>NW_027478976.1:0-310909 GCF_051014685.1 Ptiloglossa arizonensis
ATTACAACGGTATGAGTAGTTTTCCCCTAGACCGTTCTAGTTATTCGTTTCGAGCATCAGAACTGCGAAAATTTGGAGTTTCTCAAGCGTTTCTTACCTCAAAACTGCCATATCTCGCGAACGGATTGACCAATCCGCAAAGTTTCTGTTGCATCTGAAAGTAGAAACTAGCCCCATTACAACGGTATGAGTAGTTTTCCCCTAGGCCGTTCTAGTTATTCGTTTCGAGCATCAGAACTGCGAAAATTTTGAGTTTCTCAAGCGTTTCTTACCTCAAAACTGCCATATCTCGCGAACGGATTGACCAATCCGCAAAGTTTCTGTTGCATCTGAAAGTAGAAACTCGCCCCATTACAACGGTATGAGTAGTTTTCCCCTAGACCGTTCTAGTTATTCGTTTCGAGCATTAGAACTGCGAAAATTTGGAGTTTCTCAAGCGTTTCTTACCTCAGAACTGCCATATCTCGCGAACGGATTGACCGATCCGAAAAGTTTCTGTTGCATCTGAAAGTAGTATTTAGCCCCATTACAACGGTATGAGTAGTTTTCCCCTAGACCGTTCTAGTTATTCGTTTCGAGCATCAGAACTGCGAAAATTTGGAGTTTCTCAAGCGTTTCTTACCTCAAAACTGTCATATCTCGCGAACGGATTGACCAATCCGCAAAGTTTCTGTTGCATCTGAAAGTAGAAACTAGCCCCATTACAACGGTATGAGTAGTTTTCCCCTAGACCGTTCTAGTTATTCGTTTCGAGCATCAGAACAGCGAAAATTTGGAGTTTCTCAAGCGTTTCTTACCTCAAAACTGCCATATCTCGCGAACGGATTGACCAATCCGAAAATTTCTGTTGCATCTGAAAGTAGAAACTAGCCCCATTACAACGGTATGAGTAGTTTTCCCCTAGACCGTTCTAGTTATTCGTTTCGAGCATCAGAACTGCGAAAATTTGGAGTTTCTCAAGCGTTTCTTACCTCAAAACTGCCATATCTCGCGAACGTATTGACCAATCCGAAAAGTTTCTGTTGCATCTGAAAGTAGAAACTAGCCCCATTACAACGGTATGAGTAATTTTCCCCTAGACCGTTCTAGTTATTCGTTTCGAGCATCAGAACTGCGAAAATTTGGAGTTTCTCAAGCGTTTCTTACCTCAAAACTGCCATATCTCGCGAACGGATTGACCAATCCGCAAAGTTTCTGTTGCATCTGAAAGTAGAAACTAGCCCCATTACAACTGTATGAGTAGTTTTCCCCTAGGCCGTTCTAGTTATTCGTTTCGAGCATCAGAACTGCGAAAATTTTGAGTTTCTCAAGCGTTTCTTACCCCAAAACTGCCATATCTCGCGAACGGATTGACCAATCCGAAAAGTTTCTATTGCATCTGAAAGTAGAAACTAGCCCCATTATAACGGTATGAGTAGTTTTCCCCTAGACCGTTCTAGTTATTCGTTTCGAGCATCAGAACTGCGAAAATTTGGAGTTTCTCAAGCGTTTCTTACCTCAAAACTGCCATATCTCGCGAACGGATTGACCAATCCGTAAAGTTTCTGTTGCATCTGAAAGTAGTAACTAGCCCCATTACAACGGTATGAGTAGTTTTCCCCTAGACCGTTCTTGTTATTCGTTTCGAGCATCAGAACTGCGAAAATTTGGAGTTTCTCAAGCGTTTCTTACCCCAAAACTGCCATATCTCGCGAACGGATTGACCAATCCGAAAAGTTTCTGTTGCATCTGAAAGTAGAAACTAGCCCCATTACAACGGTATGAGTAGTTTTCCCCTAGAACGTTCTAGTTATTCGTTTCGAGCATCAGAACTGCGAAAATTTGGAGTTTCTCAAGCGTTTCTTACATCAAAACTGCCATATCTCGCGAACGGATTGACCAATCCGAAAAGTTTCTGTTGCATCTGAAAGTAGAAACTAGCCCCATTACAACGGTATGAGTAGTTTTCCCCTAGGCCGTTCTAGTTATTCGTTTCGAGCATCAGAACTGCGAAAATTTGGAGTTTCTCAAGCGTTTCTTACCTCAAAACTGCCATATCTCGCGAACGGATTGACCAATCCGTAAAGTTTCTGTTGCATCTGAAAGTAGTAACTAGCCCCATTACAACGGTATGAGTAGTTTTCCCCTAGACCGTTCTAGTTATTCGTTTCGAGCATCAGAACTGCGAAAATTTGGAGTTTCTCAAGCGTTTCTTACCTCAAAACTGCCATATCTCGCGAACGGATTGACCAATCCGCAAAGTTTCTGTTGCATCTGAAAGTAGAAACTAGCCCCATTACAACGGTATGAGTAGTTTTCCCCTAGGCCGTTCTAGTTATTCGTTTCGAGCATCAGAACTGCGAAAATTTTGAGTTTCTCAAGCGTTTCTTACCTCAAAACTGCCATATCTCGCGAACGGATTGACCAATCCGCAAAGTTTCTGTTGCATCTGAAAGTAGAAACTCGCCCCATTACAACGGTATGAGTAGTTTTCCCCTAGACCGTTCTAGTTATTCGTTTCGAGCATCAGAACTGCGAAAATTTGGAGTTTCTCAAGCGTTTCTTACCTCAAAACTGCCATATCTCGCGAACGGATTGACCGATCCGCAAAGTTTCTGTTGCATCTGAGAGTAGAAACTAGCCCCATTACAACGGTATGAGTAGTTTTCCCCTAGGCCGTTCTAGTTATTCGTTTCGAGCATCAGAACTGCGAAAATTCTGAGTTTCTCAAGCGTTTCTTACCTCAAAACTGCCATATCTCGCGAACGGATTGACCAATCCGCAAAGTTTCTGTTGCATCTGAAAGTAGAAACTCGCCCCATTACAACGGTATGAGTAGTTTTCCCCTAGACCGTTCTAGTTATTCGTTTCGAGCATTAGAACTGCGAAAATTTGGAGTTTCTCAAGCGTTTCTTACCTCAAAACTGCCATATCTCGCGAACGGATTGACCGATCCGAAAAGTTTCTGTTGCATCTGAAAGTAGTAACTAGCCCCATTACAACGGTATGAGTAGTTTTCCCCTAGACCGTTCTAGTTATTCGCTTCGAGCATCAGAACTGCGAAAATTTTGAGTTTCTCAAGCGTTTCTTACCCCAAAACTGCCATATCTCGCGAACGGATTGACCAATCCGAAAAGTATCTATTGCATCTGAAAGTAGAAACTAGCCCCATTATAACGGTATGAGTAGTTTTCCCCTAGACCGTTCTAGTTATTCGTTTCGAGTATCAGAACTGCGAAAATTTGGAGTTTCTCAAGCGTTTCTTACCCCAAAACTGCCATATCCCGCGAACGGATTGACCAATCCGAAAAGTTTCTGTTGCATCTGAAAGTAGAAACTAGCCCCATTACAACGGTATGAGTAGTTTTCCCCTAGGCCGTTCTAGTTATTCGTTTCGAGCATCAGAACTGCGAAAATTTTGAGTTTCTCAAGCGTTTCTTACCCCAAAACTGCCATATCTCGCGAACGGATTGACCAATCCGCAAAGTTTCTGTTGCATCTGAAAGTAGAAACTCGCCCCATTACAACGGTATGAGTAGTTTTCCCTAGACCGTTCTAGTTATTCGTTTCGAGCATTAGAACTGCGAAAATTTGGAGTTTCTCAAGCGTTTCTTACCTCAAAACTGCCATATCTCGCGAACGGATTGACCAATCCGAAAAGTTTCTGTTGCATCTGAAAGTAGAAACTAGCCCCATTACAACGGTATGAGTAGTTTTCCCCTAGGCCGTTCTAGTTATTCGTTTCGAGCATCAGAACTGCGAAAATTTGGAGTTTCTCAAGCGTTTCTTACCTCAAAACTGCCATATCTCGCGAACGGATTGACCAATCCGTAAAGTTTCTGTTGCATCTGAAAGTAGTAACTAGCCCCATTACAACGGTATGAGTAGTTTTCCCCTAGACCGTTCTAGTTATTCGGTTCGAGCATCAGAACTGCGAAAATTTGGAGTTTCTCAAGCGTTTCTTACCTCAAAACTGCCATATCTCGCGAACGGATTGACCAATCCGCAAAGTTTCTGTTGCATCTGAAAGTAGAAACTAGCCCCATTACAACGGTATGAGTAGTTTTCCCCTAGGCCGTTCTAGTTATTCGTTTCGAGCATCAGAACTGCGAAAATTTTGAGTTTCTCAAGCGTTTCTTACCTCAAAACTGCCATATCTCGCGAACGGATTGACCAATCCGCAAAGTTTCTGTTGCATCTGAAAGTAGAAACTCGCCCCATTACAACGGTATGAGTAGTTTTCCCCTAGACCGTTCTAGTTATTCGTTTCGAGCATTAGAACTGCGAAAATTTGGAGTTTCTCAAGCGTTTCTTACCTCAAAACTGCCATATCTCGCGAACGGATTGACCGATCCGAAAAGTTTCTGTTGCATCTGAAAGTAGTAACTAGCCCCATTACAACGGTATGAGTAGTTTTCCCCTAGACCGTTCTAGTTATTCGTTTCGAGCATCAGAACTGCGAAAATTTGGAGTTTCTCAAGCGTTTCTTACCTCAAAACTGCCATATCTCGCGAACGGATTGACCAATCCGCAAAGTTTCTGTTGCATCTGAAAGTAGAAACTAGCCCCATTACAACGGTATGAGTAGTTTTCCCCTAGACCGTTCTAGTTATTCGTTTCGAGCATCAGAACTGCGAAAATTTGGAGTTTCTCAAGCGTTTCTTACCTCAAAACTGCCATATCTCGCGAACGGATTGACCAATCCGAAAATTTCTGTTGCATCTGAAAGTAGAAACTAGCCCCATTACAACGGTATGAGTAGTTTTCCCCTAGACCGTTCTAGTTATTCGTTTCGAGCATCAGAACTGCGAAAATTTGGAGTTTCTCAAGCGTTTCTTACCTCAAAACTGCCATATCTCGCGAACGTATTGACCAATCCGAAAAGTTTCTGTTGCATCTGAAAGTAGAAACTAGCCCCATTACAACGGTATGAGTAGTTTTCCCCTAGGCCGTTCTAGTTATTCGTTTCGAGCATCAGAACTGCGAAAATTTGGAGTTTCTCAAGCGTTTCTTACCTCAAAACTGCCATATCTCGCGAACGGATTGACCAATCCGTAAAGTTTCTGTTGCATCTGAAAGTAGTAACTAGCCCCATTACAACGGTATGAGTAGTTTTCCCCTAGACCGTTCTAGTTATTCGTTTCGAGCATCAGAACTGCGAAAATTTGGAGTTTCTCAAGCGTTTCTTACCTCAAAACTGCCATATCTCGCGAACGGATTGACCAATCCGCAAAGTTTCTGTTGCATCTGAAAGTAGAAACTAGCCCCATTACAACGGTATGAGTAGTTTTCCCCTAGGCCGTTCTAGTTATTCGTTTCGAGCATCAGAACTGCGAAAATTTTGAGTTTCTCAAGCGTTTCTTACCTCAAAACTGCCATATCTCGCGAACGGATTGACCAATCCGCAAAGTTTCTGTTGCATCTGAAAGTAGAAACTCGCCCCATTACAACGGTATGAGTAGTTTTCCCCTAGACCGTTCTAGTTATTCGTTTCGAGCATTAGAACTGCGAAAATTTGGAGTTTCTCAAGCGTTTCTTACCTCAAAACTGCCATATCTCGCGAACGGATTGACCGATCCGAAAAGTTTCTGTTGCATCTGAAAGTAGTAACTAGCCCCATTACAACGGTATGAGTAGTTTTCCCCTAGACCGTTCTAGTTATTCGTTTCGAGCATCAGAACTGCGAAAATTTGGAGTTTCTCAAGCGTTTCTTACCTCAAAACTGCCATATCTCGCGAACGGATTGACCAATCCGCAAAGTTTCTGTTGCATCTGAAAGTAGAAACTAGCCCCATTACAACGGTATGAGTAGTTTTCCCCTAGACCGTTCTAGTTATTCGTTTCGAGCATCAGAACTGCGAAAATTTGGAGTTTCTCAAGCGTTTCTTACCTCAAAACTGCCATATCTCGCGAACGGATTGACCAATCCGAAAATTTCTGTTGCATCTGAAAGTAGAAACTAGCCCCATTACAACGGTATGAGTAGTTTTCCCCTAGACCGTTCTAGTTATTCGTTTCGAGCATCAGAACTGCGAAAATTTGGAGTTTCTCAAGCGTTTCTTACCTCAAAACTGCCATATCTCGCGAACGTATTGACCAATCCGAAAAGTTTCTGTTGCATCTGAAAGTAGAAACTAGCCCCATTACAACGGTATGAGTAATTTTCCCCTAGACCGTTCTAGTTATTCGTTTCGAGCATCAGAACTGCGAAAATTTGGAGTTTCTCAAGCGTTTCTTACCTCAAAACTGCCATATCTCGCGAACGGATTAACCAATCCGCAAAGTTTCTGTTGCATCTGAAAGTAGAAACTAGCCCCATTACAACTGTATGAGTAGTTTTCCCCTAGGCCGTTCTAGTTATTCGTTTCGAGCATCAGAACTGCGAAAATTTTGAGTTTCTCAAGCGTTTCTTACCCCAAAACTGCCATATCTCGCGAACGGATTGACCAATCCGAAAAGTTTCTATTGCATCTGAAAGTAGAAACTAGCCCCATTATAACGGTATGAGTAGTTTTCCCCTAGACCGTTCTAGTTATTCGTTTCGAGCATCAGAACTGCGAAAATTTGGAGTTTCTCAAGCGTTTCTTACCTCAAAACTGCCATATCTCGCGAACGGATTGACCAATCCGTAAAGTTTCTGTTGCATCTGAAAGTAGTAACTAGCCCCATTACAACGGTATGAGTAGTTTTCCCCTAGACCGTTCTTGTTATTCGTTTCGAGCATCAGAACTGCGAAAATTTGGAGTTTCTCAAGCGTTTCTTACCCCAAAACTGCCATATCTCGCGAACGGATTGACCAATCCGAAAAGTTTCTGTTGCATCTGAAAGTAGAAACTAGCCCCATTACAACGGTATGAGTAGTTTTCCCCTAGAACGTTCTAGTTATTCGTTTCGAGCATCAGAACTGCGAAAATTTGGAGTTTCTCAAGCGTTTCTTACATCAAAACTGCCATATCTCGCGAACGGATTGACCAATCCGAAAAGTTTCTGTTGCATCTGAAAGTAGAAACTAGCCCCATTACAACGGTATGAGTAGTTTTCCCCTAGGCCGTTCTAGTTATTCGTTTCGAGCATCAGAACTGCGAAAATTTGGAGTTTCTCAAGCGTTTCTTACCTCAAAACTGCCATATCTCGCGAACGGATTGACCAATCCGTAAAGTTTCTGTTGCATCTGAAAGTAGTAACTAGCCCCATTACAACGGTATGAGTAGTTTTCCCCTAGACCGTTCTAGTTATTCGTTTCGAGCATCAGAACTGCGAAAATTTGGAGTTTCTCAAGCGTTTCTTACCTCAAAACTGCCATATCTCGCGAACGGATTGACCAATCCGCAAAGTTTCTGTTGCATCTGAAAGTAGAAACTAGCCCCATTACAACGGTATGAGTAGTTTTCCCCTAGGCCGTTCTAGTTATTCGTTTCGAGCATCAGAACTGCGAAAATTTTGAGTTTCTCAAGCGTTTCTTACCTCAAAACTGCCATATCTCGCGAACGGATTGACCAATCCGCAAAGTTTCTGTTGCATCTGAAAGTAGAAACTCGCCCCATTACAACGGTATGAGTAGTTTTCCCCTAGACCGTTCTAGTTATTCGTTTCGAGCATTAGAACTGCGAAAATTTGGAGTTTCTCAAGCGTTTCTTACCTCAAAACTGCCATATCTCGCGAACGTATGGACCAATCCGAAAAGTTTCTGTTGCATCTGAAAGTAGAAACTAGCCCCATTACAACGGTATGAGTAATTTTCCCCTAGACCGTTCTAGTTATTCGTTTCGAGCATCAGAACTGCGAAAATTTGGAGTTTCTCAAGCGTTTCTTACCTCAAAACTGCCATATCTCGCGAACGGGTTGACCAATCCGCAAAGTTTCTGTTGCATCTGAAAGTAGAAACTAGCCCCATTACAACTGTATGAGTAGTTTTCCCCTAGGCCGTTCTAGTTATTCGTTTCGAGCATCAGAACTGCGAAAATTTTGAGTTTCTCAAGCGTTTCTTACCCCAAAACTGCCATATCTCGCGAACGGATTGACCAATCCGAAAAGTTTCTATTGCATCTGAAAGTAGAAACTAGCCCCATTATAACGGTATGAGTAGTTTTCCCCTAGACCGTTCTAGTTATTCGTTTCGAGCATCAGAACTGCGAAAATTTGGAGTTTCTCAAGCGTTTCTTACCTCAAAACTGCCATATCTCGCGAACGGATTGACCAATCCGTAAAGTTTCTGTTGCATCTGAAAGTAGTAACTAGCCCCATTACAACGGTATGAGTAGTTTTCCCCTAGACCGTTCTAGTTATTCGTTTCGAGCATCAGAACTGCGAAAATTTGGAGTTTCTCAAGCGTTTCTTACCTCAAAACTGCCATATCTCGCGAACGGATTGACCAATCCGCAAAGTTTCTGTTGCATCTGAAAGTAGAAACTAGCCCCATTACAACGGTATGAGTAGTTTTCCCCTAGGCCGTTCTAGTTATTCGTTTCGAGCATCAGAACTGCGAAAATTTTGAGTTTCTCAAGCGTTTCTTACCTCAAAACTGCCATATCTCGCGAACGGATTGACCAATCCGCAAAGTTTCTGTTGCATCTGAAAGTAGAAACTCGCCCCATTACAACGGTATGAGTAGTTTTCCCCTAGACCGTTCTAGTTATTCGTTTCGAGCATTAGAACTGCGAAAATTTGGAGTTTCTCAAGCGTTTCTTACCTCAAAACTGCCATATCTCGCGAACGGATTGACCGATCCGAAAAGTTTCTGTTGCATCTGAAAGTAGTAACTAGCCCCATTACAACGGTATGAGTAGTTTTCCCCTAGACCGTTCTAGTTATTCGTTTCGAGCATCAGAACTGCGAAAATTTGGAGTTTCTCAAGCGTTTCTTACCTCAAAACTGCCATATCTCGCGAACGGATTGACCAATCCGCAAAGTTTCTGTTGCATCTGAAAGTAGAAACTAGCCCCATTACAACGGTATGAGTAGTTTTCCCCTAGACCGTTCTAGTTATTCGTTTCGAGCATCAGAACTGCGAAAATTTTGAGTTTCTCAAGCGTTTCTTACCCCAAAACTGCCATATCTCGCGAACGGATTGACCAATCCGAAAAGTATCTATTGCATCTGAAAGTAGAAACTAGCCCCATTATAACGGTATGAGTAGTTTTCCCCTAGACCGTTCTAGTTATTCGTTTCGAGTATCAGAACTGCGAAAATTTGGAGTTTCTCAAGCGTTTCTTACCCCAAAACTGCCATATCCCGCGAACGGATTGACCAATCCGAAAAGTTTCTGTTGCATCTGAAAGTAGAAACTAGCCCCATTACAACGGTATGAGTAGTTTTCCCCTAGGCCGTTCTAGTTATTCGTTTCGAGCATCAGAACTGCGAAAATTTTGAGTTTCTCAAGCGTTTCTTACCCCAAAACTGCCATATCTCGCGAACGGATTGACCAATCCGAAAAGATTCTATTGCATCTGAAAGTAGAAACTAGCCCCATTACAACGGTATGAGTAGTTTTCCCCTAGAACGTTCTAGTTATTCGTTTCGAGCATCAGAACTGCGAAAATTTGGAGTTTCTCAAGCGTTTCTTACATCAAAACTGCCATATCTCGCGAACGGATTGACCAATCCGAAAAGTTTCTGTTGCATCTGAAAGTAGAAACTAGCCCCATTACAACGGTATGAGTAGTTTTCCCCTAGGCCGTTCTAGTTATTCGTTTCGAGCATCAGAACTGCGAAAATTTTGAGTTTCTCAAGCGTTTCTTACCTCAAAACTGCCATATCTCGCGAACGGATTGACCAATCCGCAAAGTTTCTGTTGCATCTGAAAGTAGAAACTCGCCCCATTACAACGGTATGAGTAGTTTTCCCCTAGACCGTTCTAGTTATTCGTTTCGAGCATTAGAACTGCGAAAATTTGGAGTTTCTCAAGCGTTTCTTACCTCAAAACTGCCATATCTCGCGAACGGATTGACCGATCCGAAAAGTTTCTGTTGCATCTGAAAGTAGTAACTAGCCCCATTACAACGGTATGAGTAGTTTTCCCCTAGACCGTTCTAGTTATTCGTTTCGAGCATCAGAACTGCGAAAATTTGGAGTTTCTCAAGCGTTTCTTACCTCAAAACTGCCATATCTCGCGAACGGATTGACCAATCCGCAAAGTTTCTGTTGCATCTGAAAGTAGAAACTAGCCCCATTACAACGGTATGAGTAGTTTTCCCCTAGACCGTTCTAGTTATTCGTTTCGAGCATCAGAACTGCGAAAATTTGGAGTTTCTCAAGCGTTTCTTACCTCAAAACTGCCATATCTCGCGAACGGATTGACCAATCCGAAAATTTCTGTTGCATCTGAAAGTAGAAACTAGCCCCATTACAACGGTATGAGTAGTTTTCCCCTAGACCGTTCTAGTTATTCGTTTCGAGCATCAGAACTGCGAAAATTTGGAGTTTCTCAAGCGTTTCTTACCTCAAAACTGCCATATCTCGCGAACGTATTGACCAATCCGAAAAGTTTCTGTTGCATCTGAAAGTAGAAACTAGCCCCATTACAACGGTATGAGTAATTTTCCCCTAGACCGTTCTAGTTATTCGTTTCGAGCATCAGAACTGCGAAAATTTGGAGTTTCTCAAGCGTTTCTTACCTCAAAACTGCCATATCTCGCGAACGGATTAACCAATCCGCAAAGTTTCTGTTGCATCTGAAAGTAGAAACTAGCCCCATTACAACTGTATGAGTAGTTTTCCCCTAGGCCGTTCTAGTTATTCGTTTCGAGCATCAGAACTGCGAAAATTTTGAGTTTCTCAAGCGTTTCTTACCCCAAAACTGCCATATCTCGCGAACGGATTGACCAATCCGAAAAGTTTCTATTGCATCTGAAAGTAGAAACTAGCCCCATTATAACGGTATGAGTAGTTTTCCCCTAGACCGTTCTAGTTATTCGTTTCGAGCATCAGAACTGCGAAAATTTGGAGTTTCTCAAGCGTTTCTTACCTCAAAACTGCCATATCTCGCGAACGGATTGACCAATCCGTAAAGTTTCTGTTGCATCTGAAAGTAGTAACTAGCCCCATTACAACGGTATGAGTAGTTTTCCCCTAGACCGTTCTTGTTATTCGTTTCGAGCATCAGAACTGCGAAAATTTGGAGTTTCTCAAGCGTTTCTTACCCCAAAACTGCCATATCTCGCGAACGGATTGACCAATCCGAAAAGTTTCTGTTGCATCTGAAAGTAGAAACTAGCCCCATTACAACGGTATGAGTAGTTTTCCCCTAGAACGTTCTAGTTATTCGTTTCGAGCATCAGAACTGCGAAAATTTGGAGTTTCTCAAGCGTTTCTTACATCAAAACTGCCATATCTCGCGAACGGATTGACCAATCCGAAAAGTTTCTGTTGCATCTGAAAGTAGAAACTAGCCCCATTACAACGGTATGAGTAGTTTTCCCCTAGGCCGTTCTAGTTATTCGTTTCGAGCATCAGAACTGCGAAAATTTGGAGTTTCTCAAGCGTTTCTTACCTCAAAACTGCCATATCTCGCGAACGGATTGACCAATCCGTAAAGTTTCTGTTGCATCTGAAAGTAGTAACTAGCCCCATTACAACGGTATGAGTAGTTTTCCCCTAGACCGTTCTAGTTATTCGTTTCGAGCATCAGAACTGCGAAAATTTGGAGTTTCTCAAGCGTTTCTTACCTCAAAACTGCCATATCTCGCGAACGGATTGACCAATCCGCAAAGTTTCTGTTGCATCTGAAAGTAGAAACTAGCCCCATTACAACGGTATGAGTAGTTTTCCCCTAGGCCGTTCTAGTTATTCGTTTCGAGCATCAGAACTGCGAAAATTTGGAGTTCCTCAAGCGTTTCTTACCTCAAAGCTGCCATATCTCGCGAACGGATTGACCAATCCGCAAAGTTTCTGTTGCATCTGAAAGTAGAAACTAGCCCCATTACAACGGTATGAGTAGTTTTCCCCTAGGCCGTTCTAGTTATTCGTTTCGAGCATCAGAACTGCGAAAATTTTGAGTTTCTCAAGCGTTTCTTACCTCAAAACTGCCATATCTCGCGAACGGATTGACCAATCCGCAAAGTTTCTGCTGCATCTGAAAGTAGAAACTAGCCCCATTACAACGGTATGAGTAGTTTTCCCCTAGACCGTTCTAGTTATTCGTTTCGAGCAGCAGAACTGCGAAAATTTGGAGTTTCTCAAGCGTTTCTTACATCAAAACTGCCATATCTCGCGAACGGATTGACCAATCCGCAAAGTTTCTGTTGCATCTGAAAGTAGAAACTAGCCCCATTACAACGGTATGAGTAGTTTTCCCCTAGACCGTTCTAGTTATTCGTTTCGAGCATCAGAACTGCGAAAATTTGGAGTTTCTCAAGCGTTCCTTACCTCAAAACTGCCATATCTCGCGAACGGATTGACCAATCCGAAAATTTCTGTTGCATCTGAAAGTAGAAACTAGCCCCATTACAACGGTATGAGTAGTTTTCCCCTAGACCGTTCTAGTTATTCGTTTCGAGCATCAGAACTGCGAAAATTTGGAGTTTCTCAAGCGTTTCTTACCTCAAAACTGCCATATCTCGCGAACGTATTGACCAATCCGAAAAGTTTCTGTTGCATCTGAAAGTAGAAACTAGCCCCATTACAACGGTATGAGTAATTTTCCCCTAGACCGTTCTAGTTATTCGTTTCGAGCATCAGAACTGCGAAAATTTGGAGTTTCTCAAGCGTTTCTTACCTCAAAACTGCCATATCTCGCGAACGGATTAACCAATCCGCAAAGTTTCTGTTGCATCTGAAAGTAGAAACTAGCCCCATTACAACTGTATGAGTAGTTTTCCCCTAGGCCGTTCTAGTTATTCGTTTCGAGCATCAGAACTGCGAAAATTTTGAGTTTCTCAAGCGTTTCTTACCCCAAAACTGCCATATCTCGCGAACGGATTGACCAATCCGAAAAGTTTCTATTGCATCTGAAAGTAGAAACTAGCCCCATTATAACGGTATGAGTAGTTTTCCCCTAGACCGTTCTAGTTATTCGTTTCGAGCATCAGAACTGCGAAAATTTGGAGTTTCTCAAGCGTTTCTTACCTCAAAACTGCCATATCTCGCGAACGGATTGACCAATCCGTAAAGTTTCTGTTGCATCTGAAAGTAGTAACTAGCCCCATTACAACGGTATGAGTAGTTTTCCCCTAGACCGTTCTTGTTATTCGTTTCGAGCATCAGAACTGCGAAAATTTGGAGTTTCTCAAGCGTTTCTTACCCCAAAACTGCCATATCTCGCGAACGGATTGACCAATCCGAAAAGTTTCTGTTGCATCTGAAAGTAGAAACTAGCCCCATTACAACGGTATGAGTAGTTTTCCCCTAGAACGTTCTAGTTATTCGTTTCGAGCATCAGAACTGCGAAAATTTGGAGTTTCTCAAGCGTTTCTTACATCAAAACTGCCATATCTCGCGAACGGATTGACCAATCCGAAAAGTTTCTGTTGCATCTGAAAGTAGAAACTAGCCCCATTACAACGGTATGAGTAGTTTTCCCCTAGGCCGTTCTAGTTATTCGTTTCGAGCATCAGAACTGCGAAAATTTGGAGTTTCTCAAGCGTTTCTTACCTCAAAACTGCCATATCTCGCGAACGGATTGACCAATCCGTAAAGTTTCTGTTGCATCTGAAAGTAGTAACTAGCCCCATTACAACGGTATGAGTAGTTTTCCCCTAGACCGTTCTAGTTATTCGTTTCGAGCATCAGAACTGCGAAAATTTGGAGTTTCTCAAGCGTTTCTTACCTCAAAACTGCCATATCTCGCGAACGGATTGACCAATCCGCAAAGTTTCTGTTGCATCTGAAAGTAGAAACTAGCCCCATTACAACGGTATGAGTAGTTTTCCCCTAGGCCGTTCTAGTTATTCGTTTCGAGCATTAGAACTGCGAAAATTTGGAGTTTCTCAAGCGTTTCTTACCTCAAAACTGCCATATCTCGCGAACGTATGGACCAATCCGAAAAGTTTCTGTTGCATCTGAAAGTAGAAACTAGCCCCATTACAACGGTATGAGTAATTTTCCCCTAGACCGTTCTAGTTATTCGTTTCGAGCATCAGAACTGCGAAAATTTGGAGTTTCTCAAGCGTTTCTTACCTCAAAACTGCCATATCTCGCGAACGGATTGACCAATCCGCAAAGTTTCTGTTGCATCTGAAAGTAGAAACTAGCCCCATTACAACTGTATGAGTAGTTTTCCCCTAGGCCGTTCTAGTTATTCGTTTCGAGCATCAGAACTGCGAAAATTTTGAGTTTCTCAAGCGTTTCTTACCCCAAAACTGCCATATCTCGCGAACGGATTGACCAATCCGAAAAGTTTCTATTGCATCTGAAAGTAGAAACTAGCCCCATTATAACGGTATGAGTAGTTTTCCCCTAGACCGTTCTAGTTATTCGTTTCGAGCATCAGAACTGCGAAAATTTGGAGTTTCTCAAGCGTTTCTTACCTCAAAACTGCCATATCTCGCGAACGGATTGACCAATCCGTAAAGTTTCTGTTGCATCTGAAAGTAGTAACTAGCCCCATTACAACGGTATGAGTAGCTTTCCCCTAGACCGTTCTAGTTATTCGTTTCGAGCATCAGAACTGCGAAAATTTGGAGTTTCTCAAGCGTTTCTTACCTCAAAACTGCCATATCTCGCGAACGGATTGACCAATCCGCAAAGTTTCTGTTGCATCTGAAAGTAGAAACTAGCCCCATTACAACGGTATGAGTAGTTTTCCCCTAGGCCGTTCTAGTTATTCGTTTCGAGCATCAGAACTGCGAAAATTTTGAGTTTCTCAAGCGTTTCTTACCTCAAAACTGCCATATCTCGCGAACGGATTGACCAATCCGCAAAGTTTCTGTTGCATCTGAAAGTAGAAACTCGCCCCATTACAACGGTATGAGTAGTTTTCCCCTAGACCGTTCTAGTTATTCGTTTCGAGCATTAGAACTGCGAAAATTTGGAGTTTCTCAAGCGTTTCTTACCTCAAAACTGCCATATCTCGCGAACGGATTGACCGATCCGAAAAGTTTCTGTTGCATCTGAAAGTAGTAACTAGCCCCATTACAACGGTATGAGTAGTTTTCCCCTAGACCGTTCTAGTTATTCGTTTCGAGCATCAGAACTGCGAAAATTTGGAGTTTCTCAAGCGTTTCTTACCTCAAAACTGCCATATCTCGCGAACGGATTGACCAATCCGCAAAGTTTCTGTTGCATCTGAAAGTAGAAACTAGCCCCATTACAACGGTATGAGTAGTTTTCCCCTAGACCGTTCTAGTTATTCGTTTCGAGCATCAGAACTGCGAAAATTTTGAGTTTCTCAAGCGTTTCTTACCCCAAAACTGCCATATCTCGCGAACGGATTGACCAATCCGAAAAGTATCTATTGCATCTGAAAGTAGAAACTAGCCCCATTATAACGGTATGAGTAGTTTTCCCCTAGACCGTTCTAGTTATTCGTTTCGAGTATCAGAACTGCGAAAATTTGGAGTTTCTCAAGCGTTTCTTACCCCAAAACTGCCATATCCCGCGAACGGATTGACCAATCCGAAAAGTTTCTGTTGCATCTGAAAGTAGAAACTAGCCCCATTACAACGGTATGAGTAGTTTTCCCCTAGGCCGTTCTAGTTATTCGTTTCGAGCATCAGAACTGCGAAAATTTTGAGTTTCTCAAGCGTTTCTTACCTCAAAACTGCCATATCTCGCGAACGGATTGACCAATCCGCAAAGTTTCTGTTGCATCTGAAAGTAGAAACTCGCCCCATTACAACGGTATGAGTAGTTTTCCCTAGACCGTTCTAGTTATTCGTTTCGAGCATTAGAACTGCGAAAATTTGGAGTTTCTCAAGCGTTTCTTACCTCAAAACTGCCATATCTCGCGAACGGATTGACCGATCCGAAAAGTTTCTGTTGCATCTGAAAGTAGTAACTAGCCCCATTACAACGGTATGAGTAGTTTTCCCCTAGACCGTTCTAGTTATTCGTTTCGAGCATCAGAACTGCGAAAATTTGGAGTTTCTCAAGCGTTTCTTACATCAAAACTGCCATATCTCGCGAACGGATTGACCAATCCGAAAAGTTTCTGTTGCATCTGAAAGTAGAAACTAGCCCCATTACAACGGTATGAGTAGTTTTCCCCTAGGCCGTTCTAGTTATTCGTTTCGAGCATCAGAACTGCGAAAATTTGGAGTTTCTCAAGCGTTTCTTACCTCAAAACTGCCATATCTCGCGAACGGATTGACCAATCCGTAAAGTTTCTGTTGCATCTGAAAGTAGTAACTAGCCCCATTACAACGGTATGAGTAGTTTTCCCCTAGACCGTTCTAGTTATTCGTTTCGAGCATCAGAACTGCGAAAATTTGGAGTTTCTCAAGCGTTTCTTACCTCAAAACTGCCATATCTCGCGAACGGATTGACCAATCCGCAAAGTTTCTGTTGCATCTGAAAGTAGAAACTAGCCCCATTACAACGGTATGAGTAGTTTTCCCCTAGGCCGTTCTAGTTATTCGTTTCGAGCATTAGAACTGCGAAAATTTGGAGTTTCTCAAGCGTTTCTTACCTCAAAACTGCCATATCTCGCGAACGTATGGACCAATCCGAAAAGTTTCTGTTGCATCTGAAAGTAGAAACTAGCCCCATTACAACGGTATGAGTAATTTTCCCCTAGACCGTTCTAGTTATTCGTTTCGAGCATCAGAACTGCGAAAATTTGGAGTTTCTCAAGCGTTTCTTACCTCAAAACTGCCATATCTCGCGAACGGATTGACCAATCCGCAAAGTTTCTGTTGCATCTGAAAGTAGAAACTAGCCCCATTACAACTGTATGAGTAGTTTTCCCCTAGGCCGTTCTAGTTATTCGTTTCGAGCATCAGAACTGCGAAAATTTTGAGTTTCTCAAGCGTTTCTTACCCCAAAACTGCCATATCTCGCGAACGGATTGACCAATCCGAAAAGTTTCTATTGCATCTGAAAGTAGAAACTAGCCCCATTATAACGGTATGAGTAGTTTTCCCCTAGACCGTTCTAGTTATTCGTTTCGAGCATCAGAACTGCGAAAATTTGGAGTTTCTCAAGCGTTTCTTACCTCAAAACTGCCATATCTCGCGAACGGATTGACCAATCCGTAAAGTTTCTGTTGCATCTGAAAGTAGTAACTAGCCCCATTACAACGGTATGAGTAGCTTTCCCCTAGACCGTTCTAGTTATTCGTTTCGAGCATCAGAACTGCGAAAATTTGGAGTTTCTCAAGCGTTTCTTACCTCAAAACTGCCATATCTCGCGAACGGATTGACCAATCCGCAAAGTTTCTGTTGCATCTGAAAGTAGAAACTAGCCCCATTACAACGGTATGAGTAGTTTTCCCCTAGGCCGTTCTAGTTATTCGTTTCGAGCATCAGAACTGCGAAAATTTTGAGTTTCTCAAGCGTTTCTTACCTCAAAACTGCCATATCTCGCGAACGGATTGACCAATCCGCAAAGTTTCTGTTGCATCTGAAAGTAGAAACTCGCCCCATTACAACGGTATGAGTAGTTTTCCCCTAGACCGTTCTAGTTATTCGTTTCGAGCATTAGAACTGCGAAAATTTGGAGTTTCTCAAGCGTTTCTTACCTCAAAACTGCCATATCTCGCGAACGGATTGACCGATCCGAAAAGTTTCTGTTGCATCTGAAAGTAGTAACTAGCCCCATTACAACGGTATGAGTAGTTTTCCCCTAGACCGTTCTAGTTATTCGTTTCGAGCATCAGAACTGCGAAAATTTGGAGTTTCTCAAGCGTTTCTTACCTCAAAACTGCCATATCTCGCGAACGGATTGACCAATCCGCAAAGTTTCTGTTGCATCTGAAAGTAGAAACTAGCCCCATTACAACGGTATGAGTAGTTTTCCCCTAGACCGTTCTAGTTATTCGTTTCGAGCATCAGAACTGCGAAAATTTTGAGTTTCTCAAGCGTTTCTTACCCCAAAACTGCCATATCTCGCGAACGGATTGACCAATCCGAAAAGTATCTATTGCATCTGAAAGTAGAAACTAGCCCCATTATAACGGTATGAGTAGTTTTCCCCTAGACCGTTCTAGTTATTCGTTTCGAGTATCAGAACTGCGAAAATTTGGAGTTTCTCAAGCGTTTCTTACCCCAAAACTGCCATATCCCGCGAACGGATTGACCAATCCGAAAAGTTTCTGTTGCATCTGAAAGTAGAAACTAGCCCCATTACAACGGTATGAGTAGTTTTCCCCTAGGCCGTTCTAGTTATTCGTTTCGAGCATCAGAACTGCGAAAATTTTGAGTTTCTCAAGCGTTTCTTACCTCAAAACTGCCATATCTCGCGAACGGATTGACCAATCCGCAAAGTTTCTGTTGCATCTGAAAGTAGAAACTCGCCCCATTACAACGGTATGAGTAGTTTTCCCTAGACCGTTCTAGTTATTCGTTTCGAGCATTAGAACTGCGAAAATTTGGAGTTTCTCAAGCGTTTCTTACCTCAAAACTGCCATATCTCGCGAACGGATTGACCGATCCGAAAAGTTTCTGTTGCATCTGAAAGTAGTAACTAGCCCCATTACAACGGTATGAGTAGTTTTCCCCTAGACCGTTCTAGTTATTCGTTTCGAGCATCAGAACTGCGAAAATTTGGAGTTTCTCAAGCGTTTCTTACCTCAAAACTGCCATATCTCGCGAACGGATTGACCAATCCGCAAAGTTTCTGTTGCATCTGAAAGTAGAAACTAGCCCCATTACAACGGTATGAGTAGTTTTCCCCTAGACCGTTCTAGTTATTCGTTTCGAGCATCAGAACTGCGAAAATTTGGAGTTTCTCAAGCGTTTCTTACCTCAAAACTGCCATATCTCGCGAACGTATTGACCAATCCGAAAAGTTTCTGTTGCATCTGAAAGTAGAAACTAGCCCCATTACAACGGTATGAGTAGTTTTCCCCTAGGCCGTTCTAGTTATTCGTTTCGAGCATCAGAACTGCGAAAATTTGGAGTTTCTCAAGCGTTTCTTACCTCAAAACTGCCATATCTCGCGAACGGATTGACCAATCCGTAAAGTTTCTGTTGCATCTGAAAGTAGTAACTAGCCCCATTACAACGGTATGAGTAGTTTTCCCCTAGACCGTTCTAGTTATTCGTTTCGAGCATCAGAACTGCGAAAATTTGGAGTTTCTCAAGCGTTTCTTACCTCAAAACTGCCATATCTCGCGAACGGATTGACCAATCCGCAAAGTTTCTGTTGCATCTGAAAGTAGAAACTAGCCCCATTACAACGGTATGAGTAGTTTTCCCCTAGGCCGTTCTAGTTATTCGTTTCGAGCATCAGAACTGCGAAAATTTTGAGTTTCTCAAGCGTTTCTTACCTCAAAACTGCCATATCTCGCGAACGGATTGACCAATCCGCAAAGTTTCTGTTGCATCTGAAAGTAGAAACTCGCCCCATTACAACGGTATGAGTAGTTTTCCCCTAGACCGTTCTAGTTATTCGTTTCGAGCATTAGAACTGCGAAAATTTGGAGTTTCTCAAGCGTTTCTTACCTCAAAACTGCCATATCTCGCGAACGGATTGACCGATCCGAAAAGTTTCTGTTGCATCTGAAAGTAGTAACTAGCCCCATTACAACGGTATGAGTAGTTTTCCCCTAGACCGTTCTAGTTATTCGTTTCGAGCATCAGAACTGCGAAAATTTGGAGTTTCTCAAGCGTTTCTTACCTCAAAACTGCCATATCTCGCGAACGGATTGACCAATCCGCAAAGTTTCTGTTGCATCTGAAAGTAGAAACTAGCCCCATTACAACGGTATGAGTAGTTTTCCCCTAGACCGTTCTAGTTATTCGTTTCGAGCATCAGAACTGCGAAAATTTGGAGTTTCTCAAGCGTTTCTTACCTCAAAACTGCCATATCTCGCGAACGGATTGACCAATCCGAAAATTTCTGTTGCATCTGAAAGTAGAAACTAGCCCCATTACAACGGTATGAGTAGTTTTCCCCTAGACCGTTCTAGTTATTCGTTTCGAGCATCAGAACTGCGAAAATTTGGAGTTTCTCAAGCGTTTCTTACCTCAAAACTGCCATATCTCGCGAACGTATTGACCAATCCGAAAAGTTTCTGTTGCATCTGAAAGTAGAAACTAGCCCCATTACAACGGTATGAGTAATTTTCCCCTAGACCGTTCTAGTTATTCGTTTCGAGCATCAGAACTGCGAAAATTTGGAGTTTCTCAAGCGTTTCTTACCTCAAAACTGCCATATCTCGCGAACGGATTAACCAATCCGCAAAGTTTCTGTTGCATCTGAAAGTAGAAACTAGCCCCATTACAACTGTATGAGTAGTTTTCCCCTAGGCCGTTCTAGTTATTCGTTTCGAGCATCAGAACTGCGAAAATTTTGAGTTTCTCAAGCGTTTCTTACCCCAAAACTGCCATATCTCGCGAACGGATTGACCAATCCGAAAAGTTTCTATTGCATCTGAAAGTAGAAACTAGCCCCATTATAACGGTATGAGTAGTTTTCCCCTAGACCGTTCTAGTTATTCGTTTCGAGCATCAGAACTGCGAAAATTTGGAGTTTCTCAAGCGTTTCTTACCTCAAAACTGCCATATCTCGCGAACGGATTGACCAATCCGTAAAGTTTCTGTTGCATCTGAAAGTAGTAACTAGCCCCATTACAACGGTATGAGTAGTTTTCCCCTAGACCGTTCTTGTTATTCGTTTCGAGCATCAGAACTGCGAAAATTTGGAGTTTCTCAAGCGTTTCTTACCCCAAAACTGCCATATCTCGCGAACGGATTGACCAATCCGAAAAGTTTCTGTTGCATCTGAAAGTAGAAACTAGCCCCATTACAACGGTATGAGTAGTTTTCCCCTAGAACGTTCTAGTTATTCGTTTCGAGCATCAGAACTGCGAAAATTTGGAGTTTCTCAAGCGTTTCTTACATCAAAACTGCCATATCTCGCGAACGGATTGACCAATCCGAAAAGTTTCTGTTGCATCTGAAAGTAGAAACTAGCCCCATTACAACGGTATGAGTAGTTTTCCCCTAGGCCGTTCTAGTTATTCGTTTCGAGCATCAGAACTGCGAAAATTTGGAGTTTCTCAAGCGTTTCTTACCTCAAAACTGCCATATCTCGCGAACGGATTGACCAATCCGTAAAGTTTCTGTTGCATCTGAAAGTAGTAACTAGCCCCATTACAACGGTATGAGTAGTTTTCCCCTAGACCGTTCTAGTTATTCGTTTCGAGCATCAGAACTGCGAAAATTTGGAGTTTCTCAAGCGTTTCTTACCTCAAAACTGCCATATCTCGCGAACGGATTGACCAATCCGCAAAGTTTCTGTTGCATCTGAAAGTAGAAACTAGCCCCATTACAACGGTATGAGTAGTTTTCCCCTAGGCCGTTCTAGTTATTCGTTTCGAGCATCAGAACTGCGAAAATTTTGAGTTTCTCAAGCGTTTCTTACCTCAAAACTGCCATATCTCGCGAACGGATTGACCAATCCGCAAAGTTTCTGTTGCATCTGAAAGTAGAAACTCGCCCCATTACAACGGTATGAGTAGTTTTCCCCTAGACCGTTCTAGTTATTCGTTTCGAGCATTAGAACTGCGAAAATTTGGAGTTTCTCAAGCGTTTCTTACCTCAAAACTGCCATATCTCGCGAACGTATGGACCAATCCGAAAAGTTTCTGTTGCATCTGAAAGTAGAAACTAGCCCCATTACAACGGTATGAGTAATTTTCCCCTAGACCGTTCTAGTTATTCGTTTCGAGCATCAGAACTGCGAAAATTTGGAGTTTCTCAAGCGTTTCTTACCTCAAAACTGCCATATCTCGCGAACGGATTGACCAATCCGCAAAGTTTCTGTTGCATCTGAAAGTAGAAACTAGCCCCATTACAACTGTATGAGTAGTTTTCCCCTAGGCCGTTCTAGTTATTCGTTTCGAGCATCAGAACTGCGAAAATTTTGAGTTTCTCAAGCGTTTCTTACCCCAAAACTGCCATATCTCGCGAACGGATTGACCAATCCGAAAAGTTTCTATTGCATCTGAAAGTAGAAACTAGCCCCATTATAACGGTATGAGTAGTTTTCCCCTAGACCGTTCTAGTTATTCGTTTCGAGCATCAGAACTGCGAAAATTTGGAGTTTCTCAAGCGTTTCTTACCTCAAAACTGCCATATCTCGCGAACGGATTGACCAATCCGTAAAGTTTCTGTTGCATCTGAAAGTAGTAACTAGCCCCATTACAACGGTATGAGTAGTTTTCCCCTAGACCGTTCTAGTTATTCGTTTCGAGCATCAGAACTGCGAAAATTTGGAGTTTCTCAAGCGTTTCTTACCTCAAAACTGCCATATCTCGCGAACGGATTGACCAATCCGCAAAGTTTCTGTTGCATCTGAAAGTAGAAACTAGCCCCATTACAACGGTATGAGTAGTTTTCCCCTAGGCCGTTCTAGTTATTCGTTTCGAGCATCAGAACTGCGAAAATTTTGAGTTTCTCAAGCGTTTCTTACCTCAAAACTGCCATATCTCGCGAACGGATTGACCAATCCGCAAAGTTTCTGTTGCATCTGAAAGTAGAAACTCGCCCCATTACAACGGTATGAGTAGTTTTCCCCTAGACCGTTCTAGTTATTCGTTTCGAGCATTAGAACTGCGAAAATTTGGAGTTTCTCAAGCGTTTCTTACCTCAAAACTGCCATATCTCGCGAACGGATTGACCGATCCGAAAAGTTTCTGTTGCATCTGAAAGTAGTAACTAGCCCCATTACAACGGTATGAGTAGTTTTCCCCTAGACCGTTCTAGTTATTCGTTTCGAGCATCAGAACTGCGAAAATTTGGAGTTTCTCAAGCGTTTCTTACCTCAAAACTGCCATATCTCGCGAACGGATTGACCAATCCGCAAAGTTTCTGTTGCATCTGAAAGTAGAAACTAGCCCCATTACAACGGTATGAGTAGTTTTCCCCTAGACCGTTCTAGTTATTCGTTTCGAGCATCAGAACTGCGAAAATTTGGAGTTTCTCAAGCGTTTCTTACCTCAAAACTGCCATATCTCGCGAACGGATTGACCAATCCGAAAATTTCTGTTGCATCTGAAAGTAGAAACTAGCCCCATTACAACGGTATGAGTAGTTTTCCCCTAGACCGTTCTAGTTATTCGTTTCGAGCATCAGAACTGCGAAAATTTGGAGTTTCTCAAGCGTTTCTTACCTCAAAACTGCCATATCTCGCGAACGTATTGACCAATCCGAAAAGTTTCTGTTGCATCTGAAAGTAGAAACTAGCCCCATTACAACGGTATGAGTAATTTTCCCCTAGACCGTTCTAGTTATTCGTTTCGAGCATCAGAACTGCGAAAATTTGGAGTTTCTCAAGCGTTTCTTACCTCAAAACTGCCATATCTCGCGAACGGATTGACCAATCCGCAAAGTTTCTGTTGCATCTGAAAGTAGAAACTAGCCCCATTACAACTGTATGAGTAGTTTTCCCCTAGGCCGTTCTAGTTATTCGTTTCGAGCATCAGAACTGCGAAAATTTTGAGTTTCTCAAGCGTTTCTTACCCCAAAACTGCCATATCTCGCGAACGGATTGACCAATCCGAAAAGTTTCTATTGCATCTGAAAGTAGAAACTAGCCCCATTATAACGGTATGAGTAGTTTTCCCCTAGACCGTTCTAGTTATTCGTTTCGAGCATCAGAACTGCGAAAATTTGGAGTTTCTCAAGCGTTTCTTACCTCAAAACTGCCATATCTCGCGAACGGATTGACCAATCCGTAAAGTTTCTGTTGCATCTGAAAGTAGTAACTAGCCCCATTACAACGGTATGAGTAGTTTTCCCCTAGACCGTTCTTGTTATTCGTTTCGAGCATCAGAACTGCGAAAATTTGGAGTTTCTCAAGCGTTTCTTACCCCAAAACTGCCATATCTCGCGAACGGATTGACCAATCCGAAAAGTTTCTGTTGCATCTGAAAGTAGAAACTAGCCCCATTACAACGGTATGAGTAGTTTTCCCCTAGAACGTTCTAGTTATTCGTTTCGAGCATCAGAACTGCGAAAATTTGGAGTTTCTCAAGCGTTTCTTACATCAAAACTGCCATATCTCGCGAACGGATTGACCAATCCGAAAAGTTTCTGTTGCATCTGAAAGTAGAAACTAGCCCCATTACAACGGTATGAGTAGTTTTCCCCTAGGCCGTTCTAGTTATTCGTTTCGAGCATCAGAACTGCGAAAATTTGGAGTTTCTCAAGCGTTTCTTACCTCAAAACTGCCATATCTCGCGAACGGATTGACCAATCCGTAAAGTTTCTGTTGCATCTGAAAGTAGTAACTAGCCCCATTACAACGGTATGAGTAGTTTTCCCCTAGACCGTTCTAGTTATTCGTTTCGAGCATCAGAACTGCGAAAATTTGGAGTTTCTCAAGCGTTTCTTACCTCAAAACTGCCATATCTCGCGAACGGATTGACCAATCCGCAAAGTTTCTGTTGCATCTGAAAGTAGAAACTAGCCCCATTACAACGGTATGAGTAGTTTTCCCCTAGGCCGTTCTAGTTATTCGTTTCGAGCATCAGAACTGCGAAAATTTTGAGTTTCTCAAGCGTTTCTTACCTCAAAACTGCCATATCTCGCGAACGGATTGACCAATCCGCAAAGTTTCTGTTGCATCTGAAAGTAGAAACTCGCCCCATTACAACGGTATGAGTAGTTTTCCCCTAGACCGTTCTAGTTATTCGTTTCGAGCATTAGAACTGCGAAAATTTGGAGTTTCTCAAGCGTTTCTTACCTCAAAACTGCCATATCTCGCGAACGTATGGACCAATCCGAAAAGTTTCTGTTGCATCTGAAAGTAGAAACTAGCCCCATTACAACGGTATGAGTAATTTTCCCCTAGACCGTTCTAGTTATTCGTTTCGAGCATCAGAACTGCGAAAATTTGGAGTTTCTCAAGCGTTTCTTACCCCAAAACTGCCATATCTCGCGAACGGATTGACCAATCCGAAAAGTTTCTATTGCATCTGAAAGTAGAAACTAGCCCCATTATAACGGTATGAGTAGTTTTCCCCTAGACCGTTCTAGTTATTCGTTTCGAGCATCAGAACTGCGAAAATTTGGAGTTTCTCAAGCGTTTCTTACCTCAAAACTGCCATATCTCGCGAACGGATTGACCAATCCGCAAAGTTTCTGTTGCATCTGAAAGTAGAAACTCGCCCCATTACAACGGTATGAGTAGTTTTCCCCTAGACCGTTCTAGTTATTCGTTTCGAGCATTAGAACTGCGAAAATTTGGAGTTTCTCAAGCGTTTCTTACCTCAAAACTGCCATATCTCGCGAACGGATTGACCGATCCGAAAAGTTTCCGTTGCATCAGAGAGTAGAAACTAGCCCCATTACAACGGTATGAGTAGTTTTCCCCTAGACCGTTCTAGTTATTCGTTTCGAGCATCAGAACTGCGAAAATTTGGAGTTTCTCAAGCGTTTCTTACCTCAAAACTGCCATATCTCGCGAACGGATTGACCAATCCGAAAAGTTCTGTTGCATCTGAAAGTAGAAACTAGCCCCATTACAACGGTATGAGTAGTTTTCCCCTAGACCGTTCTAGTTATTCGTTTCGAGCATCAGAACTGCGAAAATTTGGAGTTTCTCAAGCGTTTCTTACCTCAAAACTGCCATATCTCGCGAACGGATTGACCAATCCGAAAAGTTTCTGTTGCATCTGAAAGTAGAAACTCGCCCCATTACAACGGTATGAGTAGTTTTCCCCTAGGCCGTTCTTGTTATACGTTTCGAGCATCAGAACTGCGAAAATTTGGAGTTTCTCAAGCGTTTCTTACCCCAAAACTGCCATATCTCGCGAACGGATTGACCAATCCGAAAAGTTTCTGTTGCATCTGAAAGTAGAAACTAGCCCCATTACAACGGTATGAGTAGTTTTCCCCTAGACCGTTCTAGTTATTCGTTTCGAGCATCAGAACTGCGAAAATTTGGAGTTTCTCAAGCGTTTCTTACCTCAAAACTGCCATATCTCGCGAACGGATTGACCAATCCGAAAAGTTCTGTTGCATCTGAAAGTAGAAACTAGCCCCATTACAACGGTATGAGTAGTTTTCCCCTAGACCGTTCTAGTTATTCGTTTCGAGCATCAGAACTGCGAAAATTTGGAGTTTCTCAAGCGTTCCTTACCTCAAAACCGCCATATCTCGCGAACGGATTGACCAATCCGAAAAGTTTCTGTTGCATCTGAAAGTAGAAACTAGCCCCATTACAACTGTATGAGTAGTTTTCCCCTAGGCCGTTCTAGTTATTCGTTTCGAGCATCAGAACTACGAAAATTTTGAGTTTCTCAAGCGTTTCTTACCCCAAAACTGCCATATCTCGCGAACGGATTGACCAATCCGCAAAGTTTCTGTTGCATCTGAAAGTAGAAACTAGCCCCATTACAACTGTATGAGTAGTTTTCCCCTAGGCCGTTCTAGTTATTCGTTTCGAGCATCAGAACTACGAAAATTTTGAGTTTCTCAAGCGTTTCTTACCCCAAAACTGCCATATCTCGCGAACGGATTGACCAATCCGAAAAGTTCTGTTGCATCTGAAAGTAGAAACTAGCCCCATTACAACGGTATGAGTAGTTTTCCCCTAGACCGTTCTAGTTATTCGTTTCGAGCATCAGAACTGCGAAAATTTGGAGTTTCTCAAGCGTTCCTTACCTCAAAACCGCCATATCTCGCGAACGGATTGACCAATCCGAAAAGTTTCTGTTGCATCTGAAAGTAGAAACTAGCCCCATTACAACTGTATGAGTAGTTTTCCCCTAGGCCGTTCTAGTTATTCGTTTCGAGCATCAGAACTACGAAAATTTTGAGTTTCTCAAGCGTTTCTTACCCCAAAACTGCCATATCTCGCGAACGGATTGACCAATCCGCAAAGTTTCTGTTGCATCTGAAAGTAGAAACTAGCCCCATTACAACTGTATGAGTAGTTTTCCCCTAGGCCGTTCTAGTTATTCGTTTCGAGCATCAGAACTACGAAAATTTTGAGTTTCTCAAGCGTTTCTTACCCCAAAACTGCCATATCTCGCGAACGGATTGACCAATCCGAAAAGTTTCTGTTGCAGCTGAAAGTAGAAACTAGCCCCATTACAACGGTATGAGTAGTTTTCCCCTAGACCGTTCTAGTTATTCGTTTCGAGTATCAGAACTGCGAAAATTTGGAGTTTCTCAAGCGTTTCTTACATCAAAACTGCCATATCTCGCGAACGGATTGACCAATCCGCAAAGTTTCTGTTGCATCTGAAAGTAGAAACTAGCCCCATGACAACGGTATGAGTAGTTTTCCCCTAGACCGTTCTAGTTATTCGTTTCGAGCATCAGAACTGCGAAAATTTTGAGTTTCTCAAGCGTTTCTTACCCCAAAACTGCCATATCTCGCGAACGGATTGACCAACCCGAAAAGTTTCTATTGCATCTGAAAGTAGAAACTAGCCCCATTACAACGGTATGAGTAGTTTTCCCCTAGACCGTTCTAGTTATTCGTTTCGAGCATCAGAACTGCGAAAATTTGGAGTTTCTCAAGCGTTTCTTACCTCAAAACTGCCATATCTCGCGAACGGATTGACCAATCCGCAAAGTTTCTGTTGCATCTGAAAGTAGAAACTAGCCCCATTACAACTGTATGAGTAGTTTTCCCCTAGACCGTTCTAGTTATTCGTTTCGAGCATCAGAACTGCGAAAATTTGTAGTTTCTCAAGCGTTTCTTACCTCAAAACTGCCATATCTCGCGAACGGATTGACCAACCCGAAAAGTTTCTATTGCATCTGAAAGTAGAAACTAGCCCCATTATAACGGTATGAGTAGTTTTCCCCTAGACCGTTCTAGTTATTCGTTTCGAGTATCAGAACTGCGAAAATTTGGAGTTTCTCAAGCGTTTCTTACCCCAAAACTGCCATATCTCGCGAACGGATTGACCAATCCGAAAAGTTTCTGTTGCATCTGAAAGTAGAAACTAGCCCCATTACAACGGTGTGAGTAGTTTTCCCCTAGACCGTTCTAGTTATTCGTTTCGAGCATCAGAACTGCGAAAATTTGGAGTTTCTCAAGCGTTTCTTACCTCAAAACTGCCATATCTCGCGAACGGATTGACCGATCCGAAAAGTTTCCGTTGCATCTGAGAGTAGAAACTAGCCCCATTACAACGGTATGAGTAGTTTTCCCCTAGACCGTTCTAGTTATTCGTTTCGAGCATCAGAACTGCGAAAATTTGGAGTTTCTCAAGCGTTTCTTACCTCAAAACCGCCATATCTCGCGAACGGATTGACCAATCCGAAAAGTTTCTGTTGCATCTGAAAGTAGAAACTCGCCCCATTACAACGGTATGAGTAGTATTCCCCTAGGCCGTTCTTGTTATTCGTTTCGAGCATCAGAACTGCGAAAATTTGGAGTTTCTCAAGCGTTTCTTACCCCAAAACTGCCATATCTCGCGAACGGATTGACCAATCCGAAAAGTTTCTGTTGCATCTGAAAGTAGAAACTAGCCCCATTACAACGGTATGAGTAGTTTTCCCCTAGACCGTTCTAGTTATTCGTTTCGAGCATCAGAACTGCGAAAATTTGGAGTTTCTCAAGCGTTTCTTACCTCAAAACTGCCATATCTCGCGAACGTATTGACCAATCCGAAAAGTTTCTGTTGCATCTGAAAGTAGAAACTAGCCCCATTACAACGGTATGAGTAGTTTTCCCCTAGACCGTTCTAGTTATTCGTTTCGAGCATCAGAACTGCGAAAATTTGGAGTTTCTCAAGCGTTTCTTACCTCAAAACTGCCATATCTCGCGAACGGATTGACCAATCCGCAAAGTTTCTGTTGCATCTGATAGTAGAAACTAGCCCCAATACAACTGTATGAGTAGTTTTCCCCTAGGCCGTTCTAGTTATTCGTTTCGAGCATCAGAACTACGAAAATTTTGAGTTTCTCAAGCGTTTCTTACCCCAAAACTGCCATATCTCGCGAACGGATTGACCAATCCGAAAAGTTTCTGCTGCATCTGAAAGTAGAAACTAGCCCCATTACAACGGTATGAGTAGTTTTCCCCTAGACCGTTCTAGTTATTCGTTTCGAGTATCAGAACTGCGAAAATTTGGAGTTTCTCAAGCGTTTCTTACATCAAAACTGCCATATCTCGCGAACGGATTGACCAATCCGCAAAGTTTCTGTTGCATCTGAAAGTAGAAACTAGCCCCATGACAACGGTATGAGTAGTTTTCCCCTAGACCGTTCTAGTTATTCGTTTCGAGCATCAGAACTGCGAAAATTTGGAGTTTCTCAAGCGTTTCTTACCTCAAAACTGCCATATCTCGCGAACGGATTGACCAATCCGAAAAGTTTCTGTTGCATCTGAAAGTAGAAACTAGCCCCATTACAACGGTATGAGTAGTTTTCCCCTAGACCGTTCTAGTTATTCGTTTCGAGCATCAGAACTGCGAAAATTTGGAGTTTCTCAAGCGTTTCTTACCTCAAAACTGCCATATCTCGCGAACGGATTGACCAATCCGCAAAGTTTCTGTTGCATCTGAAAGTAGAAACTAGCCCCATTACAACTGTATGAGTAGTTTTCCCCTAGGCCGTTCTAGTTATTCGTTTCGAGCATCAGAACTACGAAAATTTTGAGTTTCTCAAGCGTTTCTTACCCCAAAACTGCCATATCTCGCGAACGGATTGACCAATCCGAAAAGTTTCTGTTGCAGCTGAAAGTAGAAACTAGCCCCATTACAACGGTATGAGTAGTTTTCCCCTAGACCGTTCTAGTTATTCGTTTCGAGTATCAGAACTGCGAAAATTTGGAGTTTCTCAAGCGTTTCTTACATCAAAACTGCCATATCTCGCGAACGGATTGACCAATCCGCAAAGTTTCTGTTGCATCTGAAAGTAGAAACTAGCCCCATGACAACGGTATGAGTAGTTTTCCCCTAGACCGTTCTAGTTATTCGTTTCGAGCATCAGAACTGCGAAAATTTTGAGTTTCTCAAGCGTTTCTTACCCCAAAACTGCCATATCTCGCGAACGGATTGACCAACCCGAAAAGTTTCTATTGCATCTGAAAGTAGAAACTAGCCCCATTACAACGGTATGAGTAGTTTTCCCCTAGACCGTTCTAGTTATTCGTTTCGAGCATCAGAACTGCGAAAATTTGGAGTTTCTCAAGCGTTTCTTACCTCAAAACTGCCATATCTCGCGAACGGATTGACCAATCCGCAAAGTTTCTGTTGCATCTGAAAGTAGAAACTAGCCCCATTACAACTGTATGAGTAGTTTTCCCCTAGACCGTTCTAGTTATTCGTTTCGAGCATCAGAACTGCGAAAATTTGTAGTTTCTCAAGCGTTTCTTACCTCAAAACTGCCATATCTCGCGAACGGATTGACCAACCCGAAAAGTTTCTATTGCATCTGAAAGTAGAAACTAGCCCCATTATAACGGTATGAGTAGTTTTCCCCTAGACCGTTCTAGTTATTCGTTTCGAGTATCAGAACTGCGAAAATTTGGAGTTTCTCAAGCGTTTCTTACCCCAAAACTGCCATATCTCGCGAACGGATTGACCAATCCGAAAAGTTTCTGTTGCATCTGAAAGTAGAAACTAGCCCCATTACAACGGTGTGAGTAGTTTTCCCCTAGACCGTTCTAGTTATTCGTTTCGAGCATCAGAACTGCGAAAATTTGGAGTTTCTCAAGCGTTTCTTACCTCAAAACTGCCATATCTCGCGAACGGATTGACCGATCCGAAAAGTTTCCGTTGCATCTGAGAGTAGAAACTAGCCCCATTACAACGGTATGAGTAGTTTTCCCCTAGACCGTTCTAGTTATTCGTTTCGAGCATCAGAACTGCGAAAATTTGGAGTTTCTCAAGCGTTTCTTACCTCAAAACCGCCATATCTCGCGAACGGATTGACCAATCCGAAAAGTTTCTGTTGCATCTGAAAGTAGAAACTCGCCCCATTACAACGGTATGAGTAGTATTCCCCTAGGCCGTTCTTGTTATTCGTTTCGAGCATCAGAACTGCGAAAATTTGGAGTTTCTCAAGCGTTTCTTACCCCAAAACTGCCATATCTCGCGAACGGATTGACCAATCCGAAAAGTTTCTGTTGCATCTGAAAGTAGAAACTAGCCCCATTACAACGGTATGAGTAGTTTTCCCCTAGACCGTTCTAGTTATTCGTTTCGAGCATCAGAACTGCGAAAATTTGGAGTTTCTCAAGCGTTTCTTACCTCAAAACTGCCATATCTCGCGAACGTATTGACCAATCCGAAAAGTTTCTGTTGCATCTGAAAGTAGAAACTAGCCCCATTACAACGGTATGAGTAGTTTTCCCCTAGACCGTTCTAGTTATTCGTTTCGAGCATCAGAACTGCGAAAATTTGGAGTTTCTCAAGCGTTTCTTACCTCAAAACTGCCATATCTCGCGAACGGATTGACCAATCCGCAAAGTTTCTGTTGCATCTGATAGTAGAAACTAGCCCCAATACAACTGTATGAGTAGTTTTCCCCTAGGCCGTTCTAGTTATTCGTTTCGAGCATCAGAACTACGAAAATTTTGAGTTTCTCAAGCGTTTCTTACCCCAAAACTGCCATATCTCGCGAACGGATTGACCAATCCGAAAAGTTTCTGCTGCATCTGAAAGTAGAAACTAGCCCCATTACAACGGTATGAGTAGTTTTCCCCTAGACCGTTCTAGTTATTCGTTTCGAGTATCAGAACTGCGAAAATTTGGAGTTTCTCAAGCGTTTCTTACATCAAAACTGCCATATCTCGCGAACGGATTGACCAATCCGCAAAGTTTCTGTTGCATCTGAAAGTAGAAACTAGCCCCATGACAACGGTATGAGTAGTTTTCCCCTAGACCGTTCTAGTTATTCGTTTCGAGCATCAGAACTGCGAAAATTTGGAGTTTCTCAAGCGTTTCTTACCTCAAAACTGCCATATCTCGCGAACGGATTGACCAATCCGAAAAGTTTCTGTTGCATCTGAAAGTAGAAACTAGCCCCATTACAACGGTATGAGTAGTTTTCCCCTAGACCGTTCTAGTTATTCGTTTCGAGCATCAGAACTGCGAAAATTTGGAGTTTCTCAAGCGTTTCTTACCTCAAAACTGCCATATCTCGCGAACGGATTGACCAATCCGCAAAGTTTCTGTTGCATCTGAAAGTAGAAACTAGCCCCATTACAACTGTATGAGTAGTTTTCCCCTAGGCCGTTCTAGTTATTCGTTTCGAGCATCAGAACTGCGAAAATTTTGAGTTTCTCAAGCGTTTCTTACCCCAAAACTGCCATATCTCGCGAACGGATTGACCAACCCGAAAAGTTTCTATTGCATCTGAAAGTAGAAACTAGCCCCATTACAACGGTATGAGTAGTTTTCCCCTAGACCGTTCTAGTTATTCGTTTCGAGCATCAGAACTGCGAAAATTTGGAGTTTCTCAAGCGTTTCTTACCTCAAAACTGCCATATCTCGCGAACGGATTGACCAATCCGCAAAGTTTCTGTTGCATCTGAAAGTAGAAACTAGCCCCATTACAACTGTATGAGTAGTTTTCCCCTAGGCCGTTCTAGTTATTCGTTTCGAGCATCAGAACTGCGAAAATTTTGAGTTTCTCAAGCGTTTCTTACCCCAAAACTGCCATATCTCGCGAACGGATTGACCAACCCGAAAAGTTTCTATTGCATCTGAAAGTAGAAACTAGCCCCATTACAACGGTATGAGTAGTTTTCCCCTAGACCGTTCTAGTTATTCGTTTCGAGCATCAGAACTGCGAAAATTTGGAGTTCCTCAAGCGTTTCTTACCTCAAAACTGCCATATCTCGCGAACGGATTGACCAATCCGCATAGTTTCTGTTGCATCTGAAAGTAGAAACTAGCCCCATTACAACGGTATTAGTAGTTTTCCCCTAGACCGTTCTAGTTATTCGTGTCGAGCATCAGAACTGCGAAAATTTGGAGTTTCTCAAGCGTTTCTTACCTCAAAACTGCCATATCTCGCGAACGGATTGACCAATCCGCAAAGTTTCTGTTGCATCTGAAAGTAGAAACTAGCCCCATTACAACGGTGTGAGTAGTTTTCCCCTAGACCGTTCTAGTTATTCGTTTTGAGCATCAGAACTGCGAAAATTTGGAGTTTCTCAAGCGTTTCTTACCTCAAAACTGCAATATCTCGCGAACGGATTGACCAATCCGCAAAGTTTCTGTTGCATCTGAAATTAGAAACTCGCCCCATTACAACGGTATGAGTAGTTTTCCCCTAGGCCGTTCTAGTTATTCCTTTCGAGCATCAGAACTGCGAAAATTTTGAGTTTCTCAAGCGTTTCTTACCTCAAAACTGCCATATCTCGCGAACGGATTGACCAATCCGAAAAGTTTCTGTTGCATCTGAAAGTAGAAACTAGCCCCATTACAACGGTATGAGTAGTTTTCCCCTAGACCGTTCTAGTTATTCGTTTCGAGCATCAGAACTGCGAAAATTTGGAGTTCCTCAAGCGTTTCTTACCTCAAAACTGCCATATCTCGCGAACGGATTGACCAATCCGCATAGTTTCTGTTGCATCTGAAAGTAGAAACTAGCCCCATTACAACGGTATTAGTAGTTTTCCCCTAGACCGTTCTAGTTATTCGTGTCGAGCATCAGAACTGCGAAAATTTGGAGTTTCTCAAGCGTTTCTTACCTCAAAACTGCCATATCTCGCGAACGGATTGACCAATCCGCAAAGTTTCTGTTGCATCTGAAAGTAGAAACTAGCCCCATTACAACGGTGTGAGTAGTTTTCCCCTAGACCGTTCTAGTTATTCGTTTTGAGCATCAGAACTGCGAAAATTTGGAGTTTCTCAAGCGTTTCTTACCTCAAAACTGCCATATCTCGCGAACGGATTGACCAATCCGAAAAGTTTCTGTTGCATCTGAAAGTAGAAACTAGCCCCATTACAACGGTATGAGTAGTTTTCCCCTAGACCGTTCTAGTTATTCGTTTCGAGCATCAGAACTGCGAAAATTTGGAGTTCCTCAAGCGTTTCTTACCTCAAAACTGCCATATCTCGCGAACGGATTGACCAATCCGCAAAGTTTCTGTTGCATCTGAAAGTAGAAACTAGCCCCATTACAACGGTATGAGTAGTTTTCCCCTAGACCGTTCTAGTTATTCGTTTCGAGCATCAGAACTGCGAAAATTTGGAGTTCCTCAAGCGTTTCTTACCTCAAAGCTGCCATATCTCGCGAACGGATTGACCAATCCGCAAAGTTTCTGTTGCATCTGAAAGTAGAAACTAGCCCCATTACAACGGTATGAGTAGTTTTCCCCTAGGCCGTTCTAGTTATTCGTTTCGAGCATCAGAACTGCGAAAATTTTGAGTTTCTCAAGCGTTTCTTACCTCAAAACTGCCATATCTCGCGAACGGATTGACCAATCCGCAAAGTTTCTGCTGCATCTGAAAGTAGAAACTAGCCCCATTACAACGGTATGAGTAGTTTTCCCCTAGACCGTTCTAGTTATTCGTTTCGAGCAGCAGAACTGCGAAAATTTGGAGTTTCTCAAGCGTTTCTTACATCAAAACTGCCATATCTCGCGAACGGATTGACCAATCCGTAAAGTTTCTGTTGCATCTGAAAGTAGAAACTCGCCCCATTACAACGGTATGAGTAGTTTTCCCCTAGGCCGTTCTAGTTATTCGTTTCGAGCATCAGAACTGCGAAAATTTTGAGTTTCTCAAGCGTTTCTTACCTCAAAACTGCCATATCTCGCGAACGGATTGACCAATCCGAAAAGTTTCTGTTGCATCTGAAAGTAGAAACTAGCCCCATTACAACGGTATGAGTAGTTTTCCCCTAGACCGTTCTAGTTATTCGTTTCGAGTATCAGAACTGCGAAAATTTGCAGTTTCTCAAGCGTTTCTTACCTCAAAACTGCCATATCTCGCTAACGGATTGACCAATCCGCAAAGTTTCTGTTGCATCTGAAAGTAGAAACTAGCCCCATTACAACGGTATTAGTAGTCTTCCCCTAGACCGTTCTAGTTATTCGTTTCGAGCATTAGAACTGCGAAAATTTGGAGTTTCTCAAGCGTTTCTTACATCAAAAATGCCATATCTCGCGAACGGATTGACCAATCCGCAAAGATTCTGTTGCATCTGAAAGTAGAAACTAGCCCCATTACAACGGTGTGAGTAGTTTTCCCCTAGACCGTTCTAGTTATTCGTTTTGAGCATCAGAACTGCGAAAATTTGGAGTTTCTCAAGCGTTTCTTACCTCAAAACTGCCATATCTCGCGAACGGATTGACCAATCCGCAAAGTTTCTGTTGCATCTGAAAGTAGAAACTCGCCCCATTACAACGGTATGAGTAGTTTTCCCCTAGGCCGTTCTAGTTATTCGTTTCGAGCATCAGAACTGCGAAAATTTGGAGTTTCTCAAGCGTTTCTTACCTCAAAACTGCCATATCTCGCGAACGGATTGACCAATCCGATCAGTTTCTGTTGCATCTGAAAGTAGAAACTCGCACCATTACAACGGTATGAGTAGTTTTCCCCTAGACCGTTCTAGTTATTCGTTTCGAGCATCAGAACTGCGAAAATTTGGAGTTCCTCAAGCGTTTCTTACCTCAAAACTGCCATATCTCGCGAACGGATTGACCACACCGCAAAGTTTCTGTTGCATCTGAAAGTAGAAACTAGCCCCATTACAACGGTATGAGTAGTTTTCCCCTAGACCGTTCTAGTTATTCGTTTCGAACATCAGAACTGCGAAAATTTGGAGTTTCTCAAGCGTTTCTTACCTCAGAACTGCCATATCTCGCGAACGGATTGACCAATCCGAAAAGTTTCTGTTGCATCTGAAAGTAGAAACTAGCCCCATTACAACGGTATGAGTAGTCTTCCCCTAGACCGTTCTAGTTATTCGTTTCGAGCATTAGAACTGCGAAAATTTGGAGTTTCTCAAGCGTTTCTTACATCAAAACTGCCATATCTCGCGAACGGATTGACCAATCCGCAAAGTTTCTGTTGCATCCGAAAGTAGAAACTAGCCCCATTACAACGGTATTAGTAGTCTTCCCCTAGACCGTTCTAGTTATTCGTTTCGAGCATTAGAACTGCGAAAATTTGGAGTTTCTCAAGCGTTTCTTACATCAAAACTGCCATATCTCGCGAACGGATTGACCAATCCGCAAAGTTTCTGTTGCATCTGAAAGTAGAAACTAGCCCCATTACAACGGTATGAGTAGTTTTCCCCTAGGCCGTTCTAGTTATTCGTTTCGAGCATCAGAACTGCGAAAATTTTGAGTTTCTCAAGCGTTTCTTACCTCAAAACTGCCATATCTCGCGAACGGATTGACCAATCCGAAAAGTTTCTGTTGCATCTGAAAGTAGAAACTAGCCCCATTACAACGGTATGAGTAGTTTTCCCCTAGACCGTTCTAGTTATTCGTTTCGAGCATCAGAACTGCGAAAATTTGGAGTTCCTCAAGCGTTTCTTACCTCAAAACTGCCATATCTCGCGAACGGATTGACCAATCCGCAAAGTTTCTGTTGCATCTGAAAGTAGAAACTAGCCCCATTACAACGGTATTAGTAGTCTTCCCCTAGACCGTTCTAGTTATTCGTTTCGAGCATTAGAACTGCGAAAATTTGGAGTTTCTCAAGCGTTTCTTACATCAAAACTGCCATATCTCGCGAACGGATTGACCAATCCGCAAAGTTTCTGTTGCATCTGAAAGTAGAAACTAGCCCCATTACAACGGTATTAGTAGTTTTCCCCTAGACCGTTCTAGTTATTCGTGTCGAGCATCAGAACTTCGAAAATTTGGAGTTTCTCAAGCGTTTCTTACCTCAAAACTGCCATATCTCGCGAACGGATTGACCAATCCGCAAAGTTTCTGTTGCATCTGAAAGTAGAAACTAGCCCCATTACAACGGTATGAGTAGTTTTCCCCTAGACCGTTCTAGTTATTCGTTTCGAACATCAGAACTGCGAAAATTTGGAGTTTCTCAAGCGTTTCTTACCTCAAAACTGCCATATCTCGCGAACGGACTGACCAATCCGAAAAGTTTCTGTTGCATCTGAAAGTAGAAACTAGCCCCATTACAACGGTATGAGTAGTCTTCCCCTAGACCGTTCTAGTTATTCGTTTCGAGCATTAGAACTGCGAAAATTTGGAGTTTCTCAAGCGTTTCTTACATCAAAACTGCCATATCTCGCGAACGGATTGACCAATCCGCAAAGTTTCTGTTGCATCTGAAAGTAGCAACTAGCCCCATTACAACGGTATGAGTAGTTTTCCCCTAGACCGTTCTAGTTATTCGTTTCGAGCATCAGAACTGCGAAAATTTGGAGTTCCTCAAGCGTTTCTTACCTCAAAACTGCCATATCTCGCGAACGGATTAACCAATCCGCAAAGTTTCTGTTGCATCTGAAAGTAGAAACTAGCCCCATTACAACTGTATGAGTAGTTTTCCCCTAGGCCGTTCTAGTTATTCGTTTCGAGCATCAGAACTGCGAAAATTTTGAGTTTCTCAAGCGTTTCTTACCCCAAAACTGCCATATCTCGCGAACGGATTGACCAATCCGAAAAGTTTCTGTTGCATCTGAAAGTAGAAACTAGCCCCATTACAACGGTATGAGTAGTTTTCCCCTAGACCGTTCTAGTTATTCGTTTCGAGCATCAGAACTGCGAAAATTTGGAGTTCCTCAAGCGTTTCTTACCTCAAAACTGCCATATCTCGCGAACGGATTGACCACACCGCAAAGTTTCTGTTGCATCTGAAAGTAGAAACTAGCCCCATTACAACGGTATGAGTAGTTTTCCCCTAGGCCGTTCTAGTTATTCGTTTCGAGCATCAGAACTGCGAAAATTTGGAGTTTCTCAAGCGTTTCTTACCTCAAAACTGCCATATCTCGCGAACGGATTGACCAATCCGCAAAGTTTCTGTTGCATCTGAAAGTAGAAACTAGCCCCATTACAACGGTATGAGTAGTTTTCCCCTAGACCGTTCTAGTTATTCGTTTCGAGCATCAGAACTGCGAAAATTTTGAGTTTCTCAAGCGTTTCTTACCTCAAAACTGCCATATCTCGCGAACGGATTGACCAATCCGCAAAGTTTCTGTTGCATCTGAAAGTAGAAACTAGCCCCATTACAACGGTATGAGAAGTTTTCCCCTAGACCGTTCTAGTTATTCGTTTCGAGCATTAGAACTGCGAAAATTTGGAGTTTCTCAAGCGTTTCTTACCTCAAAACTGCCATATCTCGCGAACGGATTGACCAATCCGCAAAGTTTCTGTTGCATCTGAAAGTAGAAACTCGCCCCATTACAACGGTATGAGTAGTCTTCCCCTAGACCGTTCTAGTTATTCGTTTCGAGCATTAGAACTGCGAAAATTTGGAGTTTCTCAAGCGTTTCTTACATCAAAACTGCCATATCTAGCGAACGGATTGACCAATCCGCAAAGTTTCTGTTGCATCCGAAAGTAGAAACTAGCCCCATTACAACGGTATTAGTAGTCTTCCCCTAGACCGTTCTAGTTATTCGTTTCGAGCATTAGAACTGCGAAAATTTGGAGTTTCTCAAGCGTTTCTTACATCAAAACTGCCATATCTCGCGAACGGATTGACCAATCCGCAAAGTTTCTGTTGCATCTGAAAGTAGAAACTAGCCCCATTACAACGGTATGAGTAGTTTTCCCCTAGACCGTTCTAGTTATTCGTTTCGAGCATCAGAACTGCGAAAATTTGGAGTTCCTCAAGCGTTTCTTACCTCAAAACTGCCATATCTCGCGAACGGATTGACCACACCGCAATGTTTCTGTTGCATCTGAAAGTAGAAACTAGCCCCATTCCAACGGTATGAGTAGTTTTCCCCTAGGCCGTTCTAGTTATTCGTTTCGAGCATCAGAACTGCGAAAATTTTGAGTTTCTCAAGCGTTTCTTACCTCAAAACTGCCATATCTCGCGAACGGATTGACCAATCCGAAAAGTTTCTGTTGCATCTGAAAGTAGAAACTAGCCCCATTACAACGGTATGAGTAGTTTTCCCCTAGACCGTTCTAGTTATTCGTTTCGAGCATTAGAACTGCGAAAATTTGGAGTTTCTCAAGCGTTTCTTACCTCAAAACTGCCATATCTCACGAACGGATTGACCAATCCGCAAAGTTTCTGTTGCATCTGAAAGTAGAAACTAGCCCCATTACAACGGTATGAGTAGTTTTCCCCTAGACCGTTCTAGTTATTCGTTTCGAACATCAGAACTGCGAAAATTTGGAGTTTCTCAAGCGTTTCTTACCTCAAAACTGCCATATCTCGCGAACGGATTGACCAATCCGAAAAGTTTCTGTTGCATCTGAAAGTAGAAACTAGCCCCATTACAACGGTATGAGTAGTCTTACCCTAGACCGTTCTAGTTATTCGTTTCGAGCATTAGAACTGCGAAAATTTGGAGTTTCTCAAGCGTTTCTTACATCAAAACTGCCATATCTCGCGAACGGATTGACCAATCCGCAAAGTTTCTGTTGCATCCGATAGTAGAAACTAGCCCCATTACAACGGTATTAGTAGTCTTCCCCTAGACCGTTCTAGTTATTCGTTTCGAGCATCAGAACTGCGAAAATTTGGAGTTCCTCAAGCGTTTCTTACCTCAAAACTGCCATATCTCGCGAACGGATTGACCAATCCGCAAAGTTTCTGTTGCATCTGAAAGTAGAAACTAGCCCCATTACAACGGTATTAGTAGTCTTCCCCTAGACCGTTCTAGTTATTCGTTTCGAGCATTAGAACTGCGAAAATTTGGAGTTTCTCAAGCGTTTCTTACATCAAAACTGCCATATCTCGCGAACGGATTGACCAATCCGCAAAGTTTCTGTTGCATCTGAAAGTAGAAACTAGCCCCATTACAACGGTATTAGTAGTTTTCCCCTAGACCGTTCTAGTTATTCGTGTCGAGCATCAGAACTTCGAAAATTTGGAGTTTCTCAAGCGTTTCTTACCTCAAAACTGCCATATCTCGCGAACGGATTGACCAATCCGCAAAGATTCTGTTGCATCTGAAAGTAGAAACTAGCCCCATTACAACGGTGTGAGTAGTTTTCCCCTAGACCGTTCTAGTTATTCGTTTTGAGCATCAGAACTGCGAAAATTTGGAGTTTCTCAAGCGTTTCTTACCTCAAAACTGCCATATCTCGCGAACGGATTGACCAATCCGCAAAGTTCCTGTTGCATCTGAAAGTAGAAACTCGCCCCATTACAACGGTATGAGTAGTTTTCCCCTAGGCCGTTCTAGTTATTCGTTTCGAGCATCAGAACTGCGAAAATTTGGAGTTTCTCAAGCGTTTCTTACCTCAAAACTGCCATATCTCGCGAACGGATTGACCAATCCGATCAGTTTCTGTTGCATCTGAAAGTAGAAACTCGCCCCATTACAACTGTATGAGTAGTTTTCCCCTAGGCCGTTCTAGTTATTCGTTTCGAGCAGCAGAACTGCGAAAATTTGGAGTTTCTCAAGCGTGTCTTACCTCAAAACTGCCATATCTCGCGAACGGATTGACCAATTCGAAAAGTTTCTGTTGCATCTGAAAGTAGAAACTAGCCCCATTACAACGGTATGAGTAGTTTTCCCCTAGACCGTTCTAGTTATTCGTTTCGAGCATCAGAACTGCGAAAATTTGGAGTTCCTCAAGCGTTTCTTACCTCAAAACTGCCATATCTCGCGAACGGATTGACCAATCCGCAAAGTTTCTGTTGCATCTGAAAGTAGAAACTAGCCCCATTACAACGGTATTAGTAGTCTTCCCCTAGACCGTTCTAGTTATTCGTTTCGAGCATTAGAACTGCGAAAATTTGGAGTTTCTCAAGCGTTTCTTACCTCAAAACTGCCATATCTCGCGAACGGATTGACCAATCCGCAAAGTTTCTGTTGCATCTGAAAGTAGAAACTAGCCCCATTACAACGGTGTGAGTAGTTTTCCCCTAGACCGTTCTAGTTATTCGTTTTGAGCATCAGAACTGCGAAAATTTGGAGTTTCTCAAGCGTTTCTTACCTCAAAACTGCCATATCTCGCGAACGGATTGACCAATCCGCAAAGTTTCTGTTGCATCTGAAAGTAGAAACTCGCCCCATTACAACGGTATGAGTAGTTTTCCCCTAGGCCGTTCTAGTTATTCGTTTCGAGCATCAGAACTGCGAAAATTTGGAGTTTCTCAAGCGTTTCTTACCTCAAAACTGCCATATCTCGCGAACGGATTGACCACACCGCAAAGTTTCTGTTGCATCTGAAAGTAGAAACTAGCCCCATTACAACGGTATGAGTAGTTTTCCCCTAGACCGTTCTAGTTATTCGTTTCGAGCAGCAGAACTGCGAAAATTTGGAGTTTCTCAAGCGTTTCTTACCTCAAAACTGCCATATCTCGCGAACGGATTGACCAATCCGAAAAGTTTCTGTTGCATCTGAAAGTAGAAACTAGCCCCATTACAACGGTATGAGTAGTTTTCCCCTAGACCGTTCTAGTTATTCGTTTCGAGCATCAGAACTGCGAAAATTTGGAGTTCCTCAAGCGTTTCTTACCTCAAAACTGCCATATCTCGCGAACGGATTGACCAATCCGCAAAGTTTCTGTTGCATCTGAAAGTAGAAACTAGCCCCATTACAACGGTATTAGTAGTCTTCCCCTAGACCGTTCTAGTTATTCGTTTCGAGCATTAGAACTGCGAAAATTTGGAGTTTCTCAAGCGTTTCTTACATCAAAACTGCCATATCTCGCGAACGGATTGACCAATCCGCAAAGTTTCTGTTGCATCTGAAAGTAGAAACTAGCCCCATTACAACGGTATTAGTAGTTTTCCCCTAGACCGTTCTAGTTATTCGTGTCGAGCATCAGAACTTCGAAAATTTGGAGTTTCTCAAGCGTTTCTTACCTCAAAACTGCCATATCTCGCGAACGGATTGACCAATCCGCAAAGATTCTGTTGCATCTGAAAGTAGAAACTAGCCCCATTACAACGGTGTGAGTAGTTTTCCCCTAGACCGTTCTAGTTATTCGTTTTGAGCATCAGAAATGCGAAAATTTGGAGTTTCTCAAGCGTTTCTTACCTCAAAACTGCCATATCTCGCGAACGGATTGACCAATCCGATCAGTTTCTGTTGCATCTGAAAGTAGAAACTCGCCCCATTACAACGGTATGAGTAGTTTTCCCCTAGGCCGTTCTAGTTATTCGTTTCGAGCATCAGAACTGCGAAAATTTGGAGTTCCTCAAGCGTTTCTTACCTCAAAACTGCCATATCTCGCGAACGGATTGACCACACCGCAAAGTTTCTGTTGCATCTGAAAGTAGAAACTCGCCACATTACAACGGTATGAGAAGTTTTCCCCTAGACCGTTCTAGTTATTCGTTTCGAGCATTAGAACTGCGAAAATTTGGAGTTTCTCAAGCGTTTCTTACCTCAAAACTGCCATATCTCGCGAACGGATTGACCAATCCGCAAAGTTTCTGTTGCATCTGAAAGTAGAAACTAGCCCCATTACAACGGTATGAGTAGTTTTCCCCTAGACCGTTCTAGTTATTCGTTTCGAACATCAGAACTGCGAAAATTTGGAGTTTCTCAAGCGTTTCTTACATCAAAACTGCCATATCTCGCGAACGGATTGACCAATCCGCAAAGTTTCTGTTGCATCTGAAAGTAGAAACTAGCCCCATTACAACGGTGTGAGTAGTTTTCCCCTAGACCGTTCTAGTTATTCGTTTCGAGCATCAGAACTGCGAAAATTTGGAGTTCCTCAAGCGTTTCTTACCTCAAAACTGCCATATCTCGCGAACGGATTGACCACACCGCAAAGTTTCTGTTGCATCTGAAAGTAGAAACTAGCCCCATTACAACGGTATGAGTACTTTTCCCCTAGGCCGTTCTAGTTATTCGTTTCGAGCATCAGAACTGCGAAAATTTTGAGTTTCTCAAGCGTTTCTTACCTCAAAACTGCCATATCTCGCGAACGGATTGACCAATCCGAAAAGTTTCTGTTGCATCTGAAAGTAGAAACTAGCCCCATTACAACGGTATGAGTAGTTTTCCCCTAGACCGTTCTAGTTATTCGTTTCGAGCATCAGAACTGCGAAAATTTGGAGTTCCTCAAGCGTTTCTTACCTCAAAACTGCCATATCTCGCGAACGGATTGACCAATCCGCAAAGTTTCTGTTGCATCTGAAAGTAGAAACTAGCCCCATTACAACGGTATGAGTAGTTTTCCTCTAGACCGTTCTAGTTATTCGTTTCGAGCAGCAGAACTGCGAAAATTTGGAGTTTCTCAAGCGTTTCTTACATCAAAACTGCCATATCTCGCGAACGGATTGACCAATCCGCAAAGTTTCCGTTGCATCTGAAAGTAGAAACTCGCCCCATTACAACGGTATGAGTAGTTTTCCCCTAGACCGTTCTAGTTATTCGTTTCGAGCATCAGAACTGCGAAAATTTGGAGTTTCTCAAGCGTTTCTTACCTCACAACTGCCATATCTCGCGAACGGATTGACCAATCCGCAAAGTTTCTGTTGCATCTGAAAGTAGAAACTAGCCCCATTACAACGATATGAGTAGTTTTCCCCTAGGCCGTTCTAGTTATTCGTTTCGAGCATCAGAACTGCGAAAATTTTGAGTTTCTCAAGCGTTTCTTACCTCAAAACTGCCATATCTCGCGAACGGATTGACCACACCGCAAAGTTTCTGTTGCATCTGAAAGTAGAAACTAGCCCCATTACAACGGTATGAGTAGTTTTCCCCTAGACCGTTCTAGTTATTCGTTTCGAGCAGCAGAACTGCGAAAATTTGGAGTTTCTCAAGCGTGTCTTACCTCAAAACTGCCATATCTCGCGAACGGATTGACCAATTCGAAAAGTTTCTGTTGCATCTGAAAGTAGAAACTAGCCCCATTACAACGGTATTAGTAGTCTTCCCCTAGACCGTTCTAGTTATTCGTTTCGAGCATTAGAACTGCGAAAATTTGGAGTTTCTCAAGCGTTTCTTACATCAAAACTGCCATATCTCGCGAACGGATTGACCAATCCGCAAAGTTTCTGTTGCATCTGAAAGTAGATACTAGCCCCATTACAACGGTATTAGTAGTTTTCCCCTAGACCGTTCTAGTTATTCGTGTCGAGCATCAGAACTTCGAAAATTTGGAGTTTCTCAAGCGTTTCTTACCTCAAAACTGCCATATCTCGCGAACGGATTGACCAATCCGCAAAGATTCTGTTGCATCTGAAAGTAGAAACTAGCCCCATTACAACGGTGTGAGTAGTTTTCCCCTAGACCGTTCTAGTTATTCGTTTTGAGCATCAGAACTGCGAAAATTTGGAGTTTCTCAAGCGTTTCTTACCTCAAAACTGCCATATCTCGCGAACGGATTGACCAATCCGATCAGTTTCTGTTGCATCTGAAAGTAGAAACTCGCCCCATTACAACGGTATGAGTAGTTTTCCCCTAGGCCGTTCTAGTTATTCGTTTCGAGCATCAGAACTGCGAAAATTTGGAGTTCCTCAAGCGTTTCTTACCTCAAAACTGCCATATCTCGCGAACGGATTGACCACACCGCAAAGTTTCTGTTGCATCTGAAAGTAGAAACTAGCCCCATTACAACGGTATGAGTAGTTTTCCCCTAGACCGTTCTAGTTATTCGTTTCGAGCAGCAGAACTGCGAAAATTTGGAGTTTCTCAAGCGTTTCTTACATCAAAACTGCCATATCTCGCGAACGGATTGACCAATCCGCAAAGTTTCTGTTGCATCTGAAAGTAGAAACTCGCCCCATTACAACGGTATGAGTAGTTTTCCCCTAGGCCGTTCTAGTTATTCGTTTCGAGCATCAGAACTGCGAAAATTTTGAGTTTCTCAAGCGTTTCTTACCTCAAAACTGCCATATCTCGCGAACGGATTGACCAATCCGAAAAGTTTCTGTTGCATCTGAAAGTAGAAACTAGCCCCATTACAACGGTATGAGTAGTTTTCCTCTAGACCGTTCTAGTTATTCGTTTCGAGCAGCAGAACTGCGAAAATTTGGAGTTTCTCAAGCGTTTCTTACATCAAAACTGCCATATCTCGCGAACGGATTGACCAATCCGCAAAGTTTCCGTTGCATCTGAAAGTAGAAACTCGCCCCATTACAACGGTATGAGTAGTTTTCCCCTAGACCGTTCTAGTTATTCGTTTCGAGCATCAGAACTGCGAAAATTTGGAGTTTCTCAAGCGTTTCTTACCTCACAACTGCCATATCTCGCGAACGGATTGACCAATCCGCAAAGTTTCTGTTGCATCTGAAAGTAGAAACTAGCCCCATTACAACGATATGAGTAGTTTTCCCCTAGGCCGTTCTAGTTATTCGTTTCGAGCATCAGAACTGCGAAAATTTTGAGTTTCTCAAGCGTTTCTTACCTCAAAACTGCCATATCTCGCGAACGGATTGACCACACCGCAAAGTTTCTGTTGCATCTGAAAGTAGAAACTAGCCCCATTACAACGGTATGAGTAGTTTTCCCCTAGACCGTTCTAGTTATTCGTTTCGAGCAGCAGAACTGCGAAAATTTGGAGTTTCTCAAGCGTGTCTTACCTCAAAACTGCCATATCTCGCGAACGGATTGACCAATTCGAAAAGTTTCTGTTGCATCTGAAAGTAGAAACTAGCCCCATTACAACGGTATGAGTAGTTTTCCCCTAGACCGTTCTAGTTATTCGTTTCGAGCATCAGAACTGCGAAAATTTGGAGTTCCTCAAGCGTTTCTTACCTCAAAACTGCCATATCTCGCGAACGGATTGACCAATCCGCAAAGTTTCTGTTGCATCTGAAAGTAGAAACTAGCCCCATTACAACGGTATTAGTAGTCTTCCCCTAGACCGTTCTAGTTATTCGTTTCGAGCATTAGAACTGCGAAAATTTGGAGTTTCTCAAGCGTTTCTTACATCAAAACTGCCATATCTCGCGAACGGATTGACCAATCCGCAAAGTTTCTGTTGCATCTGAAAGTAGATACTAGCCCCATTACAACGGTATTAGTAGTTTTCCCCTAGACCGTTCTAGTTATTCGTGTCGAGCATCAGAACTTCGAAAATTTGGAGTTTCTCAAGCGTTTCTTACCTCAAAACTGCCATATCTCGCGAACGGATTGACCAATCCGCAAAGATTCTGTTGCATCTGAAAGTAGAAACTAGCCCCATTACAACGGTGTGAGTAGTTTTCCCCTAGACCGTTCTAGTTATTCGTTTTGAGCATCAGAACTGCGAAAATTTGGAGTTTCTCAAGCGTTTCTTACCTCAAAACTGCCATATCTCGCGAACGGATTGACCAATCCGATCAGTTTCTGTTGCATCTGAAAGTAGAAACTCGCCCCATTACAACGGTATGAGTAGTTTTCCCCTAGGCCGTTCTAGTTATTCGTTTCGAGCATCAGAACTGCGAAAATTTGGAGTTCCTCAAGCGTTTCTTACCTCAAAACTGCCATATCTCGCGAACGGATTGACCACACCGCAAAGTTTCTGTTGCATCTGAAAGTAGAAACTAGCCCCATTACAACGGTATGAGTAGTTTTCCCCTAGACCGTTCTAGTTATTCGTTTCGAGCAGCAGAACTGCGAAAATTTGGAGTTTCTCAAGCGTTTCTTACATCAAAACTGCCATATCTCGCGAACGGATTGACCAATCCGCAAAGTTTCTGTTGCATCTGAAAGTAGAAACTCGCCCCATTACAACGGTATGAGTAGTTTTCCCCTAGGCCGTTCTAGTTATTCGTTTCGAGCATCAGAACTGCGAAAATTTTGAGTTTCTCAAGCGTTTCTTACCTCAAAACTGCCATATCTCGCGAACGGATTGACCAATCCGAAAAGTTTCTGTTGCATCTGAAAGTAGAAACTAGCCCCATTACAACGGTATGAGTAGTTTTCCCCTAGACCGTTCTAGTTATTCGTTTCGAGCATCAGAACTGCGAAAATTTTGAGTTTCTCAAGCGTTTCTTACCTCAAAACTGCCATATCTCGCGAACGGATTGACCAATCCGCAAAGTTTCTGTTGCATCTGAAAGTAGAAACTCGCCACATTACAACGGTATGAGAAGTTTTCCCCTAGACCGTTCTAGTTATTCGTTTCGAGCATTAGAACTGCGAAAATTTGGAGTTTCTCAAGCGTTTCTTACCTCAAAACTGCCATATCTCGCGAACGGATTGACCAATCCGCAAAGTTTCTGTTGCATCTGAAAGTAGAAACTAGCCCCATTACAACGGTATGAGTAGTTTTCCCCTAGACCGTTCTAGTTATTCGTTTCGAACATCAGAACTGCGAAAATTTGGAGTTTCTCAAGCGTTTCTTACATCAAAACTGCCATATCTCGCGAACGGATTGACCAATCCGCAAAGTTTCTGTTGCATCTGAAAGTAGAAACTAGCCCCATTACAACGGTGTGAGTAGTTTTCCCCTAGACCGTTCTAGTTATTCGTTTCGAGCATCAGAACTGCGAAAATTTGGAGTTCCTCAAGCGTTTCTTACCTCAAAACTGCCATATCTCGCGAACGGATTGACCACACCGCAAAGTTTCTGTTGCATCTGAAAGTAGAAACTAGCCCCATTACAACGGTATGAGTACTTTTCCCCTAGGCCGTTCTAGTTATTCGTTTCGAGCATCAGAACTGCGAAAATTTTGAGTTTCTCAAGCGTTTCTTACCTCAAAACTGCCATATCTCGCGAACGGATTGACCAATCCGAAAAGTTTCTGTTGCATCTGAAAGTAGAAACTAGCCCCATTACAACGGTATGAGTAGTTTTCCCCTAGACCGTTCTAGTTATTCGTTTCGAGCATCAGAACTGCGAAAATTTGGAGTTCCTCAAGCGTTTCTTACCTCAAAACTGCCATATCTCGCGAACGGATTGACCAATCCGCAAAGTTTCTGTTGCATCTGAAAGTAGAAACTAGCCCCATTACAACGGTATGAGTAGTTTTCCTCTAGACCGTTCTAGTTATTCGTTTCGAGCAGCAGAACTGCGAAAATTTGGAGTTTCTCAAGCGTTTCTTACATCAAAACTGCCATATCTCGCGAACGGATTGACCAATCCGCAAAGTTTCCGTTGCATCTGAAAGTAGAAACTCGCCCCATTACAACGGTATGAGTAGTTTTCCCCTAGACCGTTCTAGTTATTCGTTTCGAGCATCAGAACTGCGAAAATTTGGAGTTTCTCAAGCGTTTCTTACCTCAAAACTGCCATATCTCGCGAACGGATTGACCAATCCGCAAAGTTTCTGTTGCATCTGAAAGTAGAAACTAGCCCCATTACAACGGTATGAGTAGTTTTCCCCTAGGCCGTTCTAGTTATTCGTTTCGAGCATCAGAACTGCGAAAATTTTGAGTTTCTCAAGCGTTTCTTACCTCAAAACTGCCATATCTCGCGAACGGATTGACCACACCGCAAAGTTTCTGTTGCATCTGAAAGTAGAAACTAGCCCCATTACAACGGTATGAGTAGTTTTCCCCTAGACCGTTCTAGTTATTCGTTTCGAGCAGCAGAACTGCGAAAATTTGGAGTTTCTCAAGCGTGTCTTACCTCAAAACTGCCATATCTCGCGAACGGATTGACCAATTCGAAAAGTTTCTGTTGCATCTGAAAGTAGAAACTAGCCCCATTACAACGGTATGAGTAGTTTTCCCCTAGACCGTTCTAGTTATTCGTTTCGAGCATCAGAACTGCGAAAATTTGGAGTTCCTCAAGCGTTTCTTACCTCAAAACTGCCATATCTCGCGAACGGATTGACCAATCCGCAAAGTTTCTGTTGCATCTGAAAGTAGAAACTAGCCCCATTACAACGGTATTAGTAGTCTTCCCCTAGACCGTTCTAGTTATTCGTTTCGAGCATTAGAACTGCGAAAATTTGGAGTTTCTCAAGCGTTTCTTACATCAAAACTGCCATATCTCGCGAACGGATTGACCAATCCGCAAAGTTTCTGTTGCATCTGAAAGTAGAAACTAGCCCCATTACAACGGTATTAGTAGTTTTCCCCTAGACCGTTCTAGTTATTCGTGTCGAGCATCAGAACTTCGAAAATTTGGAGTTTCTCAAGCGTTTCTTACCTCAAAACTGCCATATCTCGCGAACGGATTGACCAATCCGCAAAGATTCTGTTGCATCTGAAAGTAGAAACTAGCCCCATTACAACGGTGTGAGTAGTTTTCCCCTAGACCGTTCTAGTTATTCGTTTTGAGCATCAGAACTGCGAAAATTTGGAGTTTCTCAAGCGTTTCTTACCTCAAAACTGCCATATCTCGCGAACGGATTGACCAATCCGCAAAGTTTCTGTTGCATCTGAAAGTAGAAACTCGCCCCATTACAACGGTATGAGTAGTTTTCCCCTAGGCCGTTCTAGTTATTCGTTTCGAGCCTCAGAACTGCGAAAATTTGGAGTTTCTCAAGCGTTTCTTACCTCAAAACTGCCATATCTCGCGAACGGATTGACCACACCGCAAAGTTTCTGTTGCATCTGAAAGTAGAAACTAGCCCCATTACAACGGTATGAGTAGTTTTCCCCTAGACCGTTCTAGTTATTCGTTTCGAGCAGCAGAACTGCGAAAATTTGGAGTTTCTCAAGCGTTTCTTACCTCAAAACTGCCATATCTCGCGAACGGATTGACCAATCCGAAAAGTTTCTGTTGCATCTGAAAGTAGAAACTAGCCCCATTACAACGGTATGAGTAGTTTTCCCCTAGACCGTTCTAGTTATTCGTTTCGAGCATCAGAACTGCGAAAATTTGGAGTTCCTCAAGCGTTTCTTACCTCAAAACTGCCATATCTCGCGATGGATTGACCAATCCGCAAAGTTTCTGTTGCATCTGAAAGTAGAAACTAGCCCCATTACAACGGTATTAGTAGTCTTCCCCTAGACCGTTCTAGTTATTCGTTTCGAGCATTAGAACTGCGAAAATTTGGAGTTTCTCAAGCGTTTCTTACATCAAAACTGCCATATCTCGCGAACGGATTGACCAATCCGCAAAGTTTCTGTTGCATCTGAAAGTAGAAACTAGCCCCATTACAACGGTATTAGTAGTTTTCCCCTAGACCGTTCTAGTTATTCGTGTCGAGCATCAGAACTTCGAAAATTTGGAGTTTCTCAAGCGTTTCTTACCTCAAAACTGCCATATCTCGCGAACGGATTGACCAATCCGCAAAGATTCTGTTGCATCTGAAAGTAGATACTAGCCCCATTACAACGGTGTGAGTAGTTTTCCCCTAGACCGTTCTAGTTATTCGTTTTGAGCATCAGAACTGCGAAAATTTGGAGTTTCTCAAGCGTTTCTTACCTCAAAACTGCCATATCTCGCGAACGGATTGACCAATCCGCAAAGTTTCTGTTGCATCTGAAAGTAGAAACTCGCCCCATTACAACGGTATGAGTAGTTTTCCCCTAGGCCGTTCTAGTTATTCGTTTCGAGCATCAGAACTGCGAAAATTTGGAGTTCCTCAAGCGTTTCTTACCTCAAAACTGCCATATCTCGCGAACGGATTGACCACACCGCAAAGTTTCTGTTGCATCTGAAAGTAGAAACTAGCCCCATTACAACGGTATGAGTAGTTTTCCCCTAGACCGTTCTAGTTATTCGTTTCGAGCAGCAGAACTGCGAAAATTTGGAGTTTCTCAAGCGTTTCTTACATCAAAACTGCCATATCTCGCGAACGGATTGACCAATCCGCAAAGTTTCTGTTGCATCTGAAAGTAGAAACTCGCCCCATTACAACGGTATGAGTAGTTTTCCCCTAGGCCGTTCTAGTTATTCGTTTCGAGCATCAGAACTGCGAAAATTTTGAGTTTCTCAAGCGTTTCTTACCTCAAAACTGCCATATCTCGCGAACGGATTGACCAATCCGAAAAGTTTCTGTTGCATCTGAAAGTAGAAACTAGCCCCATTACAACGGTATGAGTAGTTTTCCCCTAGACCGTTCTAGTTATTCGTTTCGAGCATCAGAACTGCGAAAATTTTGAGTTTCTCAAGCGTTTCTTACCTCAAAACTGCCATATCTCGCGAACGGATTGACCAATCCGCAAAGTTTCTGTTGCATCTGAAAGTAGAAACTCGCCCCATTACAACGGTATGAGAAGTTTTCCCCTAGACCGTTCTAGTTATTCGTTTCGAGCATTAGAACTGCGAAAATTTGGAGTTTCTCAAGCGTTTCTTACCTCAAAACTGCCATATCTCGCGAACGGATTGACCAATCCGCAAAGTTTCTGTTGCATCTGAAAGTAGAAACTAGCCCCATTACAACGGTATGAGTAGTTTTCCCCTAGACCGTTCTAGTTATTCGTTTCGAACATCAGAACTGCGAAAATTTGGAGTTTCTCAAGCGTTTCTTACCTCAAAACTGCCATATCTCGCGAACGGATTGACCAATCCGCAAAGTTTCTGTTGCATCTGAAAGTAGAAACTAGCCCCATTACAACGGTGTGAGTAGTTTTCCCCTAGACCGTTCTAGTTATTCGTTTCGAGCATCAGAACTGCGAAAATTTGGAGTTCCTCAAGCGTTTCTTACCTCAAAACTGCCATATCTCGCGAACGGATTGACCACACCGCAAAGTTTCTGTTGCATCTGAAAGTAGAAACTAGCCCCATTACAACGGTATGAGTACTTTTCCCCTAGGCCGTTCTAGTTATTCGTTTCGAGCATCAGAACTGCGAAAATTTTGAGTTTCTCAAGCGTTTCTTACATCAAAACTGCCATATCTCGCGAACGGATTGACCACACCGCAAAGTTTCTGTTGCATCTGAAAGTAGAAACTAGCCCCATTACAACGGTATGAGTAGTTTTCCCCTAGGCCGTTCTAGTTATTCGTTTCGAGCATCAGAACTGCGAAAATTTTGAGTTTCTCAAGCGTTTCTTACCTCAAAACTGCCATATCTCGCGAACGGATTGACCAATCCGAAAAGTTTCTGTTGCATCTGAAAGTAGAAACTAGCCCCATTACAACGGTATGAGTAGTTTTCCCCTAGACCGTTCTAGTTATTCGTTTCGAGCATCAGAACTGCGAAAATTTTGAGTTTCTCAAGCGTTTCTTACCTCAAAACTGCCATATCTCGCGAACGGATTGACCAATCCGCAAAGTTTCTGTTGCATCTGAAAGTAGAAACTCGCCCCATTACAACGGTATGAGAAGTTTTCCCCTAGACCGTTCTAGTTATTCGTTTCGAGCATTAGAACTGCGAAAATTTGGAGTTTCTCAAGCGTTTCTTACCTCAAAACTGCCATATCTCGCGAACGGATTGACCAATCCGCAAAGTTTCTGTTGCATCTGAAAGTAGAAACTAGCCCCATTACAACGGTATGAGTAGTTTTCCCCTAGACCGTTCTAGTTATTCGTTTCGAACATCAGAACTGCGAAAATTTGGAGTTTCTCAAGCGTTTCTTACATCAAAACTGCCATATCTCGCGAACGGATTGACCAATCCGCAAAGTTTCTGTTGCATCTGAAAGTAGAAACTAGCCCCATTACAACGGTGTGAGTAGTTTTCCCCTAGACCGTTCTAGTTATTCGTTTTGAGCATCAGAACTGCGAAAATTTGGAGTTTCTCAAGCGTTTCTTACCTCAAAACTGCCATATCTCGCGAACGGATTGACCAATCCGCAAAGTTTCTGTTGCATCTGAAAGTAGAAACTCGCCCCATTACAACGGTATGAGTAGTTTTCCCCTAGGCCGTTCTAGTTATTCGTTTCGAGCATCAGAACTGCGAAAATTTTGAGTTTCTCAAGCGTTTCTTACCTCAAAACTGCCATATCTCGCGAACGGATTGACCAATCCGAAAAGTTTCTGTTGCATCTGAAAGTAGAAACTAGCCCCATTACAACGGTATGAGTAGTTTTCCCCTAGACCGTTCTAGTTATTCGTTTCGAGCATCAGAACTGCGAAAATTTGGAGTTCCTCAAGCGTTTCTTACCTCAAAACTGCCATATCTCGCGAACGGATTGACCAATCCGCAAAGTTTCTGTTGCATCTGAAAGTAGAAACTAGCCCCATTACAACGGTGTGAGTAGTTTTCCCCTAGACCGTTCTAGTTATTCGTTTTGAGCATCAGAACTGCGAAAATTTGGAGTTTCTCAAGCGTTTCTTACCTCAAAACTGCCATATCTCGCGAACGGATTGACCAATCCGATCAGTTTCTGTTGCATCTGAAAGTAGAAACTCGCCCCATTACAACGGTATGAGTAGTTTTCCCCTAGGCCGTTCTAGTTATTCGTTTCGAGCATCAGAACTGCGAAAATTTGGAGTTCCTCAAGCGTTTCTTACCTCAAAACTGCCATATCTCGCGAACGGATTGACCACACCGCAAAGTTTCTGTTGCATCTGAAAGTAGAAACTAGCCCCATTACAACGGTATGAGTAGTTTTCCCCTAGACCGTTCTAGTTATTCGTTTCGAGCAGCAGAACTGCGAAAATTTGGAGTTTCTCAAGCGTTTCTTACATCAAAACTGCCATATCTCGCGAACGGATTGACCAATCCGCAAAGTTTCTGTTGCATCTGAAAGTAGAAACTCGCCCCATTACAACGGTATGAGTAGTTTTCCCCTAGGCCGTTCTAGTTATTCGTTTCGAGCATCAGAACTGCGAAAATTTTGAGTTTCTCAAGCGTTTCTTACCTCAAAACTGCCATATCTCGCGAACGGATTGACCAATCCGAAAAGTTTCTGTTGCATCTGAAAGTAGAAACTAGCCCCATTACAACGGTATGAGTAGTTTTCCCCTAGACCGTTCTAGTTATTCGTTTCGAGCATCAGAACTGCGAAAATTTTGAGTTTCTCAAGCGTTTCTTACCTCAAAACTGCCATATCTCGCGAACGGATTGACCAATCCGCAAAGTTTCTGTTGCATCTGAAAGTAGAAACTCGCACCATTACAACGGTATGAGAAGTTTTCCCCTAGACCGTTCTAGTTATTCGTGTCGAGCATCAGAACTTCGAAAATTTGGAGTTTCTCAAGCGTTTCTTACCTCAAAACTGCCATATCTCGCGAACGGATTGACCAATCCGCAAAGATTCTGTTGCATCTGAAAGTAGATACTAGCCCCATTACAACGGTGTGAGTAGTTTTCCCCTAGACCGTTCTAGTTATTCGTTTTGAGCATCAGAACTGCGAAAATTTGGAGTTTCTCAAGCGTTTCTTACCTCAAAACTGCCATATCTCGCGAACGGATTGACCAATCCGCAAAGTTTCTGTTGCATCTGAAAGTAGAAACTCGCCCCATTACAACGGTATGAGTAGTTTTCCCCTAGGCCGTTCTAGTTATTCGTTTCGAGCATCAGAACTGCGAAAATTTGGAGTTCCTCAAGCGTTACTTACCTCAAAACTGCCATATCTCGCGAACGGATTGACCACACCGCAAAGTTTCTGTTGCATCTGAAAGTAGAAACTAGCCCCATTACAACGGTATGAGTAGTTTTCCCCTAGACCGTTCTAGTTATTCGTTTCGAGCAGCAGAACTGCGAAAATTTGGAGTTTCTCAAGCGTTTCTTACATCAAAACTGCCATATCTCGCGAACGGATTGACCAATCCGCAAAGTTTCTGTTGCATCTGAAAGTAGAAACTCGCCCCATTACAACGGTATGAGTAGTTTTCCCCTAGGCCGTTCTAGTTATTCGTTTCGAGCATCAGAACTGCGAAAATTTTGAGTTTCTCAAGCGTTTCTTACCTCAAAACTGCCATATCTCGCGAACGGATTGACCAATCCGAAAAGTTTCTGTTGCATCTGAAAGTAGAAACTAGCCCCATTACAACGGTATGAGTAGTTTTCCCCTAGACCGTTCTAGTTATTCGTTTCGAGCATCAGAACTGCGAAAATTTTGAGTTTCTCAAGCGTTTCTTACCTCAAAACTGCCATATCTCGCGAACGGATTGACCAATCCGCAAAGTTTCTGTTGCATCTGAAAGTAGAAACTCGCCCCATTACAACGGTATGAGAAGTTTTCCCCTAGACCGTTCTAGTTATTCGTTTCGAGCATTAGAACTGCGAAAATTTGGAGTTTCTCAAGCGTTTCTTACCTCAAAACTGCCATATCTCGCGAACGGATTGACCAATCCGCAAAGTTTCTGTTGCATCTGAAAGTAGAAACTAGCCCCATTACAACGGTATGAGTAGTTTTCCCCTAGACCGTTCTAGTTATTCGTTTCGAACATCAGAACTGCGAAAATTTGGAGTTTCTCAAGCGTTTCTTACATCAAAACTGCCATATCTCGCGAACGGATTGACCAATCCGCAAAGTTTCTGTTGCATCTGAAAGTAGAAACTAGCCCCATTACAACGGTGTGAGTAGTTTTCCCCTAGACCGTTCTAGTTATTCGTTTCGAGCATCAGAACTGCGAAAATTTGGAGTTCCTCAAGCGTTTCTTACCTCAAAACTGCCATATCTCGCGAACGGATTGACCACACCGCAAAGTTTCTGTTGCATCTGAAAGTAGAAACTAGCCCCATTACAACGGTATGAGTACTTTTCCCCTAGGCCGTTCTAGTTATTCGTTTCGAGCATCAGAACTGCGAAAATTTTGAGTTTCTCAAGCGTTTCTTACCTCAAAACTGCCATATCTCGCGAACGGATTGACCAATCCGAAAAGTTTCTGTTGCATCTGAAAGTAGAAACTAGCCCCATTACAACGGTATGAGTAGTTTTCCCCTAGACCGTTCTAGTTATTCGTTTCGAGCATCAGAACTGCGAAAATTTGGAGTTCCTCAAGCGTTTCTTACCTCAAAACTGCCATATCTCGCGAACGGATTGACCAATCCGCAAAGTTTCTGTTGCATCTGAAAGTAGAAACTAGCCCCATTACAACGGTATGGGTAGTTTTCCTCTAGACCGTTCTAGTTATTCGTTTCGAGCAGCAGAACTGCGAAAATTTGGAGTTTCTCAAGCGTTTCTTACATCAAAACTGCCATATCTCGCGAACGGATTGACCAATCCGCAAAGTTTCCGTTGCATCTGAAAGTAGAAACTCGCCCCATTACAACGGTATGAGTAGTTTTCCCCTAGACCGTTCTAGTTATTCGTTTCGAGCATCAGAACTGCGAAAATTTGGAGTTTCTCAAGCGTTTCTTACCTCAAAACTGCCATATCTCGCGAACGGATTGACCAATCCGCAAAGTTTCTGTTGCATCTGAAAGTAGAAACTAGCCCCATTACAACGGTATGAGTAGTTTTCCCCTAGGCCGTTCTAGTTATTCGTTTCGAGCATCAGAACTGCGAAAATTTTGAGTTTCTCAAGCGTTTCTTACATCAAAACTGCCATATCTCGCGAACGGATTGACCACACCGCAAAGTTTCTGTTGCATCTGAAAGTAGAAACTAGCCCCATTACAACGGTATGAGTAGTTTTCCCCTAGGCCGTTCTAGTTATTCGTTTCGAGCATCAGAACTGCGAAAATTTTGAGTTTCTCAAGCGTTTCTTACCTCAAAACTGCCATATCTCGCGAACGGATTGACCAATCCGAAAAGTTTCTGTTGCATCTGAAAGTAGAAACTAGCCCCATTACAACGGTATGAGTAGTTTTCCCCTAGACCGTTCTAGTTATTCGTTTCGAGCATCAGAACTGCGAAAATTTTGAGTTTCTCAAGCGTTTCTTACCTCAAAACTGCCATATCTCGCGAACGGATTGACCAATCCGCAAAGTTTCTGTTGCATCTGAAAGTAGAAACTCGCCCCATTACAACGGTATGAGAAGTTTTCCCCTAGACCGTTCTAGTTATTCGTTTCGAGCATTAGAACTGCGAAAATTTGGAGTTTCTCAAGCGTTTCTTACCTCAAAACTGCCATATCTCGCGAACGGATTGACCAATCCGCAAAGTTTCTGTTGCATCTGAAAGTAGAAACTAGCCCCATTACAACGGTATGAGTAGTTTTCCCCTAGACCGTTCTAGTTATTCGTTTCGAACATCAGAACTGCGAAAATTTGGAGTTTCTCAAGCGTTTCTTACATCAAAACTGCCATATCTCGCGAACGGATTGACCAATCCGCAAAGTTTCTGTTGCATCTGAAAGTAGAAACTAGCCCCATTACAACGGTGTGAGTAGTTTTCCCCTAGACCGTTCTAGTTATTCGTTTTGAGCATCAGAACTGCGAAAATTTGGAGTTTCTCAAGCGTTTCTTACCTCAAAACTGCCATATCTCGCGAACGGATTGACCAATCCGCAAAGTTTCTGTTGCATCTGAAAGTAGAAACTCGCCCCATTACAACGGTATGAGTAGTTTTCCCCTAGGCCGTTCTAGTTATTCGTTTCGAGCATCAGAACTGCGAAAATTTTGAGTTTCTCAAGCGTTTCTTACCTCAAAACTGCCATATCTCGCGAACGGATTGACCAATCCGAAAAGTTTCTGTTGCATCTGAAAGTAGAAACTAGCCCCATTACAACGGTATGAGTAGTTTTCCCCTAGACCGTTCTAGTTATTCGTTTCGAGCATCAGAACTGCGAAAATTTGGAGTTCCTCAAGCGTTTCTTACCTCAAAACTGCCATATCTCGCGAACGGATTGACCAATCCGCAAAGTTTCTGTTGCATCTGAAAGTAGAAACTAGCCCCATTACAACGGTGTGAGTAGTTTTCCCCTAGACCGTTCTAGTTATTCGTTTTGAGCATCAGAACTGCGAAAATTTGGAGTTTCTCAAGCGTTTCTTACCTCAAAACTGCCATATCTCGCGAACGGATTGACCAATCCGCAAAGTTTCTGTTGCATCTGAAAGTAGAAACTCGCCCCATTACAACGGTATGAGTAGTTTTCCCCTAGGCCGTTCTAGTTATTCGTTTCGAGCATCAGAACTGCGAAAATTTGGAGTTTCTCAAGCGTTTCTTACCTCAAAACTGCCATATCTCGCGAACGGATTGACCAATCCGATCAGTTTCTGTTGCATCTGAAAGTAGAAACTCGCCCCATTACAACGGTATGAGTAGTTTTCCCCTAGGCCGTTCTAGTTATTCGTTTCGAGCATCAGAACTGCGAAAATTTGGAGTTCCTCAAGCGTTTCTTACCTCAAAACTGCCATATCTCGCGAACGGATTGACCACACCGCAAAGTTTCTGTTGCATCTGAAAGTAGAAACTAGCCCCATTACAACGGTATGAGTAGTTTTCCCCTAGACCGTTCTAGTTATTCGTTTCGAGCAGCAGAACTGCGAAAATTTGGAGTTTCTCAAGCGTTTCTTACATCAAAACTGCCATATCTCGCGAACGGATTGACCAATCCGCAAAGTTTCTGTTGCATCTGAAAGTAGAAACTCGCCCCATTACAACGGTATGAGTAGTTTTCCCCTAGGCCGTTCTAGTTATTCGTTTCGAGCATCAGAACTGCGAAAATTTTGAGTTTCTCAAGCGTTTCTTACCTCAAAACTGCCATATCTCGCGAACGGATTGACCAATCCGAAAAGTTTCTGTTGCATCTGAAAGTAGAAACTAGCCCCATTACAACGGTATGAGTAGTTTTCCCCTAGACCGTTCTAGTTATTCGTTTCGAGCATCAGAACTGCGAAAATTTTGAGATTCTCAAGCGTTTCTTACCTCAAAACTGCCATATCTCGCGAACGGATTGACCAATCCGCAAAGTTTCTGTTGCATCTGAAAGTAGAAACTCGCCCCATTACAACGGTATGAGAAGTTTTCCCCTAGACCGTTCTAGTTATTCGTTTCGAGCATTAGAACTGCGAAAATTTGGAGTTTCTCAAGCGTTTCTTACCTCAAAACTGCCATATCTCGCGAACGGATTGACCAATCCGCAAAGTTTCTGTTGCATCTGAAAGTAGAAACTAGCCCCATTACAACGGTATGAGTAGTTTTCCCCTAGACCGTTCTAGTTATTCGTTTCGAACATCAGAACTGCGAAAATTTGGAGTTTCTCAAGCGTTTCTTACATCAAAACTGCCATATCTCGCGAACGGATTGACCAATCCGCAAAGTTTCTGTTGCATCTGAAAGTAGAAACTAGCCCCATTACAACGGTGTGAGTAGTTTTCCCCTAGACCGTTCTAGTTATTCGTTTCGAACATCAGAACTGCGAAAATTTGGAGTTTCTCAAGCGTTTCTTACATCAAAACTGCCATATCTCGCGAACGGATTGACCAATCCGCAAAGTTTCTGTTGCATCTGAAAGTAGAAACTAGCCCCATTACAACGGTGTGAGTAGTTTTCCCCTAGACCGTTCTAGTTATTCGTTTTGAGCATCAGAACTGCGAAAATTTGGAGTTTCTCAAGCGTTTCTTACCTCAAAACTGCCATATCTCGCGAACGGATTGACCAATCCGCAAAGTTTCTGTTGCATCTGAAAGTAGAAACTCGCCCCATTACAACGGTATGAGTAGTTTTCCCCTAGGCCGTTCTAGTTATTCGTTTCGAGCATCAGAACTGCGAAAATTTTGAGTTTCTCAAGCGTTTCTTACCTCAAAACTGCCATATCTCGCGAACGGATTGACCAATCCGAAAAGTTTCTGTTGCATCTGAAAGTAGAAACTAGCCCCATTACAACGGTATGAGTAGTTTTCCCCTAGACCGTTCTAGTTATTCGTTTCGAGCATCAGAACTGCGAAAATTTGGAGTTCCTCAAGCGTTTCTTACCTCAAAACTGCCATATCTCGCGAACGGATTGACCAATCCGCAAAGTTTCTGTTGCATCTGAAAGTAGAAACTAGCCCCATTACAACGGTGTGAGTAGTTTTCCCCTAGACCGTTCTAGTTATTCGTTTTGAGCATCAGAACTGCGAAAATTTGGAGTTTCTCAAGCGTTTCTTACCTCAAAACTGCCATATCTCGCGAACGGATTGACCAATCCGCAAAGTTTCTGTTGCATCTGAAAGTAGAAACTCGCCCCATTACAACGGTATGAGTAGTTTTCCCCTAGGCCGTTCTAGTTATTCGTTTCGAGCATCAGAACTGCGAAAATTTGGAGTTTCTCAAGCGTTTCTTACCTCAAAACTGCCATATCTCGCGAACGGATTGACCAATCCGATCAGTTTCTGTTGCATCTGAAAGTAGAAACTCGCCCCATTACAACGGTATGAGTAGTTTTCCCCTAGGCCGTTCTAGTTATTCGTTTCGAGCATCAGAACTGCGAAAATTTGGAGTTCCTCAAGCGTTTCTTACCTCAAAACTGCCATATCTCGCGAACGGATTGACCACACCGCAAAGTTTCTGTTGCATCTGAAAGTAGAAACTAGCCCCATTACAACGGTATGAGTAGTTTTCCCCTAGACCGTTCTAGTTATTCGTTTCGAGCAGCAGAACTGCGAAAATTTGGAGTTTCTCAAGCGTTTCTTACATCAAAACTGCCATATCTCGCGAACGGATTGACCAATCCGCAAAGTTTCTGTTGCATCTGAAAGTAGAAACTCGCCCCATTACAACGGTATGAGTAGTTTTCCCCTAGGCCGTTCTAGTTATTCGTTTCGAGCATCAGAACTGCGAAAATTTTGAGTTTCTCAAGCGTTTCTTACCTCAAAACTGCCATATCTCGCGAACGGATTGACCAATCCGAAAAGTTTCTGTTGCATCTGAAAGTAGAAACTAGCCCCATTACAACGGTATGAGTAGTTTTCCCCTAGACCGTTCTAGTTATTCGTTTCGAGCATCAGAACTGCGAAAATTTTGAGTTTCTCAAGCGTTTCTTACCTCAAAACTGCCATATCTCGCGAACGGATTGACCAATCCGCAAAGTTTCTGTTGCATCTGAAAGTAGAAACTCGCCCCATTACAACGGTATGAGAAGTTTTCCCCTAGACCGTTCTAGTTATTCGTTTCGAGCATTAGAACTGCGAAAATTTGGAGTTTCTCAAGCGTTTCTTACCTCAAAACTGCCATATCTCGCGAACGGATTGACCAATCCGCAAAGTTTCTGTTGCATCTGAAAGTAGAAACTAGCCCCATTACAACGGTATGAGTAGTTTTCCCCTAGACCGTTCTAGTTATTCGTTTCGAACATCAGAACTGCGAAAATTTGGAGTTTCTCAAGCGTTTCTTACATCAAAACTGCCATATCTCGCGAACGGATTGACCAATCCGCAAAGTTTCTGTTGCATCTGAAAGTAGAAACTAGCCCCATTACAACGGTGTGAGTAGTTTTCCCCTAGACCGTTCTAGTTATTCGTTTCGAGCATCAGAACTGCGAAAATTTGGAGTTCCTCAAGCGTTTCTTACCTCAAAACTGCCATATCTCGCGAACGGATTGACCACACCGCAAAGTTTCTGTTGCATCTGAAAGTAGAAACTAGCCCCATTACAACGGTATGAGTACTTTTCCCCTAGGCCGTTCTAGTTATTCGTTTCGAGCATCAGAACTGCGAAAATTTTGAGTTTCTCAAGCGTTTCTTACCTCAAAACTGCCATATCTCGCGAACGGATTGACCAATCCGAAAAGTTTCTGTTGCATCTGAAAGTAGAAACTAGCCCCATTACAACGGTATGAGTAGTTTTCCCCTAGGCCGTTCTAGTTATTCGTTTCGAGCATCAGAACTGCGAAAATTTTGAGTTTCTCAAGCGTTTCTTACCCCAAAACTGCCATATCTCGCGAACGGATTGACCAATCCGAAAAGTTTCTATTGCATCTGAAAGTAGAAACTAGCCCCATTATAACGGTATGAGTAGTTTTCCCCTAGACCGTTCTAGTTATTCGTTTCGAGTATCAGAACTGCGAAAATTTGGAGTTTCTCAAGCGTTTCTTACCCCAAAACTGCCATATCTCGCGAACGGATTGACCAATCCGAAAAGTTTCTGTTGCATCTGAAAGTAGAAACTAGCCCCATTACAACGGTATGAGTAGTTTTCCCCTAGGCCGTTCTAGTTATTCGTTTCGAGCATCAGAACTGCGAAAATTTTGAGTTTCTCAAGCGTTTCTTACCCCAAAACTGCCATATCTCGCGAACGGATTGACCAATCCGAAAAGTTTCTGTTGCATCTGAAAGTAGAAACTAGCCCCATTACAACGGTATGAGTAGTTTTCCCCTAGGCCGTTCTAGTTATTCGTTTCGAGCATCAGAACTGCGAAAATTTTGAGTTTCTCAAGCGTTTCTTACCCCAAAACTGCCATATCTCGCGAACGGATTGACCAATCCGAAAAGTTTCTGTTGCATCTGAAAGTAGAAACTAGCCCCATTACAACGGTATGAGTAGTTTTCCCCTAGGCCGTTCTAGTTATTCGTTTCGAGCATCAGAACTGCAAAAATTTTGAGTTTCTCAAGCGTTTCTTACCTCAAAACTGCCATATCTCGCGAACGGATTGACCAATCCGAAAAGTTTCTGTTGCATCTGAAAGTAGAAACTCGCCCCATTACAACGGTATGAGTAGTTTTCCCCTAGGCCGTTCTTGTTATTCGTTTCGAGCATCAGAACTGCGAAAATTTGGAGTTTCTCAAGCGTTTCTTACCCCAAAACTGCCATATCTCGCGAACGGATTGACCAATCCGAAAAGTTTCTGTTGCATCTGGAAGTAGAAACTAGCCCCATTACAACGGTATGAGTAGTTTTCCCCTAGACCGTTCTAGTTATTCGTTTCGAGCATCAGAACTGCGAAAATTTGGAGTTTCTCAAGCGTTTCTTACCTCAAAACTGCCATATCTCGAGAACGGATTGACCAATCCGAAAAGTTTCTGTTGCATCTGAAAGTAGAAACTAGCCCCATTACAACGGTATGAGTAGTTTTCCCCTAGACCGTTCTAGTTATTCGTTTCGAGCATCAGAACTGCGAAAATTTGGAGTTTCTCAAGCGTTTCTTACCTCAAAACTGCCATATCTCGCGAACGGATTGACCAATCCGCAAAGTTTCTGTTGCATCTGAAAGTAGAAACTAGCCCCATTACAACTGTATGAGTAGTTTTCCCCTAGGCCGTTCTAGTTATTCGTTTCGAGCATCAGAACTGCGAAAATTTTGAGTTTCTCAAGCGTTTCTTACCCCAAAACTGCCATATCTCGCGAACGGATTGACCAATCCGAAAAGTTTCTGTTGCATCTGAAAGTAGAAACTAGCCCCATTATAACGGTATGAGTAGTTTTCCCCTAGACCGTTCTAGTTATTCGTTTCGAGTATCAGAACTGCGAAAATTTGGAGTTTCTCAAGCGTTTCTTACCCCAAAACTGCCATATCTCGCGAACGGATTGACCAATCCGAAAAGTTTCTGTTGCATCTGAAAGTAGAAACTAGCCCCATTACAACGGTATGAGTAGTTTTCCCCTAGGCCGTTCTAGTTATTCGTTTCGAGCATCAGAACTGCGAAAATTTTGAGTTTCTCAAGCGTTTCTTACCCCAAAACTGCCATATCTCGCGAACGGATTGACCAATCCGAAAAGTTTCTATTGCATCTGAAAGTAGAAACTAGCCCCATTACAACGGTATGAGTAGTTTTCCCCTAGGCCGTTCTAGTTATTCGTTTCGAGCATCAGAACTGCGAAAATTTTGAGTTTCTCAAGCGTTTCTTACCTCAAAACTGCCATATCTCGCGAACGGATTGACCAATCCGAAAAGTTTCTGTTGCATCTGAAAGTAGAAACTCGCCCCATTACAACGGTATGAGTAGTTTTCCCCTAGGCCGTTCTTGTTATTCGTTTCGAGCATCAGAACTGCGAAAATTTGGAGTTTCTCAAGCGTTTCTTACCCCAAAACTGCCATATCTCGCGAACGGATTGACCAATCCGAAAAGTTTCTGTTGCATCTGAAAGTAGAAACTAGCCCCATTACAACGGTATGAGTAGTTTTCCCCTAGACCGTTCTAGTTATTCGTTTCGAGCATCAGAACTGCGAAAATTTGGAGTTTCTCAAGCGTTTCTTACCTCAAAACTGCCATATCTCGAGAACGGATTGACCAATCCGAAAAGTTTCTGTTGCATCTGAAAGTAGAAACTAGCCCCATTACAACGGTATGAGTAGTTTTCCCCTAGACCGTTCTAGTTATTCGTTTCGAGCATCAGAACTGCGAAAATTTTGAGTTTCTCAAGCGTTTCTTACCCCAAAACTGCCATATCTCGCGAACGGATTGACCAATCCGAAAAGTTTCTGTTGCATCTGAAAGTAGAAACTAGCCCCATTACAACGGTATGAGTAGTTTTCCCCTAGGCCGTTCTAGTTATTCGTTTCGAGCATCAGAACTGCAAAAATTTTGAGTTTCTCAAGCGTTTCTTACCTCAAAACTGCCATATCTCGCGAACGGATTGACCAATCCGAAAAGTTTCTGTTGCATCTGAAAGTAGAAACTCGCCCCATTACAACGGTATGAGTAGTTTTCCCCTAGGCCGTTCTTGTTATTCGTTTCGAGCATCAGAACTGCGAAAATTTGGAGTTTCTCAAGCGTTTCTTACCCCAAAACTGCCATATCTCGCGAACGGATTGACCAATCCGAAAAGTTTCTGTTGCATCTGAAAGTAGAAACTAGCCCCATTACAACGGTATGAGTAGTTTTCCCCTAGGCCGTTCTAGTTATTCGTTTCGAGCATCAGAACTGCGAAAATTTTGAGTTTCTCAAGCGTTTCTTACCTCAAAACTGCCATATCTCGCGAACGGATTGACCAATCCGAAAAGTTTCTGTTGCATCTGAAAGTAGAAACTCGCCCCATTACAACGGTATGAGTAGTTTTCCCCTAGGCCGTTCTTGTTATTCGTTTCGAGCATCAGAACTGCGAAAATTTGGAGTTTCTCAAGCGTTTCTTACCTCAAAACTGCCATATCTCGCGAACGGATTGACCAATCCGCAAAGTTTCTGTTGCATCTGAAAGTAGAAACTAGCCCCATTACAACTGTATGAGTAGTTTTCCCCTAGGCCGTTCTAGTTATTCGTTTCGAGCATCAGAACTGCGAAAATTTTGAGTTTCTCAAGCGTTTCTTACCCCAAAACTGTCATATCTCGCGAACGGATTGACCAATCCGAAAAGTTTCTATTGCATCTGAAAGTAGAAACTAGCCCCATTATAACGGTATGAGTAGTTTTCCCCTAGACCGTTCTAGTTATTCGTTTCGAGTATCAGAACTGCGAAAATTTGGAGTTTCTCAAGCGTTTCTTACCCCAAAACTGCCATATCTCGCGAACGGATTGACCAATCCGAAAAGTTTCTGTTGCATCTGAAAGTAGAAACTAGCCCCATTACAACGGTATGAGTAGTTTTCCCCTAGGCCGTTCTAGTTATTCGTTTCGAGCATCAGAACTGCAAAAATTTTGAGTTTCTCAAGCGTTTCTTACCTCAAAACTGCCATATCTCGCGAACGGATTGACCAATCCGAAAAGTTTCTGTTGCATCTGAAAGTAGAAACTCGCCCCATTACAACGGTATGAGTAGTTTTCCCCTAGGCCGTTCTTGTTATTCGTTTCGAGCATCAGAACTGCGAAAATTTGGAGTTTCTCAAGCGTTTCTTACCCCAAAACTGCCATATCTCGCGAACGGATTGACCAATCCGAAAAGTTTCTGTTGCATCTGAAAGTAGAAACTAGCCCCATTACAACGGTATGAGTAGTTTTCCCCTAGACCGTTCTAGTTATTCGTTTCGAGCATCAGAACTGCGAAAATTTGGAGTTTCTCAAGCGTTTCTTACCTCAAAACTGCCATATCTCGAGAACGGATTGACCAATCCGAAAAGTTTCTGTTGCATCTGAAAGTAGAAACTAGCCCCATTACAACGGTATGAGTAGTTTTCCCCTAGACCGTTCTAGTTATTCGTTTCGAGCATCAGAACTGCGAAAATTTGGAGGTTCTCAAGCGTTTCTTACCTCAAAACTGCCATATCTCGCGAACGGATTGACCAATCCGCAAAGTTTCTGTTGCATCTGAAAGTAGAAACTAGCCCCATTACAACTGTATGAGTAGTTTTCCCCTAGGCCGTTCTAGTTATTCGTTTCGAGCATCAGAACTGCAAAAATTTTGAGTTTCTCAAGCGTTTCTTACCTCAAAACTGCCATATCTCGCGAACGGATTGACCAATCCGAAAAGTTTCTGTTGCATCTGAAAGTAGAAACTCGCCCCATTACAACGGAATGAGTAGTTTTCCCCTAGGCCGTTCTTGTTATTCGTTTCGAGCATCAGAACTGCGAAAATTTGGAGTTTCTCAAGCGTTTCTTACCCCAAAACTGCCATATCTCGCGAACGGATTGACCAATCCGAAAAGTTTCTGTTGCATCTGAAAGTAGAAACTAGCCCCATTACAACGGTATGAGTAGTTTTCCCCTAGACCGTTCTAGTTATTCGTTTCGAGCATCAGAACTGCGAAAATTTGGAGTTTCTCAAGCGTTTCTTACCTCAAAACTGCCATATCTCGAGAACGGATTGACCAATCCGAAAAGTTTCTGTTGCATCTGAAAGTAGAAACTAGCCCCATTACAACGGTATGAGTAGTTTTCCCCTAGACCGTTCTAGTTATTCGTTTCGAGCATCAGAACTGCGAAAATTTGGAGTTTCTCAAGCGTTTCTTACCTCAAAACTGCCATATCTCGCGAACGGATTGACCAATCCGCAAAGTTTCTGTTGCATCTGAAAGTAGAAACTAGCCCCATTACAACTGTATGAGTAGTTTTCCCCTAGGCCGTTCTAGTTATTCGTTTCGAGCATCAGAACTGCGAAAATTTTGAGTTTCTCAAGCGTTTCTTACCCCAAAACTGCCATATCTCGCGAACGGATTGACCAATCCGAAAAGTTTCTGTTGCATCTGAAAGTAGAAACTAGCCCCATTATAACGGTATGAGTAGTTTTCCCCTAGACCGTTCTAGTTATTCGTTTCGAGTATCAGAACTGCGAAAATTTGGAGTTTCTCAAGCGTTTCTTACCCCAAAACTGCCATATCTCGCGAACGGATTGACCAATCCGAAAAGTTTCTGTTGCATCTGAAAGTAGAAACTAGCCCCATTACAACGGTATGAGTAGTTTTCCCCTAGGCCGTTCTAGTTATTCGTTTCGAGCATCAGAACTGCGAAAATTTTGAGTTTCTCAAGCGTTTCTTACCCCAAAACTGCCATATCTCGCGAACGGATTGACCAATCCGAAAAGTTTCTATTGCATCTGAAAGTAGAAACTAGCCCCATTATAACGGTATGAGTAGTTTTCCCCTAGACCGTTCTAGTTATTCGTTTCGAGTATCAGAACTGCGAAAATTTGGAGTTTCTCAAGCGTTTCTTACCCCAAAACTGCCATATCTCGCGAACGGATTGACCAATCCGAAAAGTTTCTGTTGCATCTGAAAGTAGAAACTAGCCCCATTACAACGGTATGAGTAGTTTTCCCTAGGCCGTTCTAGTTATTCGTTTCGAGCATCAGAACTGCGAAAATTTTGAGTTTCTCAAGCGTTTCTTACCCCAAAACTGCCATATCTCGCGAACGGATTGACCAATCCGAAAAGTTTCTGTTGCATCTGAAAGTAGAAACTAGCCCCATTACAACGGTATGAGTAGTTTTCCCCTAGGCCGTTCTAGTTATTCGTTTCGAGCATCAGAACTGCGAAAATTTTGAGTTTCTCAAGCGTTTCTTACCCCAAAACTGCCATATCTCGCGAACGGATTGACCAATCCGAAAAGTTTCTGTTGCATCTGAAAGTAGAAACTAGCCCCATTACAACGGTATGAGTAGTTTTCCCCTAGGCCGTTCTAGTTATTCGTTTCGAGCATCAGAACTGCAAAAATTTTGAGTTTCTCAAGCGTTTCTTACCTCAAAACTGCCATATCTCGCGAACGGATTGACCAATCCGAAAAGTTTCTGTTGCATCTGAAAGTAGAAACTCGCCCCATTACAACGGTATGAGTAGTTTTCCCCTAGGCCGTTCTTGTTATTCGTTTCGAGCATCAGAACTGCGAAAATTTGGAGTTTCTCAAGCGTTTCTTACCCCAAAACTGCCATATCTCGCGAACGGATTGACCAATCCGAAAAGTTTCTGTTGCATCTGAAAGTAGAAACTAGCCCCATTACAACGGTATGAGTAGTTTTCCCCTAGACCGTTCTAGTTATTCGTTTCGAGCATCAGAACTGCGAAAATTTGGAGTTTCTCAAGCGTTTCTTACCTCAAAACTGCCATATCTCGAGAACGGATTGACCAATCCGAAAAGTTTCTGTTGCATCTGAAAGTAGAAACTAGCCCCATTACAACGGTATGAGTAGTTTTCCCCTAGACCGTTCTAGTTATTCGTTTCGAGCATCAGAACTGCGAAAATTTGGAGTTTCTCAAGCGTTTCTTACCTCAAAACTGCCATATCTCGCGAACGGATTGACCAATCCGCAAAGTTTCTGTTGCATCTGAAAGTAGAAACTAGCCCCATTACAACTGTATGAGTAGTTTTCCCCTAGGCCGTTCTAGTTATTCGTTTCGAGCATCAGAACTGCGAAAATTTGGAGTTTCTCAAGCGTTTCTTACCTCAAAACTGCCATATCTCGCGAACGGATTGACCAATCCGCAAAGTTTCTGTTGCATCTGAAAGTAGAAACTAGCCCCATTACAACTGTATGAGTAGTTTTCCCCTAGGCCGTTCTAGTTATTCGTTTCGAGCATCAGAACTGCGAAAATTTTGAGTTTCTCAAGCGTTTCTTACCCCAAAACTGCCATATCTCGCGAACGGATTGACCAATCCGAAAAGTTTCTGTTGCATCTGAAAGTAGAAACTAGCCCCATTATAACGGTATGAGTAGTTTTCCCCTAGACCGTTCTAGTTATTCGTTTCGAGTATCAGAACTGCGAAAATTTGGAGTTTCTCAAGCGTTTCTTACCCCAAAACTGCCATATCTCGCGAACGGATTGACCAATCCGAAAAGTTTCTGTTGCATCTGAAAGTAGAAACTAGCCCCATTACAACGGTATGAGTAGTTTTCCCCTAGGCCGTTCTAGTTATTCGTTTCGAGCATCAGAACTGCGAAAATTTTGAGTTTCTCAAGCGTTTCTTACCCCAAAACTGCCATATCTCGCGAACGGATTGACCAATCCGAAAAGTTTCTGTTGCATCTGAAAGTAGAAACTAGCCCCATTATAACGGTATGAGTAGTTTTCCCCTAGACCGTTCTAGTTATTCGTTTCGAGTATCAGAACTGCGAAAATTTGGAGTTTCTCAAGCGTTTCTTACCCCAAAACTGCCATATCTCGCGAACGGATTGACCAATCCGAAAAGTTTCTGTTGCATCTGAAAGTAGAAACTAGCCCCATTACAACGGTATGAGTAGTTTTCCCCTAGGCCGTTCTAGTTATTCGTTTCGAGCATCAGAACTGCGAAAATTTTGAGTTTCTCAAGCGTTTCTTACCCCAAAACTGCCATATCTCGCGAACGGATTGACCAATCCGAAAAGTTTCTGTTGCATCTGAAAGTAGAAACTAGCCCCATTACAACGGTATGAGTAGTTTTCCCCTAGGCCGTTCTAGTTATTCGTTTCGAGCATCAGAACTGCGAAAATTTTGAGTTTCTCAAGCGTTTCTTACCCCAAAACTGCCATATCTCGCGAACGGATTGACCAATCCGAAAAGTTTCTGTTGCATCTGAAAGTAGAAACTAGCCCCATTACAACGGTATGAGTAGTTTTCCCCTAGGCCGTTCTAGTTATTCGTTTCGAGCATCAGAACTGCAAAAATTTTGAGTTTCTCAAGCGTTTCTTACCTCAAAACTGCCATATCTCGCGAACGGATTGACCAATCCGAAAAGTTTCTGTTGCATCTGAAAGTAGAAACTCGCCCCATTACAACGGTATGAGTAGTTTTCCCCTAGGCCGTTCTTGTTATTCGTTTCGAGCATCAGAACTGCGAAAATTTGGAGTTTCTCAAGCGTTTCTTACCCCAAAACTGCCATATCTCGCGAACGGATTGACCAATCCGAAAAGTTTCTGTTGCATCTGGAAGTAGAAACTAGCCCCATTACAACGGTATGAGTAGTTTTCCCCTAGACCGTTCTAGTTATTCGTTTCGAGCATCAGAACTGCGAAAATTTGGAGTTTCTCAAGCGTTTCTTACCTCAAAACTGCCATATCTCGAGAACGGATTGACCAATCCGAAAAGTTTCTGTTGCATCTGAAAGTAGAAACTAGCCCCATTACAACGGTATGAGTAGTTTTCCCCTAGACCGTTCTAGTTATTCGTTTCGAGCATCAGAACTGCGAAAATTTGGAGTTTCTCAAGCGTTTCTTACCTCAAAACTGCCATATCTCGCGAACGGATTGACCAATCCGCAAAGTTTCTGTTGCATCTGAAAGTAGAAACTAGCCCCATTACAACTGTATGAGTAGTTTTCCCCTAGGCCGTTCTAGTTATTCGTTTCGAGCATCAGAACTGCGAAAATTTTGAGTTTCTCAAGCGTTTCTTACCCCAAAACTGCCATATCTCGCGAACGGATTGACCAATCCGAAAAGTTTCTGTTGCATCTGAAAGTAGAAACTAGCCCCATTATAACGGTATGAGTAGTTTTCCCCTAGACCGTTCTAGTTATTCGTTTCGAGTATCAGAGCTGCGAAAATTTGGAGTTTCTCAAGCGTTTCTTACCCCAAAACTGCCATATCTCGCGAACGGATTGACCAATCCGAAAAGTTTCTGTTGTATCTGAAAGTAGAAACTAGCCCCATTACAACGGTATGAGTAGTTTTCCCCTAGGCCGTTCTAGTTATTCGTTTCGAGCATCAGAACTGCGAAAATTTTGAGTTTCTCAAGCGTTTCTTACCCCAAAACTGCCATATCTCGCGAACGGATTGACCAATCCGAAAAGATTCTATTGCATCTGAAAGTAGAAACTAGCCCCATTACAACGGTATGAGTAGTTTTCCCCTAGACCGTTCTAGTTATTCGTTTCGAGTATCAGAACTGCGAAAATTTGGAGTTTCTCAAGCGTTTCTTACCCCAAAACTGCCATATCTCGCGAACGGATTGACCAATCCGAAAAGTTTCTGTTGCATCTGAAAGTAGAAACTAGCCCCATTACAACGGTATGAGTAGTTTTCCCCTAGGCCGTTCTAGTTATTCGTTTCGAGCATCAGAACTGCGAAAATTTTGAGTTTCTCAAGCGTTTCTTACCCCAAAACTGCCATATCTCGAGAACGGATTGACCAATCCGAAAAGTTTCTGTTGCATCTGAAAGTAGAAACTAGCCCCATTACAACGGTATGAGTAGTTTTCCCCTAGACCGTTCTAGTTATTCGTTTCGAGCATCAGAACTGCGAAAATTTGGAGTTTCTCAAGCGTTTCTTACCTCAAAACTGTCATATCTCGCGAACGGATTGACCAATCCGCAAAGTTTCTGTTGCATCTGAAAGTAGAAACTAGCCCCATTACAACTGTATGAGTAGTTTTCCCCTAGGCCGTTCTAGTTATTCGTTTCGAGCATCAGAACTGCGAAAATTTTGAGTTTCTCAAGCGTTTCTTACCCCAAAACTGCCATATCTCGCGAACGGATTGACCAATCCGAAAAGTTTCTGTTGCATCTGAAAGTAGAAACTAGCCCCATTATAACGGTATGAGTAGTTTTCCCCTAGACCGTTCTAGTTATTCGTTTCGAGTATCAGAACTGCGAAAATTTGGAGTTTCTCAAGCGTTTCTTACCCCAAAACTGCCATATCTCGCGAACGGATTGACCAATCCGAAAAGTTTCTGTTGCATCTGAAAGTAGAAACTAGCCCCATTACAACGGTATGAGTAGTTTTCCCCTAGGCCGTTCTAGTTATTCGTTTCGAGCATCAGAACTGCGAAAATTTTGAGTTTCTCAAGCGTTTCTTACCCCAAAACTGTCATATCTCGCGAACGGATTGACCAATCCGAAAAGTTTCTATTGCATCTGAAAGTAGAAACTAGCCCCATTATAACGGTATGAGTAGTTTTCCCCTAGACCGTTCTAGTTATTCGTTTCGAGTATCAGAACTGCGAAAATTTGGAGTTTCTCAAGCGTTTCTTACCCCAAAACTGCCATATCTCGCGAACGGATTGACCAATCCGAAAAGTTTCTGTTGCATCTGAAAGTAGAAACTAGCCCCATTACAACGGTATGAGTAGTTTTCCCCTAGGTCGTTCTAGTTATTCGTTTCGAGCATCAGAACTGCGAAAATTTTGAGTTTCTCAAGCGTTTCTTACCCCAAAACTGCCATATCTCGCGAACGGATTGACCAATCCGAAAAGTTTCTGTTGCATCTGAAAGTAGAAACTAGCCCCATTACAACGGTATGAGTAGTTTTCCCCTAGGCCGTTCTAGTTATTCGTTTCGAGCATCAGAACTGCAAAAATTTTGAGTTTCTCAAGCGTTTCTTACCTCAAAACTGCCATATCTCGCGAACGGATTGACCAATCCGAAAAGTTTCTGTTGCATCTGAAAGTAGAAACTCGCCCCATTACAACGGTATGAGTAGTTTTCCCCTAGGCCGTTCTTGTTATTCGTTTCGAGCATCAGAACTGCGAAAATTTGGAGTTTCTCAAGCGTTTCTTACCCCAAAACTGCCATATCTCGCGAACGGATTGACCAATCCGAAAAGTTTCTGTTGCATCTGAAAGTAGAAACTAGCCCCATTACAACGGTATGAGTAGTTTTCCCCTAGACCGTTCTAGTTATTCGTTTCGAGCATCAGAACTGCGAAAATTTGGAGTTTCTCAAGCGTTTCTTACCTCAAAACTGCCATATCTCGAGAACGGATTGACCAATCCGAAAAGTTTCTGTTGCATCTGAAAGTAGAAACTAGCCCCATTACAACGGTATGAGTAGTTTTCCCCTAGACCGTTCTAGTTATTCGTTTCGAGCATCAGAACTGCGAAAATTTGGAGTTTCTCAAGCGTTTCTTACCTCAAAACTGCCATATCTCGCGAACGGATTGACCAATCCGCAAAGTTTCTGTTGCATCTGAAAGTAGAAACTAGCCCCATTACAACTGTATGAGTAGTTTTCCCCTAGGCCGTTCTAGTTATTCGTTTCGAGCATCAGAACTGCGAAAATTTTGAGTTTCTCAAGCGTTTCTTACCCCAAAACTGCCATATCTCGCGAACGGATTGACCAATCCGAAAAGTTTCTGTTGCATCTGAAAGTAGAAACTAGCCCCATTATAACGGTATGAGTAGTTTTCCCCTAGACCGTTCTAGTTATTCGTTTCGAGTATCAGAACTGCGAAAATTTGGAGTTTCTCAAGCGTTTCTTACCCCAAAACTGCCATATCTCGCGAACGGATTGACCAATCCGAAAAGTTTCTGTTGCATCTGAAAGTAGAAACTAGCCCCATTACAACGGTATGAGTAGTTTTCCCCTAGGCCGTTCTAGTTATTCGTTTCGAGCATCAGAACTGCGAAAATTTTGAGTTTCTCAAGCGTTTCTTACCCCAAAACTGCCATATCTCGCGAACGGATTGACCAATCCGAAAAGTTTCTGTTGCATCTGAAAGTATGAACTAGCCCCATTACAACGGTATGAGTAGTTTTCCCCTAGGCCGTTCTAGTTATTCGTTTCGAGCATCAGAACTGCAAAAATTTTGAGTTTCTCAAGCGTTTCTTACCTCAAAACTGCCATATCTCGCGAACGGATTGACCAATCCGAAAAGTTTCTGTTGCATCTGAAAGTAGAAACTCGCCCCATTACAACGGTATGAGTAGTTTTCCCCTAGGCCGTTCTTGTTATTCGTTTCGAGCATCAGAACTGCGAAAATTTGGAGTTTCTCAAGCGTTTCTTACCCCAAAACTGCCATATCTCGCGAACGGATTGACCAATCCGAAAAGTTTCTGTTGCATCTGAAAGTAGAAACTAGCCCCATTACAACGGTATGAGTAGTTTTCCCCTAGGCCGTTCTAGTTATTCGTTTCGAGCATCAGAACTGCGAAAATTTTGAGTTTCTCAAGCGTTTCTTACCTCAAAACTGCCATATCTCGCGAACGGATTGACCAATCCGAAAAGTTTCTGTTGCATCTGAAAGTAGAAACTCGCCCCATTACAACGGTATGAGTAGTTTTCCCCTAGGCCGTTCTTGTTATTCGTTTCGAGCATCAGAACTGCGAAAATTTGGAGTTTCTCAAGCGTTTCTTACCCCAAAACTGCCATATCTCGCGAACGGATTGACCAATCCGAAAAGTTTCTGTTGCATCTGAAAGTAGAAACTAGCCCCATTACAACGGTATGAGTAGTTTTCCCCTAGACCGTTCTAGTTATTCGTTTCGAGCATCAGAACTGCGAAAATTTGGAGTTTCTCAAGCGTTTCTTACCTCAAAACTGCCATATCTCGAGAACGGATTGACCAATCCGAAAAGTTTCTGTTGCATCTGAAAGTAGAAACTAGCCCCATTACAACGGTATGAGTAGTTTTCCCCTAGACCGTTCTAGTTATTCGTTTCGAGCATCAGAACTGCGAAAATTTTGAGTTTCTCAAGCGTTTCTTACCCCAAAACTGCCATATCTCGCGAACGGATTGACCAATCCGAAAAGTTTCTGTTGCATCTGAAAGTAGAAACTAGCCCCATTACAACGGTATGAGTAGTTTTCCCCTAGGCCGTTCTAGTTATTCGTTTCGAGCATCAGAACTGCAAAAATTTTGAGTTTCTCAAGCGTTTCTTACCTCAAAACTGCCATATCTCGCGAACGGATTGACCAATCCGAAAAGTTTCTGTTGCATCTGAAAGTAGAAACTCGCCCCATTACAACGGTATGAGTAGTTTTCCCCTAGGCCGTTCTTGTTATTCGTTTCGAGCATCAGAACTGCGAAAATTTGGAGTTTCTCAAGCGTTTCTTACCCCAAAACTGCCATATCTCGCGAACGGATTGACCAATCCGAAAAGTTTCTGTTGCATCTGAAAGTAGAAACTAGCCCCATTACAACGGTATGAGTAGTTTTCCCCTAGGCCGTTCTAGTTATTCGTTTCGAGCATCAGAACTGCGAAAATTTTGAGTTTCTCAAGCGTTTCTTACCTCAAAACTGCCATATCTCGCGAACGGATTGACCAATCCGAAAAGTTTCTGTTGCATCTGAAAGTAGAAACTCGCCCCATTACAACGGTATGAGTAGTTTTCCCCTAGGCCGTTCTTGTTATTCGTTTCGAGCATCAGAACTGCGAAAATTTGGAGTTTCTCAAGCGTTTCTCACCTCAAAACTGCCATATCTCGCGAACGGATTGACCAATCCGCAAAGTTTCTGTTGCATCTGAAAGTAGAAACTAGCCCCATTACAACTGTATGAGTAGTTTTCCCCTAGGCCGTTCTAGTTATTCGTTTCGAGCATCAGAACTGCGAAAATTTTGAGTTTCTCAAGCGTTTCTTACCCCAAAACTGTCATATCTCGCGAACGGATTGACCAATCCGAAAAGTTTCTATTGCATCTGAAAGTAGAAACTAGCCCCATTATAACGGTATGAGTAGTTTTCCCCTAGACCGTTCTAGTTATTCGTTTCGAGTATCAGAACTGCGAAAATTTGGAGTTTCTCAAGCGTTTCTTACCCCAAAACTGCCATATCTCGCGAACGGATTGACCAATCCGAAAAGTTTCTGTTGCATCTGAAAGTAGAAACTAGCCCCATTACAACGGTATGAGTAGTTTTCCCCTAGGCCGTTCTAGTTATTCGTTTCGAGCATCAGAACTGCAAAAATTTTGAGTTTCTCAAGCGTTTCTTACCTCAAAACTGCCATATCTCGCGAACGGATTGACCAATCCGAAAAGTTTCTGTTGCATCTGAAAGTAGAAACTCGCCCCATTACAACGGTATGAGTAGTTTTCCCCTAGGCCGTTCTTGTTATTCGTTTCGAGCATCAGAACTGCGAAAATTTGGAGTTTCTCAAGCGTTTCTTACCCCAAAACTGCCATATCTCGCGAACGGATTGACCAATCCGAAAAGTTTCTGTTGCATCTGAAAGTAGAAACTAGCCCCATTACAACGGTATGAGTAGTTTTCCCCTAGACCGTTCTAGTTATTCGTTTCGAGCATCAGAACTGCGAAAATTTGGAGTTTCTCAAGCGTTTCTTACCTCAAAACTGCCATATCTCGAGAACGGATTGACCAATCCGAAAAGTTTCTGTTGCATCTGAAAGTAGAAACTAGCCCCATTACAACGGTATGAGTAGTTTTCCCCTAGACCGTTCTAGTTATTCGTTTCGAGCATCAGAACTGCGAAAATTTGGAGTTTCTCAAGCGTTTCTTACCCCAAAACTGCCATATCTCGCGAACGGATTGACCAATCCGAAAAGTTTCTGTTGCATCTGAAAGTAGAAACTAGCCCCATTACAACGGTATGAGTAGTTTTCCCCTAGGCCGTTCTAGTTATTCGTTTCGAGCATCAGAACTGCGAAAATTTTGAGTTTCTCAAGCGTTTCTTACCCCAAAACTGCCATATCTCGCGAACGGATTGACCAATCCGAAAAGTTTCTGTTGCATCTGAAAGTAGAAACTAGCCCCATTACAACGGTATGAGTAGTTTTCCCCTAGGCCGTTCTAGTTATTCGTTTCGAGCATCAGAACTGCAAAAATTTTGAGTTTCTCAAGCGTTTCTTACCTCAAAACTGCCATATCTCGCGAACGGATTGACCAATCCGAAAAGTTTCTGTTGCATCTGAAAGTAGAAACTCGCCCCATTACAACGGTATGAGTAGTTTTCCCCTAGGCCGTTCTTGTTATTCGTTTCGAGCATCAGAACTGCGAAAATTTGGAGTTTCTCAAGCGTTTCTTACCCCAAAACTGCCATATCTCGCGAACGGATTGACCAATCCGAAAAGTTTCTGTTGCATCTGAAAGTAGAAACTAGCCCCATTACAACGGTATGAGTAGTTTTCCCCTAGACCGTTCTAGTTATTCGTTTCGAGCATCAGAACTGCGAAAATTTGGAGTTTCTCAAGCGTTTCTTACCTCAAAACTGCCATATCTCGAGAACGGATTGACCAATCCGAAAAGTTTCTGTTGCATCTGAAAGTAGAAACTAGCCCCATTACAACGGTATGAGTAGTTTTCCCCTAGACCGTTCTAGTTATTCGTTTCGAGCATCAGAACTGCGAAAATTTGGAGTTTCTCAAGCGTTTCTTACCTCAAAACTGCCATATCTCGCGAACGGATTGACCAATCCGCAAAGTTTCTGTTGCATCTGAAAGTAGAAACTAGCCCCATTACAACTGTATGAGTAGTTTTCCCCTAGGCCGTTCTAGTTATTCGTTTCGAGCATCAGAACTGCGAAAATTTTGAGTTTCTCAAGCGTTTCTTACCCCAAAACTGCCATATCTCGCGAACGGATTGACCAATCCGAAAAGTTTCTGTTGCATCTGAAAGTAGAAACTAGCCCCATTATAACGGTATGAGTAGTTTTCCCCTAGACCGTTCTAGTTATTCGTTTCGAGTATCAGAACTGCGAAAATTTGGAGTTTCTCAAGCGTTTCTTACCCCAAAACTGCCATATCTCGCGAACGGATTGACCAATCCGAAAAGTTTCTGTTGCATCTGAAAGTAGAAACTAGCCCCATTACAACGGTATGAGTAGTTTTCCCCTAGGCCGTTCTAGTTATTCGTTTCGAGCATCAGAACTGCGAAAATTTTGAGTTTCTCAAGCGTTTCTTACCCCAAAACTGCCATATCTCGCGAACGGATTGACCAATCCGAAAAGTTTCTATTGCATCTGAAAGTAGAAACTAGCCCCATTATAACGGTATGAGTAGTTTTCCCCTAGACCGTTCTAGTTATTCGTTTCGAGTATCAGAACTGCGAAAATTTGGAGTTTCTCAAGCGTTTCTTACCCCAAAACTGCCATATCTCGCGAACGGATTGACCAATCCGAAAAGTTTCTGTTGCATCTGAAAGTAGAAACTAGCCCCATTACAACGGTATGAGTAGTTTTCCCCTAGGCCGTTCTAGTTATTCGTTTCGAGCATCAGAACTGCGAAAATTTTGAGTTTCTCAAGCGTTTCTTACCCCAAAACTGCCATATCTCGCGAACGGATTGACCAATCCGAAAAGTTTCTATTGCATCTGAAAGTAGAAACTAGCCCCATTATAACGGTATGAGTAGTTTTCCCCTAGACCGTTCTAGTTATTCGTTTCGAGTATCAGAGCTGCGAAAATTTGGAGTTTCTCAAGCGTTTCTTACCCCAAAACTGCCATATCTCGCGAACGGATTGACCAATCCGAAAAGTTTCTGTTGTATCTGAAAGTAGAAACTAGCCCCATTACAACGGTATGAGTAGTTTTCCCCTAGGCCGTTCTAGTTATTCGTTTCGAGCATCAGAACTGCGAAAATTTTGAGTTTCTCAAGCGTTTCTTACCCCAAAACTGCCATATCTCGCGAACGGATTGACCAATCCGAAAAGATTCTATTGCATCTGAAAGTAGAAACTAGCCCCATTACAACGGTATGAGTAGTTTTCCCCTAGACCGTTCTAGTTATTCGTTTCGAGTATCAGAACTGCGAAAATTTGGAGTTTCTCAAGCGTTTCTTACCCCAAAACTGCCATATCTCGCGAACGGATTGACCAATCCGAAAAGTTTCTGTTGCATCTGAAAGTAGAAACTAGCCCCATTACAACGGTATGAGTAGTTTTCCCCTAGGCCGTTCTAGTTATTCGTTTCGAGCATCAGAACTGCGAAAATTTTGAGTTTCTCAAGCGTTTCTTACCCCAAAACTGCCATATCTCGCGAACGGATTGACCAATCCGAAAAGTTTCTATTGCATCTGAAAGTAGAAACTAGCCCCATTATAACGGTATGAGTAGTTTTCCCCTAGACCGTTCTAGTTATTCGTTTCGAGTATCAGAACTGCGAAAATTTGGAGTTTCTCAAGCGTTTCTTACCCCAAAACTGCCATATCTCGCGAACGGATTGACCAATCCGAACAGTTTCTGTTGCATCTGAAAGTAGAAACTAGCCCCATTACAACGGTATGAGTAGTTTTCCCCTAGGCCGTTCTAGTTATTCGTTTCGAGCATCAGAACTGCGAAAATTTTGAGTTTCTCAAGCGTTTCTTACCCCAAAACTGCCATATCTCGCGAACGGATTGACCAATCCGAAAAGTTTCTATTGCATCTGAAAGTAGAAACTAGCCCCATTATAACGGTATGAGTAGTTTTCCCCTAGACCGTTCTAGTTATTCGTTTCGAGTATCAGAGCTGCGAAAATTTGGAGTTTCTCAAGCGTTTCTTACCCCAAAACTGCCATATCTCGCGAACGGATTGACCAATCCGAAAAGTTTCTGTTGTATCTGAAAGTAGAAACTAGCCCCATTACAACGGTATGAGTAGTTTTCCCCTAGGCCGTTCTAGTTATTCGTTTCGAGCATCAGAACTGCGAAAATTTTGAGTTTCTCAAGCGTTTCTTACCCCAAAACTGCCATATCTCGCGAACGGATTGACCAATCCGAAAAGATTCTATTGCATCTGAAAGTAGAAACTAGCCCCATTACAACGGTATGAGTAGTTTTCCCCTAGACCGTTCTAGTTATTCGTTTCGAGTATCAGAACTGCGAAAATTTGGAGTTTCTCAAGCGTTTCTTACCCCAAAACTGCCATATCTCGCGAACGGATTGACCAATCCGAAAAGTTTCTGTTGCATCTGAAAGTAGAAACTAGCCCCATTACAACGGTATGAGTAGTTTTCCCCTAGACCGTTCTAGTTATTCGTTTCGAGCATCAGAACTGCGAAAATTTGGAGTTTCTCAAGCGTTTCTTACCTCAAAACTGCCATATCTCGCGAACGGATTGACCAATCCGAAAAGTTTCTGTTGCATCTGAAAGTAGAAACTCGCCCCATTACAACGGTATGAGTAGTTTTCCCCTAGGCCGTTCTAGTTATTCGTTTCGAGCATCAGAACTGCGAAAATTTTGAGTTTCTCAAGCGTTTCTTACCCCAAAACTGCCATATCTCGCGAACGGATTGACCAATCCGAAAAGTTTCTGTTGCATCTGAAAGTAGAAACTAGCCCCATTACAACGGTATGAGTAGTTTTCCCCTAGGCCGTTCTAGTTATTCGTTTCGAGCATCAGAACTGCAAAAATTTTGAGTTTCTCAAGCGTTTCTTACCTCAAAACTGCCATATCTCGCGAACGGATTGACCAATCCGAAAAGTTTCTGTTGCATCTGAAAGTAGAAACTAGCCCCATTACAACGGTATGAGTAGTTTTCCCCTAGGCCGTTCTAGTTATTCGTTTCGAGCATCAGAACTGCAAAAATTTTGAGTTTCTCAAGCGTTTCTTACCTCAAAACTGCCATATCTCGCGAACGGATTGACCAATCCGAAAAGTTTCTGTTGCATCTGAAAGTAGAAACTCGCCCCATTACAACGGTATGAGTAGTTTTCCCCTAGGCCGTTCTTGTTATTCGTTTCGAGCATCAGAACTGCGAAAATTTGGAGTTTCTCAAGCGTTTCTTACCCCAAAACTGCCATATCTCGCGAACGGATTGACCAATCCGAAAAGTTTCTGTTGCATCTGAAAGTAGAAACTAGCCCCATTACAACGGTATGAGTAGTTTTCCCCTAGACCGTTCTAGTTATTCGTTTCGAGCATCAGAACTGCGAAAATTTGGAGTTTCTCAAGCGTTTCTTACCTCAAAACTGCCATATCTCGAGAACGGATTGACCAATCCGAAAAGTTTCTGTTGCATCTGAAAGTAGAAACTAGCCCCATTACAACGGTATGAGTAGTTTTCCCCTAGACCGTTCTAGTTATTCGTTTCGAGCATCAGAACTGCGAAAATTTGGAGTTTCTCAAGCGTTTCTTACCTCAAAACTGCCATATCTCGCGAACGGATTGACCAATCCGCAAAGTTTCTGTTGCATCTGAAAGTAGAAACTAGCCCCATTACAACTGTATGAGTAGTTTTCCCCTAGGCCGTTCTAGTTATTCGTTTCGAGCATCAGAACTGCGAAAATTTTGAGTTTCTCAAGCGTTTCTTACCCCAAAACTGCCATATCTCGCGAACGGATTGACCAATCCGAAAAGTTTCTGTTGCATCTGAAAGTAGAAACTAGCCCCATTATAACGGTATGAGTAGTTTTCCCCTAGACCGTTCTAGTTATTCGTTTCGAGTATCAGAACTGCGAAAATTTGGAGTTTCTCAAGCGTTTCTTACCCCAAAACTGCCATATCTCGCGAACGGATTGACCAATCCGAAAAGTTTCTGTTGCATCTGAAAGTAGAAACTAGCCCAATTACAACGGTATGAGTAGTTTTCCCCTAGGCCGTTCTAGTTATTCGTTTCGAGCATCAGAACTGCGAAAATTTTGAGTTTCTCAAGCGTTTCTTACCCCAAAACTGCCATATCTCGCGAACGGATTGACCAATCCGAAAAGTTTCTGTTGCATCTGAAAGTAGAAACTAGCCCCATTACAACGGTATGAGTAGTTTTCCCCTAGACCGTTCTAGTTATTCGTTTCGAGCATCAGAACTGCGAAAATTTGGAGTTTCTCAAGCGTTTCTTACCTCAAAACTGCCATATCTCGCGAACGGATTGACCAATCCGAAAAGTTTCTGTTGCATCTGAAAGTAGAAACTCGCCCCATTACAACGGTATGAGTAGTTTTCCCCTAGGCCGTTCTAGTTATTCGTTTCGAGCATCAGAACTGCGAAAATTTTGAGTTTCTCAAGCGTTTCTTACCCCAAAACTGCCATATCTCGCGAACGGATTGACCAATCCGAAAAGTTTCTGTTGCATCTGAAAGTAGAAACTAGCCCCATTACAACGGTATGAGTAGTTTTCCCCTAGGCCGTTCTAGTTATTCGTTTCGAGCATCAGAACTGCAAAAATTTTGAGTTTCTCAAGCGTTTCTTACCTCAAAACTGCCATATCTCGCGAACGGATTGACCAATCCGAAAAGTTTCTGTTGCATCTGAAAGTAGAAACTAGCCCCATTACAACGGTATGAGTAGTTTTCCCCTAGGCCGTTCTAGTTATTCGTTTCGAGCATCAGAACTGCAAAAATTTTGAGTTTCTCAAGCGTTTCTTACCTCAAAACTGCCATATCTCGCGAACGGATTGACCAATCCGAAAAGTTTCTGTTGCATCTGAAAGTAGAAACTCGCCCCATTACAACGGTATGAGTAGTTTTCCCCTAGGCCGTTCTTGTTATTCGTTTCGAGCATCAGAACTGCGAAAATTTGGAGTTTCTCAAGCGTTTCTTACCCCAAAACTGCCATATCTCGCGAACGGATTGACCAATCCGAAAAGTTTCTGTTGCATCTGAAAGTAGAAACTAGCCCCATTACAACGGTATGAGTAGTTTTCCCCTAGACCGTTCTAGTTATTCGTTTCGAGCATCAGAACTGCGAAAATTTGGAGTTTCTCAAGCGTTTCTTACCTCAAAACTGCCATATCTCGAGAACGGATTGACCAATCCGAAAAGTTTCTGTTGCATCTGAAAGTAGAAACTAGCCCCATTACAACGGTATGAGTAGTTTTCCCCTAGACCGTTCTAGTTATTCGTTTCGAGCATCAGAACTGCGAAAATTTGGAGTTTCTCAAGCGTTTCTTACCTCAAAACTGCCATATCTCGCGAACGGATTGACCAATCCGCAAAGTTTCTGTTGCATCTGAAAGTAGAAACTAGCCCCATTACAACTGTATGAGTAGTTTTCCCCTAGGCCGTTCTAGTTATTCGTTTCGAGCATCAGAACTGCGAAAATTTTGAGTTTCTCAAGCGTTTCTTACCCCAAAACTGCCATATCTCGCGAACGGATTGACCAATCCGAAAAGTTTCTGTTGCATCTGAAAGTAGAAACTAGCCCCATTATAACGGTATGAGTAGTTTTCCCCTAGACCGTTCTAGTTATTCGTTTCGAGTATCAGAACTGCGAAAATTTGGAGTTTCTCAAGCGTTTCTTACCCCAAAACTGCCATATCTCGCGAACGGATTGACCAATCCGAAAAGTTTCTGTTGCATCTGAAAGTAGAAACTAGCCCAATTACAACGGTATGAGTAGTTTTCCCCTAGGCCGTTCTAGTTATTCGTTTCGAGCATCAGAACTGCGAAAATTTTGAGTTTCTCAAGCGTTTCTTACCCCAAAACTGCCATATCTCGCGAACGGATTGACCAATCCGAAAAGTTTCTGTTGCATCTGAAAGTAGAAACTAGCCCCATTACAACGGTATGAGTAGTTTTCCCCTAGACCGTTCTAGTTATTCGTTTCGAGCATCAGAACTGCGAAAATTTGGAGTTTCTCAAGCGTTTCTTAACTCAAAACTGCCATATCTCGCGAACGGATTGACCAATCCGAAAAGTTTCTGTTGCATCTGAAAGTAGAAACTCGCCCCATTACAACGGTATGAGTAGTTTTCCCCTAGGCCGTTCTAGTTATTCGTTTCGAGCATCAGAACTGCGAAAATTTTGAGTTTCTCAAGCGTTTCTTACCCCAAAACTGCCATATCTCGCGAACGGATTGACCAATCCGAAAAGTTTCTGTTGCATCTGAAAGTAGAAACTCGCCCCATTACAACGGTATGAGTAGTTTTCCCCTAGACCGTTCTAGTTATTCGTTTCGAGTATCAGAACTGCGAAAATTTGGAGTTTCTCAAGCGTTTCTTACCCCAAAACTGCCATATCTCGCGAACGGATTGACCAATCCGAAAAGTTTCTGTTGCATCTGAAAGTAGAAACTAGCCCCATTACAACGGTATGAGTAGTTTTCCCCTAGGCCGTTCTAGTTATTCGTTTCGAGCATCAGAACTGCGAAAATTTTGAGTTTCTCAAGCGTTTCTTACCTCAAAACTGCCATATCTCGCGAACGGATTGACCAATCCGAAAAGTTTCTGTTGCATCTGAAAGTAGAAACTCGCCCCATTACAACGGTATGAGTAGTTTTCCCCTAGGCCGTTCTTGTTATTCGTTTCGAGCATCAGAACTGCGAAAATTTGGAGTTTCTCAAGCGTTTCTTACCCCAAAACTGCCATATCTCGCGAACGGATTGACCAATCCGAAAAGTTTCTGTTGCATCTGAAAGTAGAAACTAGCCCCATTACAACGGTATGAGTAGTTTCCCCCTAGACCGTTCTAGTTATTCGTTTCGAGCATCAGAACTGCGAAAATTTGGAGTTTCTCAAGCGTTTCTTACCTCAAAACTGCCATATCTCGAGAACGGATTGACCAATCCGAAAAGTTTCTGTTGCATCTGAAAGTAGAAACTCGCCCCATTACAACGGTATGAGTAGTTTTCCCCTAGGCCGTTCTTGTTATTCGTTTCGAGCATCAGAACTGCGAAAATTTGGAGTTTCTCAAGCGTTTCTTACCCCAAAACTGCCATATCTCGCGAACGGATTGACCAATCCGAAAAGTTTCTGTTGCATCTGAAAGTAGAAACTAGCCCCATTACAACGGTATGAGTAGTTTTCCCCTAGACCGTTCTAGTTATTCGTTTCGAGCATCAGAACTGCGAAAATTTGGAGTTTCTCAAGCGTTTCTTACCCCAAAACTGTCATATCTCGCGAACGGATTGACCAATCCGAAAAGTTTCTATTGCATCTGAAAGTAGAAACTAGCCCCATTATAACGGTATGAGTAGTTTTCCCCTAGACCGTTCTAGTTATTCGTTTCGAGTATCAGAACTGCGAAAATTTGGAGTTTCTCAAGCGTTTCTTACCCCAAAACTGCCATATCTCGCGAACGGATTGACCAATCCGAAAAGTTTCTGTTGCATCTGAAAGTAGAAACTAGCCCCATTACAACGGTATGAGTAGTTTTCCCCTAGGCCGTTCTAGTTATTCGTTTCGAGCATCAGAACTGCGAAAATTTTGAGTTTCTCAAGCGTTTCTTACCCCAAAACTGCCATATCTCGCGAACGGATTGACCAATCCGAAAAGTTTCTGTTGCATCTGAAAGTAGAAACTAGCCCCATTACAACGGTATGAGTAGTTTTCCCCTAGGCCGTTCTAGTTATTCGTTTCGAGCATCAGAACTGCAAAAATTTTGAGTTTCTCAAGCGTTTCTTACCTCAAAACTGCCATATCTCGCGAACGGATTGACCAATCCGAAAAGTTTCTGTTGCATCTGAAAGTAGAAACTCGCCCCATTACAACGGTATGAGTAGTTTTCCCCTAGGCCGTTCTTGTTATTCGTTTCGAGCATCAGAACTGCGAAAATTTGGAGTTTCTCAAGCGTTTCTTACCCCTAAACTGCCATATCTCGCGAACGGATTGACCAATCCGAAAAGTTTCTGTTGCATCTGAAAGTAGAAACTAGCCCCATTACAACGGTATGAGTAGTTTTCCCCTAGACCGTTCTAGTTATTCGTTTCGAGCATCAGAACTGCGAAAATTTGGAGTTTCTCAAGCGTTTCTTACCTCAAAACTGCCATATCTCGAGAACGGATTGACCAATCCGAAAAGTTTCTGTTGCATCTGAAAGTAGAAACTAGCCCCATTACAACGGTATGAGTAGTTTTCCCCTAGACCGTTCTAGTTATTCGTTTCGAGCATCAGAACTGCGAAAATTTGGAGTTTCTCAAGCGTTTCTTACCTCAAAACTGCCATATCTCGCGAACGGATTGACCAATCCGCAAAGTTTCTGTTGCATCTGAAAGTAGAAACTAGCCCCATTACAACTGTATGAGTAGTTTTCCCCTAGGCCGTTCTAGTTATTCGTTTCGAGCATCAGAACTGCGAAAATTTTGAGTTTCTCAAGCGTTTCTTACCTCAAAACTGCCATATCTCGCGAACGGATTGACCAATCCGAAAAGTTTCTGTTGCATCTGAAAGTAGAAACTCGCCCCATTACAACGGTATGAGTAGTTTTCCCCTAGGCCGTTCTTGTTATTCGTTTCGAGCATCAGAACTGCGAAAATTTGGAGTTTCTCAAGCGTTTCTTACCCCAAAACTGCCATATCTCGCGAACGGATTGACCAATCCGAAAAGTTTCTGTTGCATCTGAAAGTAGAAACTAGCCCCATTACAACGGTATGAGTAGTTTTCCCCTAGACCGTTCTAGTTATTCGTTTCGAGCATCAGAACTGCGAAAATTTGGAGTTTCTCAAGCGTTTCTTACCTCAAAACTGCCATATCTCGAGAACGGATTGACCAATCCGAAAAGTTTCTGTTGCATCTGAAAGTAGAAACTAGCCCCATTACAACGGTATGAGTAGTTTTCCCCTAGACCGTTCTAGTTATTCGTTTCGAGCATCAGAACTGCGAAAATTTGGAGTTTCTCAAGCGTTTCTTACCTCAAAACTGCCATATCTCGCGAACGGATTGACCAATCCGCAAAGTTTCTGTTGCATCTGAAAGTAGAAACTAGCCCCATTACAACTGTATGAGTAGTTTTCCCCTAGGCCGTTCTAGTTATTCGTTTCGAGCATCAGAACTGCGAAAATTTTGAGTTTCTCAAGCGTTTCTTACCCCAAAACTGTCATATCTCGCGAACGGATTGACCAATCCGAAAAGTTTCTGTTGCATCTGAAAGTAGAAACTCGCCCCATTACAACGGTATGAGTAGTTTTCCCCTAGGCCGTTCTTGTTATTCGTTTCGAGCATCAGAACTGCGAAAATTTGGAGTTTCTCAAGCGTTTCTTACCCCAAAACTGCCATATCTCGCGAACGGATTGACCAATCCGAAAAGTTTCTGTTGCATCTGAAAGTAGAAACTAGCCCCATTACAACGGTATGAGTAGTTTTCCCCTAGACCGTTCTAGTTATTCGTTTCGAGCATCAGAACTGCGAAAATTTGGAGTTTCTCAAGCGTTTCTTACCTCAAAACTGCCATATCTCGAGAACGGATTGACCAATCCGAAAAGTTTCTGTTGCATCTGAAAGTAGAAACTAGCCCCATTACAACTGTATGAGTAGTTTTCCCCTAGACCGTTCTAGTTATTCGTTTCGAGCATCAGAACTGCGAAAATTTGGAGTTTCTCAAGCGTTTCTTACCTCAAAACTGCCATATCTCGAGAACGGATTGACCAATCCGAAAAGTTTCTGTTGCATCTGAAAGTAGAAACTAGCCCCATTACAACGGTATGAGTAGTTTTCCCCTAGACCGTTCTAGTTATTCGTTTCGAGCATCAGAACTGCGAAAATTTGGAGTTTCTCAAGCGTTTCTTACCTCAAAACTGCCATATCTCGCGAACGGATTGACCAATCCGCAAAGTTTCTGTTGCATCTGAAAGTAGAAACTAGCCCCATTACAACTGTATGAGTAGTTTTCCCCTAGGCCGTTCTAGTTATTCGTTTCGAGCATCAGAACTGCGAAAATTTTGAGTTTCTCAAGCGTTTCTTACCCCAAAACTGTCATATCTCGCGAACGGATTGACCAATCCGAAAAGTTTCTATTGCATCTGAAAGTAGAAACTAGCCCCATTATAACGGTATGAGTAGTTTTCCCCTAGACCGTTCTAGTTATTCGTTTCGAGTATCAGAACTGCGAAAATTTGGAGTTTCTCAAGCGTTTCTTACCCCAAAACTGCCATATCTCGCGAACGGATTGACCAATCCGAAAAGTTTCTGTTGCATCTGAAAGTAGAAACTAGCCCCATTACAACGGTATGAGTAGTTTTCCCCTAGGCCGTTCTAGTTATTCGTTTCGAGCATCAGAACTGCGAAAATTTTGAGTTTCTCAAGCGTTTCTTACCCCAAAACTGCCATATCTCGCGAACGGATTGACCAATCCGAAAAGTTTCTGTTGCATCTGAAAGTAGAAACTAGCCCCATTACAACGGTATGAGTAGTTTTCCCCTAGGCCGTTCTAGTTATTCGTTTCGAGCATCAGAACTGCAAAAATTTTGAGTTTCTCAAGCGTTTCTTACCTCAAAACTGCCATATCTCGCGAACGGATTGACCAATCCGAAAAGTTTCTGTTGCATCTGAAAGTAGAAACTCGCCCCATTACAACGGTATGAGTAGTTTTCCCCTAGGCCGTTCTTGTTATTCGTTTCGAGCATCAGAACTGCGAAAATTTGGAGTTTCTCAAGCGTTTCTTACCCCAAAACTGCCATATCTCGCGAACGGATTGACCAATCCGAAAAGTTTCTGTTGCATCTGAAAGTAGAAACTAGCCCCATTACAACGGTATGAGTAGTTTTCCCCTAGACCGTTCTAGTTATTCGTTTCGAGCATCAGAACTGCGAAAATTTGGAGTTTCTCAAGCGTTTCTTACCCCAAAACTGTCATATCTCGCGAACGGATTGACCAATCCGAAAAGTTTCTATTGCATCTGAAAGTAGAAACTAGCCCCATTATAACGGTATGAGTAGTTTTCCCCTAGACCGTTCTAGTTATTCGTTTCGAGTATCAGAACTGCGAAAATTTGGAGTTTCTCAAGCGTTTCTTACCCCAAAACTGCCATATCTCGCGAACGGATTGACCAATCCGAAAAGTTTCTGTTGCATCTGAAAGTAGAAACTAGCCCCATTACAACGGTATGAGTAGTTTTCCCCTAGGCCGTTCTAGTTATTCGTTTCGAGCATCAGAACTGCGAAAATTTTGAGTTTCTCAAGCGTTTCTTACCCCAAAACTGCCATATCTCGCGAACGGATTGACCAATCCGAAAAGTTTCTGTTGCATCTGAAAGTAGAAACTAGCCCCATTACAACGGTATGAGTAGTTTTCCCCTAGGCCGTTCTAGTTATTCGTTTCGAGCATCAGAACTGCAAAAATTTTGAGTTTCTCAAGCGTTTCTTACCTCAAAACTGCCATATCTCGCGAACGGATTGACCAATCCGAAAAGTTTCTGTTGCATCTGAAAGTAGAAACTCGCCCCATTACAACGGTATGAGTAGTTTTCCCCTAGGCCGTTCTTGTTATTCGTTTCGAGCATCAGAACTGCGAAAATTTGGAGTTTCTCAAGCGTTTCTTACCCCAAAACTGCCATATCTCGCGAACGGATTGACCAATCCGAAAAGTTTCTGTTGCATCTGAAAGTAGAAACTAGCCCCATTACAACGGTATGAGTAGTTTTCCCCTAGACCGTTCTAGTTATTCGTTTCGAGCATCAGAACTGCGAAAATTTGGAGTTTCTCAAGCGTTTCTTACCTCAAAACTGCCATATCTCGAGAACGGATTGACCAATCCGAAAAGTTTCTGTTGCATCTGAAAGTAGAAACTAGCCCCATTACAACGGTATGAGTAGTTTTCCCCTAGACCGTTCTAGTTATTCGTTTCGAGCATCAGAACTGCGAAAATTTGGAGTTTCTCAAGCGTTTCTTACCTCAAAACTGCCATATCTCGCGAACGGATTGACCAATCCGAAAAGTTTCTGTTGCATCTGAAAGTAGAAACTCGCCCCATTACAACGGTATGAGTAGTTTTCCCCTAGGCCGTTCTTGTTATTCGTTTCGAGCATCAGAACTGCGAAAATTTGGAGTTTCTCAAGCGTTTCTTACCCCAAAACTGCCATATCTCGCGAACGGATTGACCAATCCGAAAAGTTTCTGTTGCATCTGAAAGTAGAAACTAGCCCCATTACAACGGTATGAGTAGTTTTCCCCTAGACCGTTCTAGTTATTCGTTTCGAGCATCAGAACTGCGAAAATTTGGAGTTTCTCAAGCGTTTCTTACCCCAAAACTGTCATATCTCGCGAACGGATTGACCAATCCGAAAAGTTTCTATTGCATCTGAAAGTAGAAACTAGCCCCATTATAACGGTATGAGTAGTTTTCCCCTAGACCGTTCTAGTTATTCGTTTCGAGTATCAGAACTGCGAAAATTTGGAGTTTCTCAAGCGTTTCTTACCCCAAAACTGCCATATCTCGCGAACGGATTGACCAATCCGAAAAGTTTCTGTTGCATCTGAAAGTAGAAACTAGCCCCATTACAACGGTATGAGTAGTTTTCCCCTAGGCCGTTCTAGTTATTCGTTTCGAGCATCAGAACTGCGAAAATTTTGAGTTTCTCAAGCGTTTCTTACCCCAAAACTGCCATATCTCGCGAACGGATTGACCAATCCGAAAAGTTTCTGTTGCATCTGAAAGTAGAAACTAGCCCCATTACAACGGTATGAGTAGTTTTCCCCTAGGCCGTTCTAGTTATTCGTTTCGAGCATCAGAACTGCAAAAATTTTGAGTTTCTCAAGCGTTTCTTACCTCAAAACTGCCATATCTCGCGAACGGATTGACCAATCCGAAAAGTTTCTGTTGCATCTGAAAGTAGAAACTCGCCCCATTACAACGGTATGAGTAGTTTTCCCCTAGGCCGTTCTTGTTATTCGTTTCGAGCATCAGAACTGCGAAAATTTGGAGTTTCTCAAGCGTTTCTTACCCCAAAACTGCCATATCTCGCGAACGGATTGACCAATCCGAAAAGTTTCTGTTGCATCTGAAAGTAGAAACTAGCCCCATTACAACGGTATGAGTAGTTTTCCCCTAGACCGTTCTAGTTATTCGTTTCGAGCATCAGAACTGCGAAAATTTGGAGTTTCTCAAGCGTTTCTTACCTCAAAACTGCCATATCTCGAGAACGGATTGACCAATCCGAAAAGTTTCTGTTGCATCTGAAAGTAGAAACTAGCCCCATTACAACGGTATGAGTAGTTTTCCCCTAGACCGTTCTAGTTATTCGTTTCGAGCATCAGAACTGCGAAAATTTGGAGTTTCTCAAGCGTTTCTTACCTCAAAACTGCCATATCTCGCGAACGGATTGACCAATCCGCAAAGTTTCTGTTGCATCTGAAAGTAGAAACTAGCCCCATTACAACTGTATGAGTAGTTTTCCCCTAGGCCGTTCTAGTTATTCGTTTCGAGCATCAGAACTGCGAAAATTTTGAGTTTCTCAAGCGTTTCTTACCCCAAAACTGCCATATCTCGCGAACGGATTGACCAATCCGAAAAGTTTCTGTTGCATCTGAAAGTAGAAACTAGCCCCATTATAACGGTATGAGTAGTTTTCCCCTAGACCGTTCTAGTTATTCGTTTCGAGTATCAGAACTGCGAAAATTTGGAGTTTCTCAAGCGTTTCTTACCCCAAAACTGCCATATCTCGCGAACGGATTGACCAATCCGAAAAGTTTCTGTTGCATCTGAAAGTAGAAACTAGCCCCATTATAACGGTATGAGTAGTTTTCCCCTAGACCGTTCTAGTTATTCGTTTCGAGTATCAGAACTGCGAAAATTTGGAGTTTCTCAAGCGTTTCTTACCCCAAAACTGCCATATCTCGCGAACGGATTGACCAATCCGAAAAGTTTCTGTTGCATCTGAAAGTAGAAACTAGCCCCATTACAACGGTATGAGTAGTTTTCCCCTAGGCCGTTCTAGTTATTCGTTTCGAGCATCAGAACTGCGAAAATTTTGAGTTTCTCAAGCGTTTCTTACCCCAAAACTGCCATATCTCGCGAACGGATTGACCAATCCGAAAAGTTTCTATTGCATCTGAAAGTAGAAACTAGCCCCATTATAACGGTATGAGTAGTTTTCCCCTAGACCGTTCTAGTTATTCGTTTCGAGTATCAGAGCTGCGAAAATTTGGAGTTTCTCAAGCGTTTCTTACCCCAAAACTGCCATATCTCGCGAACGGATTGACCAATCCGAAAAGTTTCTGTTGTATCTGAAAGTAGAAACTAGCCCCATTACAACGGTATGAGTAGTTTTCCCCTAGGCCGTTCTAGTTATTCGTTTCGAGCATCAGAACTGCGAAAATTTTGAGTTTCTCAAGCGTTTCTTACCCCAAAACTGCCATATCTCGCGAACGGATTGACCAATCCGAAAAGATTCTATTGCATCTGAAAGTAGAAACTAGCCCCATTACAACGGTATGAGTAGTTTTCCCCTAGACCGTTCTAGTTATTCGTTTCGAGTATCAGAACTGCGAAAATTTGGAGTTTCTCAAGCGTTTCTTACCCCAAAACTGCCATATCTCGCGAACGGATTGACCAATCCGAAAAGTTTCTGTTGCATCTGAAAGTAGAAACTAGCCCCATTACAACGGTATGAGTAGTTTTCCCCTAGACCGTTCTAGTTATTCGTTTCGAGCATCAGAACTGCGAAAATTTGGAGTTTCTCAAGCATTTCTTACACCAAAACTGCCATATCTCGCGAACGGATTGACCAATCCGAAAAGTTTCTGTTGCATCTGAAAGTAGAAACTAGCCCCATTACAACGGTATGAGTAGTTTTCCCCTAGGCCGTTCTAGTTATTCGTTTCGAGCATCAGAACTGCGAAAATTTTGAGTTTCTCAAGCGTTTCTTACCCCAAAACTGCCATATCTCGCGAACGGATTGACCAATCCGAAAAGATTCTATTGCATCTGAAAGTAGAAACTAGCCCCATTACAACGGTATGAGTAGTTTTCCCCTAGACCGTTCTAGTTATTCGTTTCGAGTATCAGAACTGCGAAAATTTGGAGTTTCTCAAGCGTTTCTTACCACAAAACTGCCATATCTCGCGAACGGATTGACCAATCCGAAAAGTTTCTGTTGCATCTGAAAGTAGAAACTAGCCCCATTACAACGGTATGAGTAGTTTTCCCCTAGACCGTTCTAGTTATTCGTTTCGAGCATCAGAACTGCGAAAATTTGGAGTTTCTCAAGCGTTTCTTACCTCAAAACTGCCATATCTCGCGAACGGATTGACCAATCCGAAAAGTTTCTGTTGCATCTGAAAGTAGAAACTCGCCCCATTACAACGGTATGAGTAGTTTTCCCCTAGACCGTTCTAGTTATTCGTTTCGAGCATCAGAACTGCGAAAATTTGGAGTTTCTCAAGCGTTTCTTACCTCAAAACTGCCATATCTCGCGAACGGTTTGACCAATCCGAAAAGTTTCTGTTGCATCTGAAAGTAGAAACTCGCCCCATTACAACGGTATGAGTAGTTTTCCCCTAGGCCGTTCTAGTTATTCGTTTCGAGCATCAGAACTGCGAAAATTTTGAGTTTCTCAAGCGTTTCTTACCCCAAAACTGCCATATCTCGCGAACGGATTGACCAATCCGAAAAGTTTCTATTGCATCTGAAAGTAGAAACTAGCCCCATTATAACGGTATGAGTAGTTTTCCCCTAGACCGTTCTAGTTATTCGTTTCGAGTATCAGAACTGCGAAAATTTGGAGTTTCTCAAGCGTTTCTTACCCCAAAATTGCCATATCTCGCGAACGGATTGACCAATCCGAAAAGTTTCTGTTGCATCTGAAAGTAGAAACTAGCCCCATTACAACGGTATGAGTAGTTTTCCCCTAGACCGTTCTAGTTATTCGTTTCGAGCATCAGAACTGCGAAAATTTGGAGTTTCTCAAGCGTTTCTTACCTCAAAACTGCCATATCTCGCGAACGGATTGACCAATCCGAAAAGTTTCTATTGCATCTGAAAGTAGAAACTAGCCCCATTATAACGGTATGAGTAGTTTTCCCCTAGACCGTTCTAGTTATTCGTTTCGAGTATCAGAACTGCGAAAATTTTGAGTTTCTCAAGCGTTTCTTACCCCAAAACTGCCATATCTCGCGAACGGATTGACCAATCCGAAAAGTTTCTGTTGCATCTGAAAGTAGAAACTAGCCCCATTACAACGGTATGAGTAGTCTTCCCCTAGGCCGTTCTAGTTATTCGTTTCGAGCATCAGAACTGCGAAAATTTTGAGTTTCTCAAGCGTTTCTTACCCCAAAACTGCCATATCTCGCGAACGGATTGACCAATCCGAAAAGTTTCTATTGCATCTGAAAGTAGAAACTAGCCCCATTATAACGGTATGAGTAGTTTTCCCCTAGACCGTTCTAGTTATTCGTTTCGAGTATCAGAACTGCGAAAATTTGGAGTTTCTCAAGCATTTCTTACCCCAAAACTGCCATATCTCGCGAACGGATTGACCAATCCGAAAAGTTTCTGTTGCATCTGAAAGTAGAAACTAGCCCCATTACAACGGTATGAGTAGTTTTCCCCTAGGCCGTTCTAGTTATTCGTTTCGAGCATCAGAACTGCGAAAATTTTGAGTTTCTCAAGCGTTTCTTACCCCAAAACTGCCATATCTCGCGAACGGATTGACCAATCCGAAAAGTTTCTGTTGCATCTGAAAGTAGAAACTAGCCCCATTACAACGGTATGAGTAGTTTTCCCCTAGACCGTTCTAGTTATTCGTTTCGAGCATCAGAACTGCGAAAATTTGGAGTTTCTCAAGCGTTTCTTACCTCAAAACTGCCATATCTCGCGAACGGATTGACCAATCCGAAAAGTTTCTGTTGCATCTGAAAGTAGAAACTCGCCCCATTACAACGGTATGAGTAGTTTTCCCCTAGGCCGTTCTAGTTATTCGTTTCGAGCATCAGAACTGCGAAAATTTTGAGTTTCTCAAGCGTTTCTTACCCCAAAACTGCCATATCTCGCGAACGGATTGACCAATCCGAAAAGATTCTATTGCATCTGAAAGTAGAAACTAGCCCCATTACAACGGTATGAGTAGTTTTCCCCTAGGCCGTTCTAGTTATTCGTTTCGAGCATCAGAACTGCGAAAATTTGGAGTTTCTCAAGCGTTTCTTACCTCAAAACTGCCATATCTCGCGAACGGATTGACCAATCCGCAAAGTTTCTGTTGCATCTGAAAGTAGAAACTAGCCCCATTACAACTGTATGAGTAGTTTTCCCCTAGGCCGTTCTAGTTATTCGTTTCGAGCATCAGAACTGCGAAAATTTGGAGTTTCTCAAGCGTTTCTTACCCCAAAACTGCCATATCTCGTGAACGGATTGACCAATCCGAAAAGTTTCTATTGCATCTGAAAGTAGAAACTAGCCCCATTATAACGGTATGAGTAGTTTTCCCCTAGACCGTTCTAGTTATTCGTTTCGAGCATCAGAACTGCGAAAATTTGGAGTTTCTCAAGCGTTTCTTACCCCAAAACTGCCATATCTCGCGAACGGATTGACCAATCCGAAAAGTTTCTATTGCATCTGAAAGTAGAAACTAGCCCCATTATAACGGTATGAGTAGTTTTCCCCTAGACCGTTCTAGTTATTCGCTTCGAGTATCAGAACTGCGAAAATTTGGAGTTTCTCAAGCGTTTCTTACCCCAAAACTGCCATATCTCGCGAACGGATTGACCAATCCGAAAAGTTTCTGTTGCATCTGAAAGTAGAAACTAGCCCCATTACAACGGTATGAGTAGTTTTCCCCTAGACCGTTCTAGTTATTCGTTTCGAGCATCAGAACTGCGAAAATTTGGAGTTTCTCAAGCGTTTCTTACCTCAAAACTGCCATATCTCGCGAACGGATTGACCAATCCGAAAAGTTTCTATTGCATCTGAAAGTAGAAACTAGCCCCATTATAGCGGTATGAGTAGTTTTCCCCTAGACCGTTCTAGTTATTCGTTTCGAGCATCAGAACTGCGAAAATTTGGAGTTTCTCAAGCGTTTCTTACCTCAAAACTGCCATATCTCGCGAACGGATTGACCAATCCGAAAAGTTTCTATTGCATCTGAAAGTAGAAACTAGCCCCATTATAGCGGTATGAGTAGTTTTCCCCTAGACCGTTCTAGTTATTCGTTTCGAGTATCAGAACTGCGAAAATTTGGAGTTTCTCAAGCATTTCTTACCCCAAAACTGCCATATCTCGCGAACGGATTGACCAATCCGAAAAGTTTCTGTTGCATCTGAAAGTAGAAACTAGCCCCATTACAACGGTATGAGTAGTTTTCCCCTAGACCGTTCTAGTTATTCGTTTCGAGCATCAGAACTGCGAAAATTTGGAGTTTCTCAAGCGTTTCTTACCTCAAAACTGCCATATCTCGCGAACGGATTGACCAATCCGAAAAGTTTCTGTTGCATCTGAAAGTAGAAACTAGCCCCATTACAACGGTATGAGTAGTTTTCCCCTAGACCGTTCTAGTTATTCGTTTCGAGCATCAGAACTGCGAAAATTTGGAGTTTCTCAAGCGTTTCTTACCTCAAAACTGCCATATCTCGCGAACGGATTGACCAATCCGCAAAGTTTCTGTTGCATCTGAAAGTAGAAACTAGCCCCATTACAACTGTATGAGTAGTTTTCCCCTAGGCCGTTCTAGTTATTCGTTTCGAGCATCAGAACTGCGAAAATTTGGAGTTTCTCAAGCGTTTCTTACCCCAAAACTGCCATATCTCGTGAACGGATTGACCAATCCGAAAAGTTTCTATTGCATCTGAAAGTAGAAACTAGCCCCATTATAACGGTATGAGTAGTTTTCCCCTAGACCGTTCTAGTTATTCGTTTCGAGCATCAGAACTGCGAAAATTTGGAGTTTCTCAAGCGTTTCTTACCCCAAAACTGCCATATCTCGCGAACGGATTGACCAATCCGAAAAGTTTCTATTGCATCTGAAAGTAGAAACTAGCCCCATTATAACGGTATGAGTAGTTTTCCCCTAGACCGTTCTAGTTATTCGCTTCGAGTATCAGAACTGCGAAAATTTGGAGTTTCTCAAGCGTTTCTTACCCCAAAACTGCCATATCTCGCGAACGGATTGACCAATCCGAAAAGTTTCTGTTGCATCTGAAAGTAGAAACTAGCCCCATTACAACGGTATGAGTAGTTTTCCCCTAGACCGTTCTAGTTATTCGTTTCGAGCATCAGAACTGCGAAAATTTGGAGTTTCTCAAGCGTTTCTTACCTCAAAACTGCCATATCTCGCGAACGGATTGACCAATCCGAAAAGTTTCTATTGCATCTGAAAGTAGAAACTAGCCCCATTATAGCGGTATGAGTAGTTTTCCCCTAGACCGTTCTAGTTATTCGTTTCGAGCATCAGAACTGCGAAAATTTGGAGTTTCTCAAGCGTTTCTTACCTCAAAACTGCCATATCTCGCGAACGGATTGACCAATCCGAAAAGTTTCTATTGCATCTGAAAGTAGAAACTAGCCCCATTATAGCGGTATGAGTAGTTTTCCCCTAGACCGTTCTAGTTATTCGTTTCGAGCATCAGAACTGCGAAAATTTGGAGTTTCTCAAGCGTTTCTTACCTCAAAACTGCCATATCTCGCGAACGGATTGACCAATCCGAAAAGTTTCTATTGCATCTGAAAGTAGAAACTAGCCCCATTATAGCGGTATGAGTAGTTTTCCCCTAGACCGTTCTAGTTATTCGTTTCGAGTATCAGAACTGCGAAAATTTGGAGTTTCTCAAGCATTTCTTACCCCAAAACTGCCATATCTCGCGAACGGATTGACCAATCCGAAAAGTTTCTGTTGCATCTGAAAGTAGAAACTAGCCCCATTACAACGGTATGAGTAGTTTTCCCCTAGACCGTTCTAGTTATTCGTTTCGAGCATCAGAACTGCGAAAATTTGGAGTTTCTCAAGCGTTTCTTACCTCAAAACTGCCATATCTCGCGAACGGATTGACCAATCCGCAAAGTTTCTGTTGCATCTGAAAGTAGAAACTAGCCCCATTACAACTGTATGAGTAGTTTTCCCCTAGGCCGTTCTAGTTATTCGTTTCGAGCATCAGAACTGCGAAAATTTGGAGTTTCTCAAGCGTTTCTTACCCCAAAACTGCCATATCTCGTGAACGGATTGACCAATCCGAAAAGTTTCTATTGCATCTGAAAGTAGAAACTAGCCCCATTATAACGGTATGAGTAGTTTTCCCCTAGACCGTTCTAGTTATTCGTTTCGAGCATCAGAACTGCGAAAATTTGGAGTTTCTCAAGCGTTTCTTACCCCAAAACTGCCATATCTCGCGAACGGATTGACCAATCCGAAAAGTTTCTATTGCATCTGAAAGTAGAAACTAGCCCCATTATAACGGTATGAGTAGTTTTCCCCTAGACCGTTCTAGTTATTCGTTTCGAGCATCAGAACTGCGAAAATTTGGAGTTTCTCAAGCGTTTCTTACCCCAAAACTGCCATATCTCGCGAACGGATTGACCAATCCGAAAAGTTTCTATTGCATCTGAAAGTAGAAACTAGCCCCATTATAACGGTATGAGTAGTTTTCCCCTAGACCGTTCTAGTTATTCGCTTCGAGTATCAGAACTGCGAAAATTTGGAGTTTCTCAAGCGTTTCTTACCCCAAAACTGCCATATCTCGCGAACGGATTGACCAATCCGAAAAGTTTCTGTTGCATCTGAAAGTAGAAACTAGCCCCATTACAACGGTATGAGTAGTTTTCCCCTAGACCGTTCTAGTTATTCGTTTCGAGCATCAGAACTGCGAAAATTTGGAGTTTCTCAAGCGTTTCTTACCTCAAAACTGCCATATCTCGCGAACGGATTGACCAATCCGAAAAGTTTCTGTTGCATCTGAAAGTAGAAACTAGCCCCATTACAACGGTATGAGTAGTTTTCCCCTAGACCGTTCTAGTTATTCGTTTCGAGCATCAGAACTGCGAAAATTTGGAGTTTCTCAAGCGTTTCTTACCACAAAACTGCCATATCTCGCGAACGGATTGACCAATCCGAAAAGTTTCTGTTGCATCTGAAAGTAGAAACTAGCCCCATTACAACGGTATGAGTAGTTTTCCCCTAGACCGTTCTAGTTATTCGTTTCGAGCATCAGAACTGCGAAAATTTGGAGTTTCTCAAGCGTTTCTTACCTCAAAACTGCCATATCTCGCGAACGGATTGACCAATCCGAAAAGTTTCTGTTGCATCTGAAAGTAGAAACTCGCCCCATTACAACGGTATGAGTAGTTTTCCCCTAGGCCGTTCTAGTTATTCGTTTCGAGCATCAGAACTGCGAAAATTTGGAGTTTCTCAAGCGTTTCTTACCTCAAAACTGCCATATCTCGCGAACGGATTGACCAATCCGCAAAGTTTCTGTTGCATCTGAAAGTAGAAACTAGCCCCATTACAACTGTATGAGTAGTTTTCCCCTAGGCCGTTCTAGTTATTCGTTTCGAGCATCAGAACTGCGAAAATTTTGAGTTTCTCAAGCGTTTCTTACCCCAAAACTGCCATATCTCGCGAACGGATTGACCAATCCGAAAAGTTTCTGTTGCATCTGAAAGTAGAAACTCGCCCCATTACAACGGTATGAGTAGTTTTCCCCTAGGCCGTTCTAGTTATTCGTTTCGAGCATCAGAACTGCGAAAATTTTGAGTTTCCCAAGCGTTTCTTACCCCAAAACTGCCATATCTCGCGAACGGATTGACCAATCCGAAAAGATTCTATTGCATCTGAAAGTAGAAACTAGCCCCATTACAACGGTATGAGTAGTTTTCCCCTAGACCGTTCTAGTTATTCGTTTCGAGCATCAGAACTGCGAAAATTTGGAGTTTCTCAAGCGTTTCTTACCTCAAAACTGCCATATCTCGCGAACGGATTGACCAATCCGAAAAGTTTCTGTTGCATCTGAAAGTAGAAACTCGCCCCATTACAACGGTATGAGTAGTTTTCCCCTAGGCCGTTCTAGTTATTCGTTTCGAGCATCAGAACTGCGAAAATTTGGAGTTTCTCAAGCGTTTCTTACCTCAAAACTGCCATATCTCGCGAACGGATTGACCAATCCGCAAAGTTTCTGTTGCATCTGAAAGTAGAAACTAGCCCCATTACAACTGTATGAGTAGTTTTCCCCTAGGCCGTTCTAGTTATTCGTTTCGAGCATCAGAACTGCGAAAATTTTGAGTTTCTCAAGCGTTTCTTACCCCAAAACTGCCATATCTCGCGAACGGATTGACCAATCCGAAAAGTTTCTGTTGCATCTGAAAGTAGAAACTCGCCCCATTACAACGGTATGAGTAGTTTTCCCCTAGGCCGTTCTTGTTATTCGTTTCGAGCATCAGAACTGCGAAAATTTGGAGTTTCTCAAGCGTTTCTTACCCCAAAACTGCCATATCTCGCGAACGGATTGACCAATCCGAAAAGTTTCTGTTGCATCTGAAAGTAGCAACTAGCCCCATTACAACGGTATGAGTAGTTTTCCCCTAGGCCGTTCTAGTTATTCGTTTCGAGCATCAGAACTGCGAAAATTTTGAGTTTCTCAAGCGTTTCTTACCCCAAAACTGCCATATCTCGCGAACGGATTGACCAATCCGAAAAGATTCTATTGCATCTGAAAGTAGAAACTAGCCCCATTACAACGGTATGAGTAGTTTTCCCCTAGACCGTTCTAGTTATTCGTTTCGAGTATCAGAACTGCGAAAATTTGGAGTTTCTCAAGCGTTTCTTACCACAAAACTGCCATATCTCGCGAACGGATTGACCAATCCGAAAAGTTTCTGTTGCATCTGAAAGTAGAAACTAGCCCCATTACAACGGTATGAGTAGTTTTCCCCTAGACCGTTCTAGTTATTCGTTTCGAGCATCAGAACTGCGAAAATTTGGAGTTTCTCAAGCGTTTCTTACCTCAAAACTGCCATATCTCGCGAACGGATTGACCAATCCGAAAAGTTTCTGTTGCATCTGAAAGTAGAAACTCGCCCCATTACAACGGTATGAGTAGTTTTCCCCTAGACCGTTCTAGTTATTCGTTTCGAGCATCAGAACTGCGAAAATTTGGAGTTTCTCAAGCGTTTCTTACCTCAAAACTGCCATATCTCGCGAACGGATTGACCAATCCGAAAAGTTTCTGTTGCATCTGAAAGTAGAAACTCGCCCCATTACAACGGTATGAGTAGTTTTCCCCTAGGCCGTTCTAGTTATTCGTTTCGAGCATCAGAACTGCGAAAATTTTGAGTTTCTCAAGCGTTTCTTACCCCAAAACTGCCATATCTCGCGAACGGATTGACCAATCCGAAAAGATTCTATTGCATCTGAAAGTAGAAACTAGCCCCATTACAACGGTATGAGTAGTTTTCCCCTAGACCGTTCTAGTTATTCGTTTCGAGTATCAGAACTGCGAAAATTTGGAGTTTCTCAAGCGTTTCTTACCACAAAACTGCCATATCTCGCGAACGGATTGACCAATCCGAAAAGTTTCTGTTGCATCTGAAAGTAGAAACTAGCCCCATTACAACGGTATGAGTAGTTTTCCCCTAGACCGTTCTAGTTATTCGTTTCGAGCATCAGAACTGCGAAAATTTGGAGTTTCTCAAGCGTTTCTTACCTCAAAACTGCCATATCTCGCGAACGGATTGACCAATCCGAAAAGTTTCTGTTGCATCTGAAAGTAGAAACTCGCCCCATTACAACGGTATGAGTAGTTTTCCCCTAGACCGTTCTAGTTATTCGTTTCGAGCATCAGAACTGCGAAAATTTGGAGTTTCTCAAGCGTTTCTTACCTCAAAACTGCCATATCTCGCGAACGGATTGACCAATCCGAAAAGTTTCTGTTGCATCTGAAAGTAGAAACTCGCCCCATTACAACGGTATGAGTAGTTTTCCCCTAGGCCGTTCTAGTTATTCGTTTCGAGCATCAGAACTGCGAAAATTTTGAGTTTCTCAAGCGTTTCTTACCTCAAAACTGCCATATCTCGCGAACGGATTGACCAATCCGCAAAGTTTCTGTTGCATCTGAAAGTAGAAACTAGCCCCATTACAACTGTATGAGTAGTTTTCCCCTAGGCCGTTCTAGTTATTCGTTTCGAGCATCAGAACTGCGAAAATTTGGAGTTTCTCAAGCGTTTCTTACCCCAAAACTGCCATATCTCGTGAACGGATTGACCAATCCGAAAAGTTTCTATTGCATCTGAAAGTAGAAACTAGCCCCATTATAACGGTATGAGTAGTTTTCCCCTAGACCGTTCTAGTTATTCGTTTCGAGCATCAGAACTGCGAAAATTTGGAGTTTCTCAAGCGTTTCTTGCCCCAAAACTGCCATATCTCGCGAACGGATTGACCAATCCGAAAAGTTTCTATTGCATCTGAAAGTAGAAACTAGCCCCATTATAACGGTATGAGTAGTTTTCCCCTAGACCGTTCTAGTTATTCACTTCGAGTATCAGAACTGCGAAAATTTGGAGTTTCTCAAGCGTTTCTTACCCCAAAACTGCCATATCTCGCGAACGGATTGACCAATCCGAAAAGTTTCTGTTGCATCTGAAAGTAGAAACTAGCCCCATTACAACGGTATGAGTAGTTTTCCCCTAGACCGTTCTAGTTATTCGTTTCGAGCATCAGAACTGCGAAAATTTGGAGTTTCTCAAGCGTTTCTTACCCCAAAACTGCCATATCTCGCGAACGGATTGACCAATCCGAAAAGTTTCTATTGCATCTGAAAGTAGAAACTAGCCCCATTATAACGGTATGAGTAGTTTTCCCCTAGACCGTTCTAGTTATTCGCTTCGAGTATCAGAACTGCGAAAATTTGGAGTTTCTCAAGCGTTTCTTACCCCAAAACTGCCATATCTCGCGAACGGATTGACCAATCCGAAAAGTTTCTGTTGCATCTGAAAGTAGAAACTAGCCCCATTACAACTGTATGAGTAGTTTTCCCCTAGGCCGTTCTAGTTATTCGTTTCGAGCATCAGAACTGCGAAAATTTTGAGTTTCTCAAGCGTTTCTTACCCCAAAACTGCCATATCTCGCGAACGGATTGACCAATCCGAAAAGTTTCTGTTGCATCTGAAAGTAGAAACTAGCCCCATTACAACTGTATGAGTAGTTTTCCCCTAGGCCGTTCTAGTTATTCGTTTTGAACATCAGAACTGCGAAAATTTTGAGTTTCTCAAGCGTTTCTTACCCCAAAACTGCCATATCTCGCGAACGGATTGACCAATCCGAAAAGTTTCTATTGCATCTGAAAGTAGAAACTAGCCCCATTACAACGGTATGAGTAGTTTTCCCCTAGGCCGTTCTAGTTATTCGTTTCGAGCATCAGAACTGCGAAAATTTTGAGTTTCTCAAGCGTTTCTTACCTCAAAACTGCCATATCTCGCGAACGGATTGACCAATCCGAAAAGTTCTGTTGCATCTGAAAGTAGAAACTAGCCCCATTACAACGGTATGAGTAGTTTTCCCCTAGGCCGTTCTAGTTATTCGTTTCGAGCATCAGAACTGCGAAAATTTTGAGTTTCTCAAGCGTTTCTTACCCCAAAACTGCCATATCTCGCGAACGGATTGACCAATCCGAAAAGATTCTATTGCATCTGAAAGTAGAAACTCGCCCCATTACAACGGTATGAGTAGTTTTCCCCTAGACCGTTCTAGTTATTCGTTTCGAGTATCAGAACTGCGAAAATTTGGAGTTTCTCAAGCGTTTCTTACCGCAAAACTGCCATATCTCGCGAACGGATTGACCAATCCGAAAAGTTTCTGTTGCATCTGAAAGTAGAAACTAGCCCCATTACAACGGTATGAGTAGTCTTCCCCTAGGCCGTTCTAGTTATTCGTTTCGAGCATCAGAACTGCGAAAATTTTGAGTTTCTCAAGCGTTTCTTACCCCAAAACTGCCATATCTCGCGAACGGATTGACCAATCCGAAAAGTTTCTATTGCACTGAAAGTAGAAACTAGCCCCATTATAACGGTATGAGTAGTTTTCCCCTAGACCGTTCTAGTTATTCGTTTCGAGTATCAGAACTGCGAAAATTTGGAGTTTCTCAAGCATTTCTTACCCCAAAACTGCCATATCTCGCGAACGGATTGACCAATCCGAAAAGTTTCTGTTGCATCTGAAAGTAGAAACTAGCCCCATTACAACGGTATGAGTAGTTTTCCCCTAGGCCGTTCTAGTTATTCGTTTCGAGCATCAGAACTGCGAAAATTTTGAGTTTCTCAAGCGTTTCTTACCCCAAAACTGCCATATCTCGCGAACGGATTGACCAATCCGAAAAGATTCTATTGCATCTGAAAGTAGAAACTAGCCCCATTACAACGGTATGAGTAGTCTTCCCCTAGGCCGTTCTAGTTATTCGTTTCGAGCATCAGAACTGCGAAAATTTTGAGTTTCTCAAGCGTTTCTTACCCCAAAACTGCCATATCTCGCGAACGGATTGACCAATCCGAAAAGTTTCTATTGCATCTGAAAGTAGAAACTAGCCCCATTATAACGGTATGAGTAGTTTTCCCCTAGACCGTTCTAGTTATTCGTTTCGAGTATCAGAACTGCGAAAATTTGGAGTTTCTCAAGCATTTCTTACCCCAAAACTGCCATATCTCGCGAACGGATTGACCAATCCGAAAAGTTTCTGTTGCATCTGAAAGTAGAAACTAGCCCCATTACAACGGTATGAGTAGTTTTCCCCTAGGCCGTTCTAGTTATTCGTTTCGAGCATCAGAACTGCGAAAATTTTGAGTTTCTCAAGCGTTTCTTACCCCAAAACTGCCATATCTCGCGAACGGATTGACCAATCCGAAAAGATTCTATTGCATCTGAAAGTAGAAACTAGCCCCATTACAACGGTATGAGTAGTTTTCCCCTAGGCCGTTCTAGTTATTCGTTTCGAGCATCAGAACTGCGAAAATTTTGAGTTTCTCAAGCGTTTCTTACCCCAAAACTGCCATATCTCGCGAACGGATTGACCAATCCGAAAAGTTTCTATTGCATCTGAAAGTAGAAACTAGCCCCATTATAACGGTATGAGTAGTTTTCCCCTAGACCGTTCTAGTTATTCGTTTCGAGTATCAGAACTGCGAAAATTTGGAGTTTCTCAAGCGTTTCTTACCCCAAAATTGCCATATCTCGCGAACGGATTGACCAATCCGAAAAGTTTCTGTTGCATCTGAAAGTAGAAACTAGCCCCATTACAACGGTATGAGTAGTTTTCCCCTAGACCGTTCTAGTTATTCGTTTCGAGCATCAGAACTGCGAAAATTTGGAGTTTCTCAAGCGTTTCTTACCTCAAAACTGCCATATCTCGCGAACGGATTGACCAATCCGAAAAGTTTCTATTGCATCTGAAAGTAGAAACTAGCCCCATTACAACGGTATGAGTAGTTTTCCCCTAGGCCGTTCTAGTTATTCGTTTCGAGCATCAGAACTGCGAAAATTTTGAGTTTCTCAAGCGTTTCTTACCTCAAAACTGCCATATCTCGCGAACGGATTGACCAATCCGAAAAGTTTCTGTTGCATCTGAAAGTAGAAACTCGCCCCATTACAACGGTATGAGTAGTTTTCCCCTAGGCCGTTCTTGTTATTCGTTTCGAGCATCAGAACTGCGAAAATTTGGAGTTTCTCAAGCGTTTCTTACCCCAAAACTGCCATATCTCGCGAACGGATTGACCAATCCGAAAAGTGTCTGTTGCATCTGAAAGTAGAAACTAGCCCCATTACAACGGTATGAGTAGTTTTCCCCTAGACCGTTCTAGTTATTCGTTTCGAGCATCAGAACTGCGAAAATTTTGAGTTTCTCAAGCGTTTCTTACCCCAAAACTGCCATATCTCGCGAACGGATTGACCAATCCGAAAAGATTCTATTGCATCTGAAAGTAGAAACTAGCCCCATTACAACGGTATGAGTAGTCTTCCCCTAGGCCGTTCTAGTTATTCGTTTCGAGCATCAGAACTGCGAAAATTTTGAGTTTCTCAAGCGTTTCTTACCCCAAAACTGCCATATCTCGCGAACGGATTGACCAATCCGAAAAGTTTCTATTGCATCTGAAAGTAGAAACTAGCCCCATTATAACGGTATGAGTAGTTTTCCCCTAGACCGTTCTAGTTATTCGTTTCGAGTATCAGAACTGCGAAAATTTGGAGTTTCTCAAGCATTTCTTACCCCAAAACTGCCATATCTCGCGAACGGATTGACCAATCCGAAAAGTTTCTGTTGCATCTGAAAGTAGAAACTAGCCCCATTACAACGGTATGAGTAGTTTTCCCCTAGGCCGTTCTAGTTATTCGTTTCGAGCATCAGAACTGCGAAAATTTTGAGTTTCTCAAGCGTTTCTTACCCCAAAACTGCCATATCTCGCGAACGGATTGACCAATCCGAAAAGTTTCTGTTGCATCTGAAAGTAGAAACTAGCCCCATTACAACTGTATGAGTAGTTTTCCCCTAGGCCGTTCTAGTTATTCGTTTTGAACATCAGAACTGCGAAAATTTTGAGTTTCTCAAGCGTTTCTTACCCCAAAACTGCCATATCTCGCGAACGGATTGACCAATCCGAAAAGTTTCTATTGCATCTGAAAGTAGAAACTAGCCCCATTACAACGGTATGAGTAGTCTTCCCCTAGGCCGTTCTAGTTATTCGTTTCGAGCATCAGAACTGCGAAAATTTTGAGTTTCTCAAGCGTTTCTTACCCCAAAACTGCCATATCTCGCGAACGGATTGACCAATCCGAAAAGTTTCTATTGCATCTGAAAGTAGAAACTAGCCCCATTATAACGGTATGAGTAGTTTTCCCCTAGACCGTTCTAGTTATTCGTTTCGAGTATCAGAACTGCGAAAATTTGGAGTTTCTCAAGCATTTCTTACCCCAAAACTGCCATATCTCGCGAACGGATTGACCAATCCGAAAAGTTTCTGTTGCATCTGAAAGTAGAAACTAGCCCCATTACAACGGTATGAGTAGTTTTCCCCTAGGCCGTTCTAGTTATTCGTTTCGAGCATCAGAACTGCGAAAATTTTGAGTTTCTCAAGCGTTTCTTACCCCAAAACTGCCATATCTCGCGAACGGATTGACCAATCCGAAAAGATTCTATTGCATCTGAAAGTAGAAACTAGCCCCATTACAACGGTATGAGTAGTTTTCCCCTAGGCCGTTCTAGTTATTCGTTTCGAGCATCAGAACTGCGAAAATTTTGAGTTTCTCAAGCGTTTCTTACCACAAAACTGCCATATCTCGCGAACGGATTGACCAATCCGAAAAGTTTCTGTTGCATCTGAAAGTAGAAACTAGCCCCATTACAACGGTATGAGTAGTTTTCCCCTAGACCGTTCTAGTTATTCGTTTCGAGCATCAGAACTGCGAAAATTTGGAGTTTCTCAAGCGTTTCTTACCTCAAAACTGCCATATCTCGCGAACGGATTGACCAATCCGAAAAGTTTCTGTTGCATCTGAAAGTAGAAACTCGCCCCATTACAACGGTATGAGTAGTTTTCCCCTAGACCGTTCTAGTTATTCGTTTCGAGTATCAGAACTGCGAAAATTTTGAGTTTCTCAAGCGTTTCTTACCCCAAACCTGCCATATCTCGCGAACGGATTGACAAATCCGCAAAGTTTCTGTTGCATCTGAAAGTAGAAACTGGCCCCATTACAACGGTATGAGTAGTTTTCCCCTAGACCGTTCTAGTTATTCGTTTCGAGTATCAGAACTGCGAAAATTTGGAGTTTCTCAAGCGTTTCTTACCCCAAAATTGCCATATCTCGCGAACGGATTGACCAATCCGAAAAGTTTCTGTTGCATCTGAAAGTAGAAACTAGCCCCATTACAACGGTATGAGTAGTTTTCCCCTAGACCGTTCTAGTTATTCGTTTCGAGCATCAGAACTGCGAAAATTTGGAGTTTCTCAAGCGTTTCTTACCTCAAAACTGCCATATCTCGCGAACGGATTGACCAATCCGAAAAGTTTCTATTGCATCTGAAAGTAGAAACTAGCCCCATTATAACGGTATGAGTAGTTTTCCCCTAGACCGTTCTAGTTATTCGTTTCGAGTATCAGAACTGCGAAAATTTTGAGTTTCTCAAGCGTTTCTTACCCCAAAACTGCCATATCTCGCGAACGGATTGACCAATCCGAAAAGATTCTATTGCATCTGAAAGTAGAAACTAGCCCCATTACAACGGTATGAGTAGTTTTCCCCTAGACCGTTCTAGTTATTCGTTTCGAGTATCAGAACTGCGAAAATTTGAAGTTTCTCAAGCGTTTCTTACCACAAAACTGCCATATCTCGCGAACGGATTGACCAATCCGAAAAGTTTCTGTTGCATCTGAAAGTAGAAACTCGCCCCATTACAACGGTATGAGTAGTTTTCCCCTAGACCGTTCTAGTTATTCGTTTCGAGCATCAGAACTGCGAAAATTTGGAGTTTCTCAAGCGTTTCTTACCTCAAAACTGCCATATCTCGCGAACGGATTGACAAATCCGCAAAGTTTCTGTTGCATCTGAAAGTAGAAACTGGCCCCATTACAACGGTATGAGTAGTTTTCCCCTAGACCGTTCTAGTTATTCGTTTCGAGTATCAGAACTGCGAAAATTTGGAGTTTCTCAAGCGTTTCTTACCCCAAAATTGCCATATCTCGCGAACGGATTGACCAATCCGAAAAGTTTCTGTTGCATCTGAAAGTAGAAACTAGCCCCATTACAACGGTATGAGTAGTTTTCCCCTAGACCGTTCTAGTTATTCGTTTCGAGCATCAGAACTGCGAAAATTTGGAGTTTCTCAAGCGTTTCTTACCTCAAAACTGCCATATCTCGCGAACGGATTGACCAATCCGAAAAGTTTCTATTGCATCTGAAAGTAGAAACTAGCCCCATTATAACGGTATGAGTAGTTTTCCCCTAGACCGTTCTAGTTATTCGTTTCGAGTATCAGAACTGCGAAAATTTTGAGTTTCTCAAGCGTTTCTTACCCCAAAACTGCCATATCTCGCGAACGGATTGACCAATCCGAAAAGATTCTATTGCATCTGAAAGTAGAAACTAGCCCCATTACAACGGTATGAGTAGTTTTCCCCTAGACCGTTCTAGTTATTCGTTTCGAGTATCAGAACTGCGAAAATTTGGAGTTTCTCAAGCGTTTCTTACCACAAAACTGCCATATCTCGCGAACGGATTGACCAATCCGAAAAGTTTCTGTTGCATCTGAAAGTAGAAACTAGCCCCATTACAACGGTATGAGTAGTTTTCCCCTAGACCGTTCTAGTTATTCGTTTCGAGCATCAGAACTGCGAAAATTTGGAGTTTCTCAAGCGTTTCTTACCTCAAAACTGCCATATCTCGCGAACGGATTGACCAATCCGAAAAGTTTCTGTTGCATCTGAAAGTAGAAACTCGCCCCATTACAACGGTATGAGTAGTTTTCCCCTAGACCGTTCTAGTTATTCGTTTCGAGCATCAGAACTGCGAAAATTTGGAGTTTCTCAAGCGTTTCTTACCTCTAAACTGCCATATCTCGCGAACGGATTGACCAATCCGAAAAGTTTCTGTTGCATCTGAAAGTAGAAACTAGCCCCATTACAACGGTATGAGTAGTTTTCCCCTAGACCGTTCTAGTTATTCGTTTCGAGCATCAGAACTGCGAAAATTTGGAGTTTCTCAAGCGTTTCTTACCCCAAAACTGCCATATCTCGCGAACGGATTGACCAATCCGAAAAGTTTCTGTTGCATCTGAAAGTAGAAACTAGCCCCATTACAACGGTATGAGTAGTCTTCCCCTAGGCCGTTCTAGTTATTCGTTTCGAGCATCAGAACTGCGAAAATTTTGAGTTTCTCAAGCGTTTCTTACCCCAAAACTGCCATATCTCGCGAACGGATTGACCAATCCGAAAAGTTTCTATTGCATCTGAAAGTAGAAACTAGCCCCATTACAACGGTATGAGTAGTTTTCCCCTAGACCGTTCTAGTTATTCGTTTCGAGCATCAGAACTGCGAAAATTTTGAGTTTCTCAAGCGTTTCTTACCACAAAACTGCCATATCTCGCGAACGGATTGACCAATCCGAAAAGTTTCTGTTGCATCTGAAAGTAGAAACTCGCCCCATTACAACGGTATGAGTAGTTTTCCCCTAGACCGTTCTAGTTATTCGTTTCGAGCATCAGAACTGCGAAAATTTGGAGTTTCTCAAGCGTTTCTTACCTCAAAACTGCCATATCTCGCGAACGGATTGACCAATCCGAAAAGTTTCTGTTGCATCTGAAAGTAGAAACTCGCCCCATTACAACGGTATGAGTAGTTTTCCCCTAGGCCGTTCTAGTTATTCGTTTCGAGCATCAGAACTGCGAAAATTTTGAGTTTCTCAAGCGTTTCTTACCACAAAACTGCCATATCTCGCGAACGGATTGACCAATCCGAAAAGTTTCTGTTGCATCTGAAAGTAGAAACTAGCCCCATTACAACGGTATGAGTAGTTTTCCCCTAGACCGTTCTAGTTATTCGTTTCGAGTATCAGAACTGCGAAAATTTGGAGTTTCTCAAGCGTTTCTTACCACAAAACTGCCATATCTCGCGAACGGATTGACCAATCCGAAAAGTTTCTGTTGCATCTGAAAGTAGAAACTAGCCCCATTACAACGGTATGAGTAGTTTTCCCCTAGACCGTTCTAGTTATTCGTTTCGAGCATCAGAACTGCGAAAATTTGGAGTTTCTCAAGCGTTTCTTACCTCAAAACTGCCATATCTCGCGAACGGATTGACCAATCCGAAAAGTTTCTGTTGCATCTGAAAGTAGAAACTCGCCCCATTACAACGGTATGAGTAGTTTTCCCCTAGACCGTTCTAGTTATTCGTTTCGAGCATCAGAACTGCGAAAATTTGGAGTTTCTCAAGCGTTTCTTACCTCAAAACTGCCATATCTCGCGAACGGATTGACCAATCCGAAAAGTTTCTGTTGCATCTGAAAGTAGAAACTCGCCCCATTACAACGGTATGAGTAGTTTTCCCCTAGGCCGTTCTAGTTATTCGTTTCGAGCATCAGAACTGCGAAAATTTTGAGTTTCTCAAGCGTTTCTTACCCCAAAACTGCCATATCTCGCGAACGGATTGACCAATCCGAAAAGTTTCTATTGCATCTGAAAGTAGAAACTAGCCCCATTATAACGGTATGAGTAGTTTTCCCCTAGACCGTTCTAGTTATTCGTTTCGAGTATCAGAACTGCGAAAATTTGGAGTTTCTCAAGCGTTTCTTACCCCAAAACTGCCATATCTCGCGAACGGATTGACCAATCCGAAAAGATTCTATTGCATCTGAAAGTAGAAACTAGCCCCATTACAACGGTATGAGTAGTTTTCCCCTAGACCGTTCTAGTTATTCGTTTCGAGTATCAGAACTGCGAAAATTTGGAGTTTCTCAAGCGTTTCTTACCACAAAACTGCCATATCTCGCGAACGGATTGACCAATCCGAAAAGTTTCTGATGCATCTGAAAGTAGAAACTAGCCCCATTACAACGGTATGAGTAGTCTTCCCCTAGGCCGTTCTAGTTATTCGTTTCGAGCATCAGAACTGCGAAAATTTTGAGTTTCTCAAGCGTTTCTTACCCCAAAACTGCCATATCTCGCGAACGGATTGACCAATCCGAAAAGTTTCTATTGCATCTGAAAGTAGAAACTAGCCCCATTACAACGGTATGAGTAGTTTTCCCCTAGACCGTTCTAGTTATTCGTTTCGAGCATCAGAACTGCGAAAATTTTGAGTTTCTCAAGCGTTTCTTACCCCAAAACTGCCATATCTCGCGAACGGATTGACCAATCCGAAAAGATTCTATTGCATCTGAAAGTAGAAACTAGCCCCATTACAACGGTATGAGTAGTTTTCCCCTAGACCGTTCTAGTTATTCGTTTCGAGTATCAGAACTGCGAAAATTTGGAGTTTCTCAAGCGTTTCTTACCACAAAACTGCCATATCTCGCGAACGGATTGACCAATCCGAAAAGTTTCTATTGCATCTGAAAGTAGAAACTAGCCCCATTATAACGGTATGAGTAGTTTTCCCCTAGACCGTTCTAGTTATTCGTTTCGAGTATCAGAACTGCGAAAATTTGGAGTTTCTCAAGCATTTCTTACCCCAAAACTGCCATATCTCGCGAACGGATTGACCAATCCGAAAAGTTTCTGTTGCATCTGAAAGTAGAAACTAGCCCCATTACAACGGTATGAGTAGTTTTCCCCTAGGCCGTTCTAGTTATTCGTTTCGAGCATCAGAACTGCGAAAATTTTGAGTTTCTCAAGCGTTTCTTACCCCAAAACTGCCATATCTCGCGAACGGATTGACCAATCCGAAAAGATTCTATTGCATCTGAAAGTAGAAACTAGCCCCATTACAACGGTATGAGTAGTTTTCCCCTAGGCCGTTCTAGTTATTCGTTTCGAGCATCAGAACTGCGAAAATTTTGAGTTTCTCAAGCGTTTCTTACCACAAAACTGCCATATCTCGCGAACGGATTGACCAATCCGAAAAGTTTCTGTTGCATCTGAAAGTAGAAACTAGCCCCATTACAACGGTATGAGTAGTTTTCCCCTAGACCGTTCTAGTTATTCGTTTCGAGCATCAGAACTGCGAAAATTTGGAGTTTCTCAAGCGTTTCTTACCTCAAAACTGCCATATCTCGCGAACGGATTGACCAATCCGAAAAGTTTCTGTTGCATCTGAAAGTAGAAACTCGCCCCATTACAACGGTATGAGTAGTTTTCCCCTAGACCGTTCTAGTTATTCGTTTCGAGTATCAGAACTGCGAAAATTTTGAGTTTCTCAAGCGTTTCTTACCCCAAACCTGCCATATCTCGCGAACGGATTGACAAATCCGCAAAGTTTCTGTTGCATCTGAAAGTAGAAACTGGCCCCATTACAACGGTATGAGTAGTTTTCCCCTAGACCGTTCTAGTTATTCGTTTCGAGTATCAGAACTGCGAAAATTTGGAGTTTCTCAAGCGTTTCTTACCCCAAAATTGCCATATCTCGCGAACGGATTGACCAATCCGAAAAGTTTCTGTTGCATCTGAAAGTAGAAACTAGCCCCATTACAACGGTATGAGTAGTTTTCCCCTAGACCGTTCTAGTTATTCGTTTCGAGCATCAGAACTGCGAAAATTTGGAGTTTCTCAAGCGTTTCTTACCTCAAAACTGCCATATCTCGCGAACGGATTGACCAATCCGAAAAGTTTCTATTGCATCTGAAAGTAGAAACTAGCCCCATTATAACGGTATGAGTAGTTTTCCCCTAGACCGTTCTAGTTATTCGTTTCGAGTATCAGAACTGCGAAAATTTTGAGTTTCTCAAGCGTTTCTTACCCCAAAACTGCCATATCTCGCGAACGGATTGACCAATCCGAAAAGATTCTATTGCATCTGAAAGTAGAAACTAGCCCCATTACAACGGTATGAGTAGTTTTCCCCTAGACCGTTCTAGTTATTCGTTTCGAGTATCAGAACTGCGAAAATTTGAAGTTTCTCAAGCGTTTCTTACCACAAAACTGCCATATCTCGCGAACGGATTGACCAATCCGAAAAGTTTCTGTTGCATCTGAAAGTAGAAACTCGCCCCATTACAACGGTATGAGTAGTTTTCCCCTAGACCGTTCTAGTTATTCGTTTCGAGCATCAGAACTGCGAAAATTTGGAGTTTCTCAAGCGTTTCTTACCTCAAAACTGCCATATCTCGCGAACGGATTGACAAATCCGCAAAGTTTCTGTTGCATCTGAAAGTAGAAACTGGCCCCATTACAACGGTATGAGTAGTTTTCCCCTAGACCGTTCTAGTTATTCGTTTCGAGTATCAGAACTGCGAAAATTTGGAGTTTCTCAAGCGTTTCTTACCCCAAAATTGCCATATCTCGCGAACGGATTGACCAATCCGAAAAGTTTCTGTTGCATCTGAAAGTAGAAACTAGCCCCATTACAACGGTATGAGTAGTTTTCCCCTAGACCGTTCTAGTTATTCGTTTCGAGCATCAGAACTGCGAAAATTTGGAGTTTCTCAAGCGTTTCTTACCTCAAAACTGCCATATCTCGCGAACGGATTGACCAATCCGAAAAGTTTCTATTGCATCTGAAAGTAGAAACTAGCCCCATTATAACGGTATGAGTAGTTTTCCCCTAGACCGTTCTAGTTATTCGTTTCGAGTATCAGAACTGCGAAAATTTTGAGTTTCTCAAGCGTTTCTTACCCCAAAACTGCCATATCTCGCGAACGGATTGACCAATCCGAAAAGATTCTATTGCATCTGAAAGTAGAAACTAGCCCCATTACAACGGTATGAGTAGTTTTCCCCTAGACCGTTCTAGTTATTCGTTTCGAGTATCAGAACTGCGAAAATTTGGAGTTTCTCAAGCGTTTCTTACCACAAAACTGCCATATCTCGCGAACGGATTGACCAATCCGAAAAGTTTCTGTTGCATCTGAAAGTAGAAACTAGCCCCATTACAACGGTATGAGTAGTTTTCCCCTAGACCGTTCTAGTTATTCGTTTCGAGCATCAGAACTGCGAAAATTTGGAGTTTCTCAAGCGTTTCTTACCTCAAAACTGCCATATCTCGCGAACGGATTGACCAATCCGAAAAGTTTCTGTTGCATCTGAAAGTAGAAACTCGCCCCATTACAACGGTATGAGTAGTTTTCCCCTAGACCGTTCTAGTTATTCGTTTCGAGCATCAGAACTGCGAAAATTTGGAGTTTCTCAAGCGTTTCTTACCTCTAAACTGCCATATCTCGCGAACGGATTGACCAATCCGAAAAGTTTCTGTTGCATCTGAAAGTAGAAACTAGCCCCATTACAACGGTATGAGTAGTTTTCCCCTAGACCGTTCTAGTTATTCGTTTCGAGCATCAGAACTGCGAAAATTTGGAGTTTCTCAAGCGTTTCTTACCCCAAAACTGCCATATCTCGCGAACGGATTGACCAATCCGAAAAGTTTCTGTTGCATCTGAAAGTAGAAACTAGCCCCATTACAACGGTATGAGTAGTCTTCCCCTAGGCCGTTCTAGTTATTCGTTTCGAGCATCAGAACTGCGAAAATTTTGAGTTTCTCAAGCGTTTCTTACCCCAAAACTGCCATATCTCGCGAACGGATTGACCAATCCGAAAAGTTTCTATTGCATCTGAAAGTAGAAACTAGCCCCATTACAACGGTATGAGTAGTTTTCCCCTAGACCGTTCTAGTTATTCGTTTCGAGCATCAGAACTGCGAAAATTTTGAGTTTCTCAAGCGTTTCTTACCCCAAAACTGCCATATCTCGCGAACGGATTGACCAATCCGAAAAGATTCTATTGCATCTGAAAGTAGAAACTAGCCCCATTACAACGGTATGAGTAGTTTTCCCCTAGACCGTTCTAGTTATTCGTTTCGAGTATCAGAACTGCGAAAATTTGGAGTTTCTCAAGCGTTTCTTACCACAAAACTGCCATATCTCGCGAACGGATTGACCAATCCGAAAAGTTTCTGTTGCATCTGAAAGTAGAAACTCGCCCCATTACAACGGTATGAGTAGTTTTCCCCTAGACCGTTCTAGTTATTCGTTTCGAGCATCAGAACTGCGAAAATTTGGAGTTTCTCAAGCGTTTCTTACCTCAAAACTGCCATATCTCGCGAACGGATTGACCAATCCGAAAAGTTTCTGTTGCATCTGAAAGTAGAAACTCGCCCCATTACAACGGTATGAGTAGTTTTCCCCTAGGCCGTTCTAGTTATTCGTTTCGAGCATCAGAACTGCGAAAATTTTGAGTTTCTCAAGCGTTTCTTACCACAAAACTGCCATATCTCGCGAACGGATTGACCAATCCGAAAAGTTTCTGTTGCATCTGAAAGTAGAAACTAGCCCCATTACAACGGTATGAGTAGTTTTCCCCTAGACCGTTCTAGTTATTCGTTTCGAGTATCAGAACTGCGAAAATTTGGAGTTTCTCAAGCGTTTCTTACCACAAAACTGCCATATCTCGCGAACGGATTGACCAATCCGAAAAGTTTCTGTTGCATCTGAAAGTAGAAACTCGCCCCATTACAACGGTATGAGTAGTTTTCCCCTAGGCCGTTCTAGTTATTCGTTTCGAGCATCAGAACTGCGAAAATTTTGAGTTTCTCAAGCGTTTCTTACCCCAAAACTGCCATATCTCGCGAACGGATTGACCAATCCGAAAAGTTTCTATTGCATCTGAAAGTAGAAACTAGCCCCATTATAACGGTATGAGTAGTTTTCCCCTAGACCGTTCTAGTTATTCGTTTCGAGTATCAGAACTGCGAAAATTTGGAGTTTCTCAAGCGTTTCTTACCCCAAAACTGCCATATCTCGCGAACGGATTGACCAATCCGAAAAGATTCTATTGCATCTGAAAGTAGAAACTAGCCCCATTACAACGGTATGAGTAGTTTTCCCCTAGACCGTTCTAGTTATTCGTTTCGAGTATCAGAACTGCGAAAATTTGGAGTTTCTCAAGCGTTTCTTACCACAAAACTGCCATATCTCGCGAACGGATTGACCAATCCGAAAAGTTTCTGTTGCATCTGAAAGTAGAAACTAGCCCCATTACAACGGTATGAGTAGTCTTCCCCTAGGCCGTTCTAGTTATTCGTTTCGAGCATCAGAACTGCGAAAATTTTGAGTTTCTCAAGCGTTTCTTACCCCAAAACTGCCATATCTCGCGAACGGATTGACCAATCCGAAAAGTTTCTATTGCATCTGAAAGTAGAAACTAGCCCCATTACAACGGTATGAGTAGTTTTCCCCTAGACCGTTCTAGTTATTCGTTTCGAGCATCAGAACTGCGAAAATTTTGAGTTTCTCAAGCGTTTCTTACCCCAAAACTGCCATATCTCGCGAACGGATTGACCAATCCGAAAAGATTCTATTGCATCTGAAAGTAGAAACTAGCCCCATTACAACGGTATGAGTAGTTTTCCCCTAGACCGTTCTAGTTATTCGTTTCGAGTATCAGAACTGCGAAAATTTGGAGTTTCTCAAGCGTTTCTTACCACAAAACTGCCATATCTCGCGAACGGATTGACCAATCCGAAAAGTTTCTGTTGCATCTGAAAGTAGAAACTAGCCCCATTACAACGGTATGAGTAGTTTTCCCCTAGACCGTTCTAGTTATTCGTTTCGAGCATCAGAACTGCGAAAATTTTGAGTTTCTCAAGCGTTTCTTACCCCAAAACTGCCATATCTCGCGAACGGATTGACCAATCCGAAAAGATTCTATTGCATCTGAAAGTAGAAACTAGCCCCATTACAACGGTATGAGTAGTTTTCCCCTAGACCGTTCTAGTTATTCGTTTCGAGTATCAGAACTGCGAAAATTTGGAGTTTCTCAAGCGTTTCTTACCACAAAACTGCAATATCTCGCGAACGGATTGACCAATCCGGAAAGTTTCTGTTGCATCTGAAAGTAGAAACTCGCCCCATTACAACGGTATGAGTAGTTTTCCCCTAGACCGTTCTAGTTATTCGTTTCGAGCATCAGAACTGCGAAAATTTGGAGTTTCTCAAGCGTTTCTTACCTCAAAACTGCCATATCTCGCGAACGGATTGACCAATCCGAAAAGTTTCTGTTGCATCTGAAAGTAGAAACTCGCCCCATTACAACGGTATGAGTAGTTTTCCCCTAGGCCGTTCTAGTTATTCGTTTCGAGCATCAGAACTGCGAAAATTTTGAGTTTCTCAAGCGTTTCTTACCCCAAAACTGCCATATCTCGCGAACGGATTGACCAATCCGAAAAGTTTCTGTTGCATCTGAAAGTAGAAACTAGCCCCATTACAACGGTATGAGTAGTTTTCCCCTAGACCGTTCTAGTTATTCGTTTCGAGCATCAGAACTACGAAAATTTGGAGTTTCTCAAGCGTTTCTTACCTCAAAACTGCCATATCTCGCGAACGGATTGACCAATCCGAAAAGTTTCTGTTGCATCTGAAAGTAGAAACTCGCCCCATTACAACGGTATGAGTAGTTTTCCCCTAGACCGTTCTAGTTATTCGTTTCGAGCATCAGAACTGCGAAAATTTGGAGTTTCTCAAGCGTTTCTTACCTCAAAACTGCCATATCTCGCGAACGGATTGACCAATCCGAAAAGTTTCTGTTGCATCTGAAAGTAGAAACTCGCCCCATTACAACGGTATGAGTAGTTTTCCCCTAGGCCGTTCTAGTTATTCGTTTCGAGCATCAGAACTGCGAAAATTTTGAGTTTCTCAAGCGTTTCTTACCCCAAAACTGCCATATCTCGCGAACGGATTGACCAATCCGAAAAGATTCTATTGCATCTGAAAGTAGAAACTAGCCCCATTACAACGGTATGAGTAGTTTTCCCCTAGACCGTTCTAGTTATTCGTTTCGAGTATCAGAACTGCGAAAATTTGGAGTTTCTCAAGCGTTTCTTACCACAAAACTGCCATATCTCGCGAACGGATTGACCAATCCGAAAAGTTTCTGTTGCATCTGAAAGTAGAAACTAGCCCCATTACAACGGTATGAGTAGTTTTCCCCTAGACCGTTCTAGTTATTCGTTTCGAGCATCAGAACTGCGAAAATTTGGAGTTTCTCAAGCGTTTCTTACCTCAAAACTGCCATATCTCGCGAACGGATTGACCAATCCGAAAAGTTTCTGTTGCATCTGAAAGTAGAAACTCGCCCCATTACAACGGTATGAGTAGTTTTCCCCTAGACCGTTCTAGTTATTCGTTTCGAGCATCAGAACTGCGAAAATTTGGAGTTTCTCAAGCATTTCTTACCTCAAAACTGCCATATCTCGCGAACGGATTGACCATTCCGAAAAGTTTCTGTTGCATCTGAAAGTAGAAACTCGCCCCATTACAACGGTATGAGTAGTTTTCCCCTAGGCCGTTCTAGTTATTCGTTTCGAGCATCAGAACTGCGAAAATTTTGAGTTTCTCAAGCGTTTCTTACCCCAAAACTGCCATATCTCGCGAACGGATTGACCAATCCGAAAAGTTTCTATTGCATCTGAAAGTAGAAACTAGCCCCATTATAACGGTATGAGTAGTTTTCCCCTAGACCGTTCTAGTTATTCGTTTCGAGTATCAGAACTGCGAAAATTTGGAGTTTCTCAAGCGTTTCTTACCCCAAAACTGCCATATCTCGCGAACGGATTGACCAATCCGAAAAGATTCTATTGCATCTGAAAGTAGAAACTAGCCCCATTACAACGGTATGAGTAGTTTTCCCCTAGACCGTTCTAGTTATTCGTTTCGAGTATCAGAACTGCGAAAATTTGGAGTTTCTCAAGCGTTTCTTACCACAAAACTGCCATATCTCGCGAACGGATTGACCAATCCGAAAAGTTTCTGTTGCATCTGAAAGTAGAAACTAGCCCCATTACAACGGTATGAGTAGTCTTCCCCTAGGCCGTTCTAGTTATTCGTTTCGAGCATCAGAACTGCGAAAATTTTGAGTTTCTCAAGCGTTTCTTACCCCAAAACTGCCATATCTCGCGAACGGATTGACCAATCCGAAAAGTTTCTATTGCATCTGAAAGTAGAAACTAGCCCCATTACAACGGTATGAGTAGTTTTCCCCTAGACCGTTCTAGTTATTCGTTTCGAGCATCAGAACTGCGAAAATTTTGAGTTTCTCAAGCGTTTCTTACCCCAAAACTGCCATATCTCGCGAACGGATTGACCAATCCGAAAAGATTCTATTGCATCTGAAAGTAGAAACTAGCCCCATTACAACGGTATGAGTAGTTTTCCCCTAGACCGTTCTAGTTATTCGTTTCGAGTATCAGAACTGCGAAAATTTGGAGTTTCTCAAGCGTTTCTTACCACAAAACTGCCATATCTCGCGAACGGATTGACCAATCCGAAAAGTTTCTGTTGCATCTGAAAGTAGAAACTCGCCCCATTACAACGGTATGAGTAGTTTTCCCCTAGACCGTTCTAGTTATTCGTTTCGAGCATCAGAACTGCGAAAATTTGGAGTTTCTCAAGCGTTTCTTACCTCAAAACTGCCATATCTCGCGAACGGATTGACCAATCCGAAAAGTTTCTGTTGCATCTGAAAGTAGAAACTCGCCCCATTACAACGGTATGAGTAGTTTTCCCCTAGGCCGTTCTAGTTATTCGTTTCGAGCATCAGAACTGCGAAAATTTTGAGTTTCTCAAGCGTTTCTTACCCCAAAACTGCCATATCTCGCGAACGGATTGACCAATCCGAAAAGATTCTATTGCATCTGAAAGTAGAAACTAGCCCCATTACAACGGTATGAGTAGTTTTCCCCTAGACCGTTCTAGTTATTCGTTTCGAGTATCAGAACTGCGAAAATTTGGAGTTTCTCAAGCGTTTCTTACAACAAAACTGCCATATCTCGCGAACGGATTGACCAATCCGAAAAGTTTCTGTTGCATCTGAAAGTAGAAACTAGCCCCATTACAACGGTATGAGTAGTTTTCCCCTAGACCGTTCTAGTTATTCGTTTCGAGCATCAGAACTGCGAAAATTTGGAGTTTCTCAAGCGTTTCTTACCTCAAAACTGCCATATCTCGCGAACGGATTGACCAATCCGAAAAGTTTCTGTTGCATCTGAAAGTAGAAACTCGCCCCATTACAACGGTATGAGTAGTTTTCCCCTAGACCGTTCTAGTTATTCGTTTCGAGCATCAGAACTGCGAAAATTTGGAGTTTCTCAAGCATTTCTTACCTCAAAACTGCCATATCTCGCGAACGGATTGACCAATCCGAAAAGTTTCTGTTGCATCTGAAAGTAGAAACTCGCCCCATTACAACGGTATGAGTAGTTTTCCCCTAGGCCGTTCTAGTTATTCGTTTCGAGCATCAGAACTGCGAAAATTTTGAGTTTCTCAAGCGTTTCTTACCCCAAAACTGCCATATCTCGCGAACGGATTGACCAATCCGAAAAGTTTCTATTGCATCTGAAAGTAGAAACTAGCCCCATTATAACGGTATGAGTAGTTTTCCCCTAGACCGTTCTAGTTATTCGTTTCGAGTATCAGAACTGCGAAAATTTGGAGTTTCTCAAGCGTTTCTTACCCCAAAACTGCCATATCTCGCGAACGGATTGACCAATCCGAAAAGATTCTATTGCATCTGAAAGTAGAAACTAGCCCCATTACAACGGTATGAGTAGTTTTCCCCTAGACCGTTCTAGTTATTCGTTTCGAGTATCAGAACTGCGAAAATTTGGAGTTTCTCAAGCGTTTCTTACCACAAAACTGCCATATCTCGCGAACGGATTGACCAATCCGAAAAGTTTCTGTTGCATCTGAAAGTAGAAACTAGCCCCATTACAACGGTATGAGTAGTCTTCCCCTAGGCCGTTCTAGTTATTCGTTTCGAGCATCAGAACTGCGAAAATTTTGAGTTTCTCAAGCGTTTCTTACCCCAAAACTGCCATATCTCGCGAACGGATTGACCAATCCGAAAAGTTTCTATTGCATCTGAAAGTAGAAACTAGCCCCATTACAACGGTATGAGTAGTTTTCCCCTAGACCGTTCTAGTTATTCGTTTCGAGCATCAGAACTGCGAAAATTTTGAGTTTCTCAAGCGTTTCTTACCCCAAAACTGCCATATCTCGCGAACGGATTGACCAATCCGAAAAGATTCTATTGCATCTGAAAGTAGAAACTAGCCCCATTACAACGGTATGAGTAGTTTTCCCCTAGACCGTTCTAGTTATTCGTTTCGAGTATCAGAACTGCGAAAATTTGGAGTTTCTCAAGCGTTTCTTACCACAAAACTGCCATATCTCGCGAACGGATTGACCAATCCGAAAAGTTTCTGTTGCATCTGAAAGTAGAAACTCGCCCCATTACAACGGTATGAGTAGTTTTCCCCTAGACCGTTCTAGTTATTCGTTTCGAGCATCAGAACTGCGAAAATTTGGAGTTTCTCAAGCGTTTCTTACCTCAAAACTGCCATATCTCGCGAACGGATTGACCAATCCGAAAAGTTTCTGTTGCATCTGAAAGTAGAAACTCGCCCCATTACAACGGTATGAGTAGTTTTCCCCTAGGCCGTTCTAGTTATTCGTTTCGAGCATCAGAACTGCGAAAATTTTGAGTTTCTCAAGCGTTTCTTACACCAAAACTGCCATATCTCGCGAACGGATTGACCAATCCGAAAAGTTTCTGTTGCATCTGAAAGTAGAAACTAGCCCCATTACAACGGTATGAGTAGTTTTCCCCTAGACCGTTCTAGTTATTCGTTTCGAGCATCAGAACTGCGAAAATTTGGAGTTTCTCAAGCGTTTCTTACCTCAAAACTGCCATATCTCGCGAACGGATTGACCAATCCGAAAAGTTTCTGTTGCATCTGAAAGTAGAAACTCGCCCCATTACAACGGTATGAGTAGTTTTCCCCTAGACCGTTCTAGTTATTCGTTTCGAGCATCAGAACTGCGAAAATTTGGAGTTTCTCAAGCGTTTCTTACCTCAAAACTGCCATATCTCGCGAACGGATTGACCAATCCGAAAAGTTTCTGTTGCATCTGAAAGTAGAAACTCGCCCCATTACAACGGTATGAGTAGTTTTCCCCTAGGCCGTTCTAGTTATTCGTTTCGAGCATCAGAACTGCGAAAATTTTGAGTTTCTCAAGCGTTTCTTACCCCAAAACTGCCATATCTCGCGAACGGATTGACCAATCCGAAAAGATTCTATTGCATCTGAAAGTAGAAACTAGCCCCATTACAACGGTATGAGTAGTTTTCCCCTAGACCGTTCTAGTTATTCGTTTCGAGTATCAGAACTGCGAAAATTTGGAGTTTCTCAAGCGTTTCTTACCACAAAACTGCCATATCTCGCGAACGGATTGACCAATCCGAAAAGTTTCTGTTGCATCTGAAAGTAGAAACTAGCCCCATTACAACGGTATGAGTAGTTTTCCCCTAGACCGTTCTAGTTATTCGTTTCGAGCATCAGAACTGCGAAAATTTGGAGTTTCTCAAGCGTTTCTTACCACAAAACTGCCATATCTCGCGAACGGATTGACCAATCCGAAAAGTTTCTGTTGCATCTGAAAGTAGAAACTAGCCCCATTACAACGGTATGAGTAGTTTTCCCCTAGACCGTTCTAGTTATTCGTTTCGAGCATCAGAACTGCGAAAATTTGGAGTTTCTCAAGCGTTTCTTACCTCAAAACTGCCATATCTCGCGAACGGATTGACCAATCCGAAAAGTTTCTGTTGCATCTGAAAGTAGAAACTCGCCCCATTACAACGGTATGAGTAGTTTTCCCCTAGGCCGTTCTAGTTATTCGTTTCGAGTATCAGAACTGCGAAAATTTGGAGTTTCTCAAGCGTTTCTTACCACAAAACTGCCATATCTCGCGAACGGATTGACCAATCCGAAAAGTTTCTGTTGCATCTGAAAGTAGAAACTAGCCCCATTACAACGGTATGAGTAGTTTTCCCCTAGACCGTTCTAGTTATTCGTTTCGAGCATCAGAACTGCGAAAATTTGGAGTTTCTCAAGCATTTCTTACCCCAAAACTGCCATATCTCGCGAACGGATTGACCAATCCGAAAAGTTTCTGTTGCATCTGAAAGTAGAAACTAGCCCCATTACAACGGTATGAGTAGTTTTCCCCTAGGCCGTTCTAGTTATTCGTTTCGAGCATCAGAACTGCGAAAATTTTGAGTTTCTCAAGCGTTTCTTACCCCAAAACTGCCATATCTCGCGAACGGATTGACCAATCCGAAAAGTTTCTGTTGCATCTGAAAGTAGAAACTAGCCCCATTACAACGGTATGAGTAGTTTTCCCCTAGACCGTTCTAGTTATTCGTTTCGAGCATCAGAACTGCGAAAATTTGGAGTTTCTCAAGCGTTTCTTACCTCAAAACTGCCATATCTCGCGAACGGATTGACCAATCCGAAAAGTTTCTGTTGCATCTGAAAGTAGAAACTCGCCCCATTACAACGGTATGAGTAGTTTTCCCTTAGGCCGTTCTAGTTATTCGTTTCGAGCATCAGAACTGCGAAAATTTGGAGTTTCTCAAGCGTTTCTTACCCCAAAACTGCCATATCTCGCGAACGGATTGACCAATCCGAAAAGTTTCTGTTGCATCTGAAAGTAGAAACTAGCCCCATTACAACGGTATGAGTAGTTTTCCCCTAGACCGTTCTAGTTATTCGTTTCGAGCATCAGAACTGCGAAAATTTGGAGTTTCTCAAGCGTTTCTTACCTCAAAACTGCCATATCTCGCGAACGGATTGACCAATCCGAAAAGTTTCTGTTGCATCTGAAAGTAGAAACTAGCCCCATTACAACGGTATGAGTAGTTTTCCCCTAGACCGTTCTAGTTATTCGTTTCGAGCATCAGAACTGCGAAAATTTGGAGTTTGTCAAGCGTTTCTTACCTCAAAACTGCCATATCTCGCGAACGGATTGACCAATCCGAAAAGTTTCTGTTGCATCTGAAAGTAGAAACTAGCCCCATTACAACGGTATGAGTAGTTTTCCCCTAGACCGTTCTAGTTATTCGTTTCGAGCATCAGAACTGCGAAAATTTGGAGTTTCTCAAGCGTTTCTTACCCCAAAACTGCCATATCTCGCGAACGGATTGACCAATCCGAAAAGATTCTATTGCATCTGAAAGTAGAAACTAGCCCCATTACAACGGTATGAGTAGTTTTCCCCTAGACCGTTCTAGTTATTCGTTTCGAGTATCAGAACTGCGAAAATTTGGAGTTTCTCAAGCGTTTCTTACCACAAAACTGCCATATCTCGCGAACGGATTGACCAATCCGAAAAGTTTCTGTTGCATCTGAAAGTAGAAACTCGCCCCATTACAACGGTATGAGTAGTTTTCCCCTAGACCGTTCTAGTTATTCGTTTCGAGCATCAGAACTGCGAAAATTTGGAGTTTCTCAAGCGTTTCTTACCTCAAAACTGCCATATCTCGCGAACGGATTGACCAATCCGAAAAGTTTCTGTTGCATCTGAAAGTAGAAACTCGCCCCATTACAACGGTATGAGTAGTTTTCCCCTAGGCCGTTCTAGTTATTCGTTTCGAGCATCAGAACTGCGAAAATTTTGAGTTTCTCAAGCGTTTCTTACCCCAAAACTGCCATATCTCGCGAACGGATTGACCAATCCGAAAAGTTTCTGTTGCATCTGAAAGTAGAAACTAGCCCCATTACAACGGTATGAGTAGTTTTCCCCTAGGCCGTTCTAGTTATTCGTTTCGAGCATCAGAACTGCGAAAATTTTGAGTTTCTCAAGCGTTTCTTACCCCAAAACTGCCATATCTCGCGAACGGATTGACCAATCCGAAAAGATTCTATTGCATCTGAAAGTAGAAACTAGCCCCATTACAACGGTATGAGTAGTTTTCCCCTAGACCGTTCTAGTTATTCGTTTCGAGTATCAGAACTGCGAAAATTTGGAGTTTCTCAAGCGTTTCTTACCACAAAACTGCCATATCTCGCGAACGGATTGACCAATCCGAAAAGTTTCTGTTGCATCTGAAAGTAGAAACTAGCCCCATTACAACGGTATGAGTAGTTTTCCCCTAGACCGTTCTAGTTATTCGTTTCGAGCATCAGAACTGCGAAAATTTGGAGTTTCTCAAGCGTTTCTTACCTCAAAACTGCCATATCTCGCGAACGGATTGACCAATCCGAAAAGTTTCTGTTGCATCTGAAAGTAGAAACTAGCCCCATTACAACGGTATGAGTAGTTTTCCCCTAGACCGTTCTAGTTATTCGTTTCGAGCATCAGAACTGCGAAAATTTGGAGTTTCTCAAGCGTTTCTTACCTCAAAACTGCCATATCTCGCGAACGGATTGACCAATCCGAAAAGTTTCTGTTGCATCTGAAAGTAGAAACTCGCCCCATTACAACGGTATGAGTAGTTTTCCCCTAGGCCGTTCTAGTTATTCGTTTCGAGCATCAGAACTGCGAAAATTTTGAGTTTCTCAAGCGTTTCTTACCCCAAAACTGCCATATCTCGCGAACGGATTGACCAATCCGAAAAGATTCTATTGCATCTGAAAGTAGAAACTAGCCCCATTACAACGGTATGAGTAGTTTTCCCCTAGACCGTTCTAGTTATTCGTTTCGAGTATCAGAACTGCGAAAATTTGGAGTTTCTCAAGCGTTTCTTACCACAAAACTGCCATATCTCGCGAACGGATTGACCAATCCGAAAAGTTTCTGTTGCATCTGAAAGTAGAAACTAGCCCCATTACAACGGTATGAGTAGTTTTCCCCTAGACCGTTCTAGTTATTCGTTTCGAGCATCAGAACTGCGAAAATTTGGAGTTTCTCAAGCGTTTCTTACCTCAAAACTGCCATATCTCGCGAACGGATTGACCAATCCGAAAAGTTTCTGTTGCATCTGAAAGTAGAAACTCGCCCCATTACAACGGTATGAGTAGTTTTCCCCTAGGCCGTTCTAGTTATTCGTTTCGAGTATCAGAACTGCGAAAATTTGGAGTTTCTCAAGCGTTTCTTACCACAAAACTGCCATATCTCGCGAACGGATTGACCAATCCGAAAAGTTTCTGTTGCATCTGAAAGTAGAAACTAGCCCCATTACAACGGTATGAGTAGTTTTCCCCTAGACCGTTCTAGTTATTCGTTTCGAGCATCAGAACTGCGAAAATTTGGAGTTTCTCAAGCATTTCTTACCCCAAAACTGCCATATCTCGCGAACGGATTGACCAATCCGAAAAGTTTCTGTTGCATCTGAAAGTAGAAACTAGCCCCATTACAACGGTATGAGTAGTTTTCCCCTAGGCCGTTCTAGTTATTCGTTTCGAGCATCAGAACTGCGAAAATTTTGAGTTTCTCAAGCGTTTCTTACCCCAAAACTGCCATATCTCGCGAACGGATTGACCAATCCGAAAAGTTTCTGTTGCATCTGAAAGTAGAAACTAGCCCCATTACAACGGTATGAGTAGTTTTCCCCTAGACCGTTCTAGTTATTCGTTTCGAGCATCAGAACTGCGAAAATTTGGAGTTTCTCAAGCGTTTCTTACCTCAAAACTGCCATATCTCGCGAACGGATTGACCAATCCGAAAAGTTTCTGTTGCATCTGAAAGTAGAAACTCGCCCCATTACAACGGTATGAGTAGTTTTCCCCTAGGCCGTTCTAGTTATTCGTTTCGAGCATCAGAACTGCGAAAATTTGGAGTTTCTCAAGCGTTTCTTACCCCAAAACTGCCATATCTCGCGAACGGATTGACCAATCCGAAAAGTTTCTGTTGCATCTGAAAGTAGAAACTAGCCCCATTACAACGGTATGAGTAGTTTTCCCCTAGACCGTTCTAGTTATTCGTTTCGAGCATCAGAACTGCGAAAATTTGGAGTTTCTCAAGCGTTTCTTACCTCAAAACTGCCATATCTCGCGAACGGATTGACCAATCCGAAAAGTTTCTGTTGCATCTGAAAGTAGAAACTAGCCCCATTACAACGGTATGAGTAGTTTTCCCCTAGACCGTTCTAGTTATTCGTTTCGAGCATCAGAACTGCGAAAATTTGGAGTTTGTCAAGCGTTTCTTACCTCAAAACTGCCATATCTCGCGAACGGATTGACCAATCCGAAAAGTTTCTGTTGCATCTGAAAGTAGAAACTAGCCCCATTACAACGGTATGAGTAGTTTTCCCCTAGACCGTTCTAGTTATTCGTTTCGAGCATCAGAACTGCGAAAATTTGGAGTTTCTCAAGCGTTTCTTACCTCAAAACTGCCATATCTCGCGAACGGATTGACCAATCCGAAAAGTTTCTGTTGCATCTGAAAGTAGAAACTCGCCCCATTACAACGGTATGAGTAGTTTTCCCCTAGGCCGTTCTAGTTATTCGTTTCGAGCATCAGAACTGCGAAAATTTGGAGTTTCTCAAGCGTTTCTTACCTCAAAACTGCCATATCTCGCGAACGGATTGACCAATCCGCGAAGTTTCTGTTGCATCTGAAAGTAGAAACTAGCCCCATTACAACTGTATGAGTAGTTTTCCCCTAGGCCGTTCTAGTTATTCGTTTCGAACATCAGAACTGCGAAAATTTTGAGTTTCTCAAGCGTTTCCTACCCCAAAACTGCCATATCTCGCGAACGGATTGACCAATCCGAAAAGTTTCTATTGCATCTGAAAGTAGAAACTAGCCCCATTATAACGGTATGAGTAGTTTTCCCCTAGACCGTTCTAGTTATTCGTTTCGAGCATCAGAACTGCGAAAATTTTGAGTTTCTCAAGCGTTTCTTACCCCAAAACTGCCATATCTCGCGAACGGATTGACCAATCCGAAAAGTTTCTATTGCATCTGAAAGTAGAAACTAGCCCCATTATAACGGTATGAGTAGTTTTCCCCTAGACCGTTCTAGTTATTCGTTTCGAGTATCAGTACTGCGAAAATTTGGAGTTTCTCAAGCGTTTCTTACCCCAAAACTGCCATATCTCGCGAACGGATTGACCAATCCGAAAAGTTTCTGTTGCATCTGAAAGTAGAAACTAGCCCCATTACAACGGTATGAGTAGTTTTCCCCTAGGCCGTTCTAGTTATTCGTTTCGAGCATCAGAACTGCGAAAATTTTGAGTTTCTCAAGCGTTTCTTACCCCAAAACTGCCATATCTCGCGAACGGATTGACCAATCCGAAAAGTTTCTATTGCATCTGAAAGTAGAAACTAGCCCCATTATAACGGTATGAGTAGTTTTCCCCTAGACCGTTCTAGTTATTCGTTTCGAGTATCAGAACTGCGAAAATTTGGAGTTTCTCAAGCGTTTCTTACCCCAAAACTGCCATATCTCGCGAACGGATTGACCAATCCGAAAAGTTTCTATTGCATCTGAAAGTAGAAACTAGCCCCATTATAACGGTATGAGTAGTTTTCCCCTAGACCGTTCTAGTTATTCGTTTCGAGTATCAGAACTGCGAAAATTTGGAGTTTCTCAAGCGTTTCTTACCCCAAACCTGCCATATCTCGCGAACGGATTGACCAATCCGAAAAGTTTCTGTTGCATCTGAAAGTAGAAACTAGCCCCATTACAACGGTATGAGTAGTTTTCCCCTAGACCGTTCTAGTTATTCGTTTCGAGCATCAGAACTGCGAAAATTTGGAGTTTCTCAAGCGTTTCTTACCTCAAAACTGCCATATCTCGCGAACGGATTGACCAATCCGAAAAGTTTCTGTTGCATCTGAAAGTAGAAACTAGCCCCATTACAACGGTATGAGTAGTTTTCCCCTAGGCCGTTCTAGTTATTCGTTTCGAGCATCAGAACTGCGAAAATTTTGAGTTTCTCAAGCGTTTCTTACCCCAAAACTGCCATATCTCGCGAACGGATTAACCAATCCGAAAAGTTTCTATTGCATCTGAAAGTAGAAACTAGCCCCATTACAACGGTATGAGTAGTTTTCCCCTAGACCGTTCTAGTTATTCGTTTCGAGTATCAGAACTGCGAAAATTTGGAGTTTCTCAAGCATTTCTTACCCCAAAACTGCCATATCTCGCGAACGGATTGACCAATCCGAAAAGTTTCTGTTGCATCTGAAAGTAGAAACTAGCCCCATTACAACGGTATGAGTAGTTTTCCCCTAGGCCGTTCTAGTTATTCGTTTCGAGCATCAGAACTGCGAAAATTTTGAGTTTCTCAAGCGTTTCTTACCCCAAAACTGCCATATCTCGCGAACGGATTGACCAATCCGAAAAGTTTCTGTTGCATCTGAAAGTAGAAACTAGCCCCATTACAACGGTATGAGTAGTTTTCCCCTAGACCGTTCTAGTTATTCGTTTCGAGCATCAGAACTGCGAAAATTTGGAGTTTCTCAAGCGTTTCTTACCTCAAAACTGCCATATCTCGCGAACGGATTGACCAATCCGAAAAGTTTCTGTTGCATCTGAAAGTAGAAACTCGCCCCATTACAACGGTATGAGTAGTTTTCCCCTAGGCCGTTCTAGTTATTCGTTTCGAGCATCAGAACTGCGAAAATTTGGAGTTTCTCAAGCGTTTCTTACCCCAAAACTGCCATATCTCGCGAACGGATTGACCAATCCGAAAAGTTTCTGTTGCATCTGAAAGTAGAAACTAGCCCCATTACAACGGTATGAGTAGTTTTCCCCTAGACCGTTCTAGTTATTCGTTTCGAGCATCAGAACTGCGAAAATTTGGAGTTTCTCAAGCGTTTCTTACCTCAAAACTGCCATATCTCGCGAACGGATTGACCAATCCGAAAAGTTTCTGTTGCATCTGAAAGTAGAAACTAGCCCCATTACAACGGTATGAGTAGTTTTCCCCTAGACCGTTCTAGTTATTCGTTTCGAGCATCAGAACTGCGAAAATTTTGAGTTTCTCAAGCGTTTCTTACCCCAAAACTGCCATATCTCGCGAACGGATTGACCAATCCGAAAAGATTCTATTGCATCTGAAAGTAGAAACTAGCCCCATTACAACGGTATGAGTAGTTTTCCCCTAGACAGTTCTAGTTATTCGTTTCGAGTATCAGAACTGCGAAAATTTGGAGTTTCTCAAGCGTTTCTTACCCCAAAACTGCCATATCTCGCGAACGGATTGACCAATCCGAAAAGTTTCTGTTGCATCTGAAAGTAGAAACTAGCCCCATTACAACGGTATGAGTAGTTTTCCCCTAGACCGTTCTAGTTATTCGTTTCGAGCATCAGAACTGCGAAAATTTGTAGTTTCTCAAGCGTTTCTTACCTCAAAACTGCCATATCTCGCGAACGGATTGACCAATCCGCAAAGTTTCTGTTGCATCTGAAAGTAGAAACTAGCCCCATTACAACGGTATGAGTAGTTTTCCCCTAGGCCGTTCTAGTTATTCGTTTCGAGCATCAGAACTGCGAAAATTTTGAGTTTCTCAAGCGTTTCTTACCCCAAAACTGCCATATCTCGCGAACGGATTGACCAATCCGAAAAGTTTCTATTGCATCTGAAAGTAGAAACTAGCCCCATTATAACGGTATGAGTAGTTTTCCCCTAGACCGTTCTAGTTATTCGTTTCGAGTATCAGTACTGCGAAAATTTGGAGTTTCTCAAGCGTTTCTTACCCCAAAACTGCCATATCTCGCGAACGGATTGACCAATCCGAAAAGTTTCTGTTGCATCTGAAAGTAGAAACTAGCCCCATTACAACGGTATGAGTAGTTTTCCCCTAGGCCGTTCTAGTTATTCGTTTCGAGCATCAGAACTGCGAAAATTTTGAGTTTCTCAAGCGTTTCTTACCCCAAAACTGCCATATCTCGCGAACGGATTGACCAATCCGAAAAGTTTCTATTGCATCTGAAAGTAGAAACTAGCCCCATTATAACGGTATGAGTAGTTTTCCCCTAGACCGTTCTAGTTATTCGTTTCGAGTATCAGAACTGCGAAAATTTGGAGTTTCTCAAGCGTTTCTTACCCCAAAACTGCCATATCTCGCGAACGGATTGACCAATCCGAAAAGTTTCTATTGCATCTGAAAGTAGAAACTAGCCCCATTATAACGGTATGAGTAGTTTTCCCCTAGACCGTTCTAGTTATTCGTTTCGAGTATCAGAACTGCGAAAATTTGGAGTTTCTCAAGCGTTTCTTACCCCAAACCTGCCATATCTCGCGAACGGATTGACCAATCCGAAAAGTTTCTGTTGCATCTGAAAGTAGAAACTAGCCCCATTACAACGGTATGAGTAGTTTTCCCCTAGACCGTTCTAGTTATTCGTTTCGAGCATCAGAACTGCGAAAATTTGGAGTTTCTCAAGCGTTTCTTACCTCAAAACTGCCATATCTCGCGAACGGATTGACCAATCCGAAAAGTTTCTGTTGCATCTGAAAGTAGAAACTAGCCCCATTACAACGGTATGAGTAGTTTTCCCCTAGGCCGTTCTAGTTATTCGTTTCGAGCATCAGAACTGCGAAAATTTTGAGTTTCTCAAGCGTTTCTTACCCCAAAACTGCCATATCTCGCGAACGGATTAACCAATCCGAAAAGTTTCTATTGCATCTGAAAGTAGAAACTAGCCCCATTACAACGGTATGAGTAGTTTTCCCCTAGACCGTTCTAGTTATTCGTTTCGAGTATCAGAACTGCGAAAATTTGGAGTTTCTCAAGCATTTCTTACCCCAAAACTGCCATATCTCGCGAACGGATTGACCAATCCGAAAAGTTTCTGTTGCATCTGAAAGTAGAAACTAGCCCCATTACAACGGTATGAGTAGTTTTCCCCTAGGCCGTTCTAGTTATTCGTTTCGAGCATCAGAACTGCGAAAATTTTGAGTTTCTCAAGCGTTTCTTACCTCAAAACTGCCATATCTCGCGAACGGATTGACCAATCCGAAAAGTTTCTGTTGCATCTGAAAGTAGAAACTCGCCCCATTACAACGGTATGAGTAGTTTTCCCCTAGGCCGTTCTAGTTATTCGTTTCGAGCATCAGAACTGCGAAAATTTGGAGTTTCTCAAGCGTTTCTTACCCCAAAACTGCCATATCTCGCGAACGGATTGACCAATCCGAAAAGTTTCTGTTGCATCTGAAAGTAGAAACTAGCCCCATTACAACGGTATGAGTAGTTTTCCCCTAGACCGTTCTAGTTATTCGTTTCGAGCATCAGAACTGCGAAAATTTGGAGTTTCTCAAGCGTTTCTTACCTCAAAACTGCCATATCTCGCGAACGGATTGACCAATCCGAAAAGTTTCTGTTGCATCTGAAAGTAGAAACTAGCCCCATTACAACGGTATGAGTAGTTTTCCCCTAGACCGTTCTAGTTATTCGTTTCGAGCATCAGAACTGCGAAAATTTGGAGTTTCTCAAGCGTTTCTTACCTCAAAACTGCCATATCTCGCGAACGGATTGACCAATCCGAAAAGTTTCTGTTGCATCTGAAAGTAGAAACTCGCCCCATTACAACGGTATGAGTAGTTTTCCCCTAGGCCGTTCTAGTTATTCGTTTCGAGCATCAGAACTGCGAAAATTTGGAGTTTCTCAAGCGTTTCTTACCTCAAAACTGCCATATCTCGCGAACGGATTGACCAATCCGCAAAGTTTCTGTTGCATCTGAAAGTAGAAACTAGCCCCATTACAACTGTATGAGTAGTTTTCCCCTAGGCCGTTCTAGTTATTCGTTTCGAGCATCAGAACTGCGAAAATTTGGAGTTTCTCAAGCGTTTCTTACCCCAAAACTGCCATATCTCGCGAACGGATTGACCAATCCGAAAAGTTTCTATTGCATCTGAAAGTAGAAACTAGCCCCATTATAACGGTATGAGTAGTTTTCCCCTAGACCGTTCTAGTTATTCGTTTCGAGTATCAGAACTGCGAAAATTTGGAGTTTCTCAAGCGTTTCTTACACCAAAACTGCCATATCTCGCGAACGGATTGACCAATCCGAAAAGTTTCTGTTGCATCTGAAAGTAGAAACTAGCCCCATTACAACGGTATGAGTAGTTTTCCCCTAGACCGTTCTAGTTATTCGTTTCGAGCATCAGAACTGCGAAAATTTGGAGTTTCTCAAGCGTTTCTTACCTCAAAACTGCCATATCTCGCGAACGGATTGACCAATCCGCAAAGTTTCTGTTGCATCTGAAAGTAGAAACTAGCCCCATTACAACTGTATGAGTAGTTTTCCCCTAGGCCGTTCTAGTTATTCGTTTCGAACATCAGAACTGCGAAAATTTTGAATTTCTCAAGCGTTTCCTACCCCAAAACTGCCATATCTCGCGAACGGATTGACCAATCCGAAAAGTTTCTATTGCATCTGAAAGTAGAAACTAGCCCCATTATAACGGTATGAGTAGTTTTCCCCTAGACCGTTCTAGTTATTCGTTTCGAGTATCAGAACTGCGAAAATTTGGAGTTTCTCAAGCGTTTCTTACCCCAAAACTGCCATATCTCGCGAACGGATTGACCAATCCGAAAAGTTTCTGTTGCATCTGAAAGTAGAAACTAGCCCCATTACAACGGTATGAGTAGTCTTCCCCTAGGCCGTTCTAGTTATTCGTTTCGAGCATCAGAACTGCGAAAATTTGGAGTTTCTCAAGCGTTTCTTACCCCAAAACTGCCATATCTCGCGAACGGATTGACCAATCCGAAAAGTTTCTGTTGCATCTGAAAGTAGAAACTAGCCCCATTACAACGGTATGAGCAGTTTTCCCCTAGGCCGTTCTAGTTATTCGTTTCGAGCATCAGAACTGCGAAAATTTGGAGTTTCTCAAGCGTTTCTTACCCCAAAACTGCCATATCTCGCGAACGGATTGACCAATCCGAAAAGTTTCTGTTGCATCTGAAAGTAGAAACTAGCCCCATTACAACGGTATGAGTAGTTTTCCCCTAGACCGTTCTAGTTATTCGTTTCGAGCATCAGAACTGCGAAAATTTGGAGTTTCTCAAGCGTTTCTTACCTCAAAACTGCCATATCTCGCGAACGGATTGACCAATCCGAAAAGTTTCTGTTGCATCTGAAAGTAGAAACTAGCCCCATTACAACGGTATGAGTAGTTTTCCCCTAGACCGTTCTAGTTATTCGTTTCGAGCATCAGAACTGCGAAAATTTGGAGTTTCTCAAGCGTTTCTTACCTCAAAACTGCCATATCTCGTGAACGGATTGACCAATCCGAAAAGTTTCTGTTGCATCTGAAAGTAGAAACTCGCCCCATTACAACGGTATGAGTAGTTTTCCCCTAGCCCGTTCTAGTTATTCGTTTCGAGCATCAGAACTGCGAAAATTTGGAGTTTCTCAAGCGTTTCCTACCCCAAAACTGCCATATCTCGCGAACGGATTGACCAATCCGAAAAGTTTCTGTTGCATCTGAAAGTAGAAACTAGCCCCATTACAACGGTATGAGTAGTTTTCCCCTAGACCGTTCTAGTTATTCGTTTCGAGCATCAGAACTGCGAAAATTTGGAGTTTCTCAAGCGTTTCTTACCTCAAAACTGCCATATCTCGCGAACGGATTGACCAATCCGAAAAGTTTCTGTTGCATCTGAAAGTAGAAACTCGCCCCATTACAACGGTATGAGTAGTTTTCCCCTAGGCCGTTCTAGTTATTCGTTTCGAGCATCAGAACTGCGAAAATTTGGAGTTTCTCAAGCGTTTCTTACCTCAAAACTGCCATATCTCGCGAACGGATTGACCAATCCGAAAAGTTTCTGTTGCATCTGAAAGTAGAAACTCGCCCCATTACAACGGTATGAGTAGTTTTCCCCTAGGCCGTTCTAGTTATTCGTTTCGAGCATCAGAACTGCGAAAATTTGGAGTTTCTCAAGCGTTTCTTACCTCAAAACTGCCATATCTCGCGAACGGATTGACCAATCCGCAAAGTTTCTGTTGCATCTGAAAGTAGAAACTAGCCCCATTACAACTGTATGAGTAGTTTTCCCCTAGGCCGTTCTAGTTATTCGTTTCGAATATCAGAACTGCGAAAATTTTGAGTTTCTCAAGCGTTTCCTACCCCAAAACTGCCATATCTCGCGAACGGATTGACCAATCCGAAAAGTTTCTATTGCATCTGAAAGTAGAAACTAGCCCCATTATAACGGTATGAGTAGTTTTCCCCTAGACCGTTCTAGTTATTCGTTTCGAGTATCAGAACTGCGAAAATTTGGAGTTTCTCAAGCGTTTCTTACCCCAAAACTGCCATATCTCGCGAACGGATTGACCAATCCGAAAAGTTTCTGTTGCATCTGAAAGTAGAAACTAGCCCCATTACAACGGTATGAGTAGTCTTCCCCTAGGCCGTTCCAGTTATTCGTTTCGAGCATCAGAACTGCGAAAATTTTGAGTTTCTCAAGCGTTTCTTACCCCAAAACTGCCATATCTCGCGAACGGATTGACCAATCCGAAAAGTTTCTGTTGCATCTGAAAGTAGAAACTCGCCCCATTACAACGGTATGAGTAGTTTTCCCCTAGGCCGTTCTAGTTATTCGTTTCGAGCATCAGAACTGCGAAAATTTGGAGTTTCTCAAGCGTTTCTTACCTCAAAACTGCCATATCTCGCGAACGGATTGACCAATCCGCAAAGTTTCTGTTGCATCTGAAAGTAGAAACTAGCCCCATTACAACTGTATGAGTAGTTTTCCCCTAGGCCGTTCTAGTTATTCGTTTCGAACATCAGAACTGCGAAAATTTTGAGTTTCTCAAGCGTTTCCTACCCCAAAACTGCCATATCTCGCGAACGGATTGACCAATCCGAAAAGTTTCTATTGCATCTGAAAGTAGAAACTAGCCCCATTATAACGGTATGAGTAGTTTTCCCCTAGACCGTTCTAGTTATTCGTTTCGAGTATCAGAACTGCGAAAATTTGGAGTTTCTCAAGCGTTTCTTACCCCAAAACTGCCATATCTCGCGAACGGATTGACCAATCCGAAAAGTTTCTGTTGCATCTGAAAGTAGAAACTAGCCCCATTACAACGGTATGAGTAGTCTTCCCCTAGGCCGTTCTAGTTATTCGTTTCGAGCATCAGAACTGCGAAAATTTTGAGTTTCTCAAGCGTTTCTTACCCCAAAACTGCCATATCTCGCGAACGGATTGACCAATCCGAAAAGTTTCTATTGCATCTGAAAGTAGAAACTAGCCCCATTATAACGGTATGAGTAGTTTTCCCCTAGACCGTTCTAGTTATTCGTTTCGAGTATCAGAACTGCGAAAATTTGGAGTTTCTCAAGCATTTCTTACCCCAAAACTGCCATATCTCGCGAACGGATTGACCAATCCGAAAAGTTTCTGTTGCATCTGAAAGTAGAAACTAGCCCCATTACAACGGTATGAGTAGTTTTCCCCTAGGCCGTTCTAGTTATTCGTTTCGAGCATCAGAACTGCGAAAATTTTGAGTTTCTCAAGCGTTTCTTACCCCAAAACTGCCATATCTCGCGAACGGATTGACCAATCCGAAAAGATTCTATTGCATCTGAAAGTAGAAACTAGCCCCATTACAACGGTATGAGTAGTTTTCCCCTAGACAGTTCTAGTTATTCGTTTCGAGTATCAGAACTGCGAAAATTTGGAGTTTCTCAAGCGTTTCTTACCCCAAAACTGCCATATCTCGCGAACGGATTGACCAATCCGAAAAGTTTCTGTTGCATCTGAAAGTAGAAACTAGCCCCATTACAACGGTATGAGTAGTTTTCCCCTAGACCGTTCTAGTTATTCGTTTCGAGCATCAGAACTGCGAAAATTTGTAGTTTCTCAAGCGTTTCTTACCTCAAAACTGCCATATCTCGCGAACGGATTGACCAATCCGCAAAGTTTCTGTTGCATCTGAAAGTAGAAACTAGCCCCATTACAACGGTATGAGTAGTTTTCCCCTAGGCCGTTCTAGTTATTCGTTTCGAGCATCAGAACTGCGAAAATTTGGAGTTTCTCAAGCGTTTCTTACCCCAAAACTGCCATATCTCGCGAACGGATTGACCAATCCGAAAAGTTTCTATTGCATCTGAAAGTAGAAACTAGCCCCATTATAACGGTATGAGTAGTTTTCCCCTAGACCGTTCTAGTTATTCGTTTCGAGTATCAGAACTGCGAAAATTTGGAGTTTCTCAAGCGTTTCTTACACCAAACCTGCCATATCTCGCGAACGGATTGACCAATCCGAAAAGTTTCTGTTGCATCTGAAAGTAGAAACTAGCCCCATTACAACGGTATGAGTAGTTTTCCCCTAGACCGTTCTAGTTATTCGTTTCGAGCATCAGAACTGCGAAAATTTGGAGTTTCTCAAGCGTTTCTTACCCCAAAACTGCCATATCTCGCGAACGGATTGACCAATCCGAAAAGTTTCTGTTGCATCTGAAAGTAGAAACTAGCCCCATTACAACGGTATGAGTAGTCTTCCCCTAGGCCGTTCTAGTTATTCGTTTCGAGCATCAGAACTGCGAAAATTTTGAGTTTCTCAAGCGTTTCTTACCCCAAAACTGCCATATCTCGCGAACGGATTGACCAATCCGAAAAGTTTCTATTGCATCTGAAAGTAGAAACTAGCCCCATTATAACGGTATGAGTAGTTTTCCCCTAGACCGTTCTAGTTATTCGTTTCGAGTATCAGAACTGCGAAAATTTGGAGTTTCTCAAGCATTTCTTACCCCAAAACTGCCATATCTCGCGAACGGATTGACCAATCCGAAAAGTTTCTGTTGCATCTGAAAGTAGAAACTAGCCCCATTACAACGGTATGAGTAGTTTTCCCCTAGGCCGTTCTAGTTATTCGTTTCGAGCATCAGAACTGCGAAAATTTTGAGTTTCTCAAGCGTTTCTTACCCCAAAACTGCCATATCTCGCGAACGGATTGACCAATCCGAAAAGATTCTATTGCATCTGAAAGTAGAAACTAGCCCCATTACAACGGTATGAGTAGTTTTCCCCTAGACAGTTCTAGTTATTCGTTTCGAGTATCAGAACTGCGAAAATTTGGAGTTTCTCAAGCGTTTCTTACCCCAAAACTGCCATATCTCGCGAACGGATTGACCAATCCGAAAAGTTTCTGTTGCATCTGAAAGTAGAAACTAGCCCCATTACAACGGTATGAGTAGTTTTCCCCTAGACCGTTCTAGTTATTCGTTTCGAGCATCAGAACTGCGAAAATTTGTAGTTTCTCAAGCGTTTCTTACCTCAAAACTGCCATATCTCGCGAACGGATTGACCAATCCGCAAAGTTTCTGTTGCATCTGAAAGTAGAAACTAGCCCCATTACAACGGTATGAGTAGTTTTCCCCTAGGCCGTTCTAGTTATTCGTTTCGAGCATCAGAACTGCGAAAATTTGGAGTTTCTCAAGCGTTTCTTACCCCAAAACTGCCATATCTCGCGAACGGATTGACCAATCCGAAAAGTTTCTATTGCATCTGAAAGTAGAAACTAGCCCCATTATAACGGTATGAGTAGTTTTCCCCTAGACCGTTCTAGTTATTCGTTTCGAGTATCAGAACTGCGAAAATTTGGAGTTTCTCAAGCGTTTCTTACACCAAACCTGCCATATCTCGCGAACGGATTGACCAATCCGAAAAGTTTCTGTTGCATCTGAAAGTAGAAACTAGCCCCATTACAACGGTATGAGTAGTTTTCCCCTAGACCGTTCTAGTTATTCGTTTCGAGCATCAGAACTGCGAAAATTTGGAGTTTCTCAAGCGTTTCTTACCTCAAAACTGCCATATCTCGCGAACGGATTGACCAATCCGAAAAGTTTCTGTTGCATCTGAAAGTAGAAACTCGCCCCATTACAACGGTATGAGTAGTTTTCCCCTAGGCCGTTCTAGTTATTCGTTTCGAGCATCAGAACTGCGAAAATTTGGAGTTTCTCAAGCGTTTCTTACCCCAAAACTGCCATATCTCGCGAACGGATTGACCAATCCGAAAAGTTTCTGTTGCATCTGAAAGTAAAAACTAGCCCCATTATAACGGTATGAGTAGTTTTCCCCTAGACCGTTCTAGTTCTTCGTTTCGAGTATCAGAACTGCGAAAATTTGGAGTTTCTCAAGCGTTTCTTACCCCAAAACTGCCATATCTCGCGAACGGATTGACCAATCCGAAAAGTTTCTGTTGCATCTGAAAGTAGAAACTAGCCCCATTACAACGGTATGAGTAGTTTTCCCCTAGGCCGTTCTAGTTATTCGTTTCGAGCATCAGAACTGCGAAAATTTTGAGTTTCTCAAGCGTTTCTTACCCCAAAACTGCCATATCTCGCGAACGGGTTGACCAATCCGAAAAGTTTCTATTGCATCTGAAAGTAGAAACTAGCCCCATTATAACGGTATGAGTAGTTTTCCCCTAGACCGTTCTAGTTATTCGTTTCGAGTATCAGAACTGCGAAAATTTGGAGTTTCTCAAGCGTTTCTTACCCCAAAACTGCCATATCTCGCGAACGGATTGACCAATCCGAAAAGTTTCTATTGCATCTGAAAGTAGAAACTAGCCCCATTATAACGGTATGAGTAGTTTTCCCCTAGACCGTTCTAGTTATTCGTTTCGAGTATCAGAACTGCGAAAATTTGGAGTTTCTCAAGCGTTTCTTACCTCAAAACTGCCATATCTCGCGAACGGATTGACCAATCCGCAAAGTTTCTGTTGCATCTGAAAGTAGAAACTAGCCCCATTACAACTGTATGAGTAGTTTTCCCCTAGGCCGTTCTAGTTATTCGTTTCGAGCATCAGAACTGCGAAAATTTGGAGTTTCTCAAGCGTTTCTTACCCCAAAACTGCCATATCTCGCGAACGGATTGACCAATCCGAAAAGTTTCTATTGCATCTGAAAGTAGAAACTAGCCCCATTACAACGGTATGAGTAGTTTTCCCCTAGACCGTTCTAGTTATTCGTTTCGAGTATCAGAACTGCGAAAATTTGGAGTTTCTCAAGCGTTTCTTACCCCAAAACTGCCATATCTCGCGAACGGATTGACCAATCCGAAAAGTTTCTGTTGCATCTGAAAGTAGAAACTAGCCCCATTACAACGGTATGAGTAGTTTTCCCCTAGACCGTTCTAGTTACGTTTCGAGCATCAGAACTGCGAAAATTTGGAGTTTCTCAAGCGTTTCTTACCTCAAAACTGCCATATCTCGCGAACGGATTGACCAATCCGCAAAGTTTCTGTTGCATCTGAAAGTAGAAACTAGCCCCATTACAACTGTATGAGTAGTTTTCCCCTAGGCCGTTCTAGTTATTCGTTTCGAACATCAGAACTGCGAAAATTTTGAGTTTCTCAAGCGTTTCCTACCCCAAAACTGCCATATCTCGCGAACGGATTGACCAATCCGAAAAGTTTCTATTGCATCTGAAAGTAGAAACTAGCCCCATTATAACGGTATGAGTAGTTTTCCCCTAGACCGTTCTAGTTATTCGTTTCGAGTATCAGAACTGCGAAAATTTGGAGTTTCTCAAGCGTTTCTTACCCCAAAACTGCCATATCTCGCGAACGGATTGACCAATCCGAAAAGTTTCTGTTGCATCTGAAAGTAGAAACTAGCCCCATTACAACGGTATGAGTAGTCTTCCCCTAGGCCGTTCTAGTTATTCGTTTCGAGCATCAGAACTGCGAAAATTTTGAGTTTCTCAAGCGTTTCTTACCCCAAAACTGCCATATCTCGCGAACGGATTGACCAATCCGAAAAGTTTCTATTGCATCTGAAAGTAGAAACTAGCCCCATTATAACGGTATGAGTAGTTTTCCCCTAGACCGTTCTAGTTATTCGTTTCGAGTATCAGAACTGCGAAAATTTGGAGTTTCTCAAGCATTTCTTACCCCAAAACTGCCATATCTCGCGAACGGATTGACCAATCCGAAAAGTTTCTGTTGCATCTGAAAGTAGAAACTAGCCCCATTACAACGGTATGAGTAGTTTTCCCCTAGGCCGTTCTAGTTATTCGTTTCGAGCATCAGAACTGCGAAAATTTTGAGTTTCTCAAGCGTTTCTTACCCCAAAACTGCCATATCTCGCGAACGGATTGACCAATCCGAAAAGTTTCTGTTGCATCTGAAAGTAGAAACTAGCCCCATTACAACGGTATGAGTAGTTTCCCCCTAGGCCGTTCTAGTTATTCGTTTCGAGTATCAGAACTGCGAAAATTTGGAGTTTCTCAAGCGTTTCTTACCTCAAAACTGCCATATCTCGCGAACGGATTGACCAATCCGCAAAGTTTCTGTTGCATCTGAAAGTAGAAACTAGCCCCATTACAACTGTATGAGTAGTTTTCCCCTAGGCCGTTCTAGTTATTCGTTTCGAGCATCAGAACTGCGAAAATTTGGAGTTTCTCAAGCGTTTCTTACCCCAAAACTGCCATATCTCGCGAACGGATTGACCAATCCGAAAAGTTTCTATTGCATCTGAAAGTAGAAACTAGCCCCATTATAACGGTATGAGTAGTTTTCCCCTAGACCGTTCTAGTTATTCGTTTCGAGTATCAGAACTGCGAAAATTTGGAGTTTCTCAAGCGTTTCTTACCCCAAAACTGCCATATCTCGCGAACGGATTGACCAATCCGAAAAGTTTCTGTTGCATCTGAAAGTAGAAACTAGCCCCATTACAACGGTATGAGTAGTTTTCCCCTAGACCGTTCTAGTTATTCGTTTCGAGCATCAGAACTGCGAAAATTTGGAGTTTCTCAAGCGTTTCTTACCTCAAAACTGCCATATCTCGCGAACGGATTGACCAATCCGCAAAGTTTCTGTTGCATCTGAAAGTAGAAACTAGCCCCATTACAACTGTATGAGTAGTTTTCCCCCTAGGCCGTTCTAGTTATTCGTTTCGAACATCAGAACTGCGAAAATTTTGAGTTTCTCAAGCGTTTCCTACCCCAAAACTGCCATATCTCGCGAACGGATTGACCAATCCGAAAAGTTTCTGTTGCATCTGAAAGTAGAAACTAGCCCCATTACAACGGTATGAGTAGTTTTCCCCTAGACCGTTCTAGTTATTCGTTTCGAGCATCAGAACTGCGAAAATTTGTAGTTTCTCAAGCGTTTCTTACCTCAAAACTGCCATATCTCGCGAACGGATTGACCAATCCGCAAAGTTTCTGTTGCATCTGAAAGTAGAAACTAGCCCCATTACAACGGTATGAGTAGTTTTCCCCTAGGCCGTTCTAGTTATTCGTTTCGAGCATCAGAACTGCGAAAATTTGGAGTTTCTCAAGCGTTTCTTACCCCAAAACTGCCATATCTCGCGAACGGATTGACCAATCCGAAAAGTTTCTATTGCATCTGAAAGTAGAAACTAGCCCCATTATAACGGTATGAGTAGTTTTCCCCTAGACCGTTCTAGTTATTCGTTTCGAGTATCAGAACTGCGAAAATTTGGAGTTTCTCAAGCGTTTCTTACCCCAAACCTGCCATATCTCGCGAACGGATTGACCAATCCGAAAAGTTTCTGTTGCATCTGAAAGTAGAAACTAGCCCCATTACAACGGTATGAGTAGTTTTCCCCTAGACCGTTCTAGTTATTCGTTTCGAGCATCAGAACTGCGAAAATTTGGAGTTTCTCAAGCGTTTCTTACCTCAAAACTGCCATATCTCGCGAACGGATTGACCAATCCGAAAAGTTTCTGTTGCATCTGAAAGTAGAAACTCGCCCCATTACAACGGTATGAGTAGTTTTCCCCTAGGCCGTTCTAGTTATTCGTTTCGAGCATCAGAACTGCGAAAATTTGGAGTTTCTCAAGCGTTTCTTACCCCAAAACTGCCATATCTCGCGAACGGATTGACCAATCCGAAAAGTTTCTGTTGCATCTGAAAGTAAAAACTAGCCCCATTATAACGGTATGAGTAGTTTTCCCCTAGACCGTTCTAGTTCTTCGTTTCGAGTATCAGAACTGCGAAAATTTGGAGTTTCTCAAGCGTTTCTTACCCAAAACTGCCATATCTCGCGAACGGATTGACCAATCCGAAAAGTTTCTGTTGCATCTGAAAGTAGAAACTAGCCCCATTACAACGGTATGAGTAGTTTTCCCCTAGGCCGTTCTAGTTATTCGTTTCGAGCATCAGAACTGCGAAAATTTTGAGTTTCTCAAGCGTTTCTTACCCCAAAACTGCCATATCTCGCGAACGGGTTGACCAATCCGAAAAGTTTCTCTTGCATCTGAAAGTAGAAACTAGCCCCATTATAACGGTATGAGTAGTTTTCCCCTAGACCGTTCTAGTTATTCGTTTCGAGTATCAGAACTGCGAAAATTTGGAGTTTCTCAAGCGTTTCTTACCCCAAAACTGCCATATCTCGCGAACGGATTGACCAATCCGAAAAGTTTCTATTGCATCTGAAAGTAGAAACTAGCCCCATTATAACGGTATGAGTAGTTTTCCCCTAGACCGTTCTAGTTATTCGTTTCGAGTATCAGAACTGCGAAAATTTGGAGTTTCTCAAGCGTTTCTTACCTCAAAACTGCCATATCTCGCGAACGGATTGACCAATCCGCAAAGTTTCTGTTGCATCTGAAAGTAGAAACTAGCCCCATTACAACTGTATGAGTAGTTTTCCCCTAGGCCGTTCTAGTTATTCGTTTCGAGCATCAGAACTGCGAAAATTTGGAGTTTCTCAAGCGTTTCTTACCCCAAAACTGCCATATCTCGCGAACGGATTGACCAATCCGAAAAGTTTCTATTGCATCTGAAAGTAGAAACTAGCCCCATTACAACGGTATGAGTAGTTTTCCCCTAGACCGTTCTAGTTATTCGTTTCGAGTATCAGAACTGCGAAAATTTGGAGTTTCTCAAGCGTTTCTTACCCCAAAACTGCCATATCTCGCGAACGGATTGACCAATCCGAAAAGTTTCTGTTGCATCTGAAAGTAGAAACTAGCCCCATTACAACGGTATGAGTAGTTTTCCCCTAGACCGTTCTAGTTATTCGTTTCGAGCATCAGAACTGCGAAAATTTGGAGTTTCTCAAGCGTTTCTTACCTCAAAACTGCCATATCTCGCGAACGGATTGACCAATCCGCAAAGTTTCTGTTGCATCTGAAAGTAGAAACTAGCCCCATTACAACTGTATGAGTAGTTTTCCCCTAGGCCGTTCTAGTTATTCGTTTCGAACATCAGAACTGCGAAAATTTTGAGTTTCTCAAGCGTTTCCTACCCCAAAACTGCCATATCTCGCGAACGGATTGACCAATCCGAAAAGTTTCTATTGCATCTGAAAGTAGAAACTAGCCCCATTATAACGGTATGAGTAGTTTTCCCCTAGACCGTTCTAGTTATTCGTTTCGAGTATCAGAACTGCGAAAATTTGGAGTTTCTCAAGCGTTTCTTACCCCAAAACTGCCATATCTCGCGAACGGATTGACCAATCCGAAAAGTTTCTGTTGCATCTGAAAGTAGAAACTAGCCCCATTACAACGGTATGAGTAGTCTTCCCCTAGGCCGTTCTAGTTATTCGTTTCGAGCATCAGAACTGCGAAAATTTTGAGTTTCTCAAGCGTTTCTTACCCCAAAACTGCCATATCTCGCGAACGGATTGACCAATCCGAAAAGTTTCTGTTGCATCTGAAAGTAGAAACTCGCCCCATTACAACGGTATGAGTAGTTTTCCCCTAGGCCGTTCTAGTTATTCGTTTCGAGCATCAGAACTGCGAAAATTTGGAGTTTCTCAAGCGTTTCTTACCCCAAAACTGCCATATCTCGCGAACGGATTGACCAATCCGAAAAGTTTCTGTTGCATCTGAAAGTAGAAACTAGCCCCATTACAACGGTATGAGTAGTTTTCCCCTAGACCGTTCTAGTTCTTCGTTTCGAGTATCAGAACTGCGAAAATTTGGAGTTTCTCAAGCGTTTCTTACCCCAAAACTGCCATATCTCGCGAACGGATTGACCAATCCGAAAAGTTTCTGTTGCATCTGAAAGTAGAAACTAGCCCCATTACAACGGTATGAGTAGTTTCCCCCTAGGCCGTTCTAGTTATTCGTTTCGAGTATCAGAACTGCGAAAATTTGGAGTTTCTCAAGCGTTTCTTACCTCAAAACTGCCATATCTCGCGAACGGATTGACCAATCCGCAAAGTTTCTGTTGCATCTGAAAGTAGAAACTAGCCCCATTACAACTGTATGAGTAGTTTTCCCCTAGGCCGTTCTAGTTATTCGTTTCGAGCATCAGAACTGCGAAAATTTGGAGTTTCTCAAGCGTTTCTTACCCCAAAACTGCCATATCTCGCGAACGGATTGACCAATCCGAAAAGTTTCTATTGCATCTGAAAGTAGAAACTAGCCCCATTATAACGGTATGAGTAGTTTTCCCCTAGACCGTTCTAGTTATTCGTTTCGAGTATCAGAACTGCGAAAATTTGGAGTTTCTCAAGCGTTTCTTACCCCAAAACTGCCATATCTCGCGAACGGATTGACCAATCCGAAAAGTTTCTGTTGCATCTGAAAGTAGAAACTAGCCCCATTACAACGGTATGAGTAGTTTTCCCCTAGACCGTTCTAGTTATTCGTTTCGAGCATCAGAACTGCGAAAATTTGGAGTTTCTCAAGCGTTTCTTACCTCAAAACTGCCATATCTCGCGAACGGATTGACCAATCCGCAAAGTTTCTGTTGCATCTGAAAGTAGAAACTAGCCCCATTACAACTGTATGAGTAGTTTTCCCCTAGGCCGTTCTAGATATTCGTTTCGAACATCAGAACTGCGAAAATTTTGAGTTTCTCAAGCGTTTCCTACCCCAAAACTGCCATATCTCGCGAACGGATTGACCAATCCGAAAAGTTTCTATTGCATCTGAAAGTAGAAACTAGCCCCATTATAACGGTATGAGTAGTTTTCCCCTAGACCGTTCTAGTTATTCGTTTCGAGTATCAGAACTGCGAAAATTTGGAGTTTCTCAAGCGTTTCTTACCCCAAAACTGCCATATCTCGCGAACGGATTGACCAATCCGAAAAGTTTCTGTTGCATCTGAAAGTAGAAACTAGCCCCATTACAACGGTATGAGTAGTCTTCCCCTAGGCCGTTCTAGTTATTCGTTTCGAGCATCAGAACTGCGAAAATTTTGAGTTTCTCAAGCGTTTCTTACCCCAAAACTGCCATATCTCGCGAACGGATTGACCAATCCGAAAAGTTTCTATTGCATCTGAAAGTAGAAACTAGCCCCATTATAACGGTATGAGTAGTTTTCCCCTAGACCGTTCTAGTTATTCGTTTCGAGTATCAGAACTGCGAAAATTTGGAGTTTCTCAAGCATTTCTTACCCCAAAACTGCCATATCTCGCGAACGGATTGACCAATCCGAAAAGTTTCTGTTGCATCTGAAAGTAGAAACTAGCCCCATTACAACGGTATGAGTAGTTTTCCCCTAGGCCGTTCTAGTTATTCGTTTCGAGCATCAGAACTGCGAAAATTTTGAGTTTCTCAAGCGTTTCTTACCCCAAAACTGCCATATCTCGCGAACGGATTGACCAATCCGAAAAGATTCTATTGCATCTGAAAGTAGAAACTAGCCCCATTACAACGGTATGAGTAGTTTTCCCCTAGACAGTTCTAGTTATTCGTTTCGAGCATCAGAACTGCGAAAATTTTGAGTTTCTCAAGCGTTTCTTACCCCAAAACTGCCATATCTCGCGAACGGATTGACCAATCCGAAAAGTTTCTATTGCATCTGAAAGTAGAAACTAGCCCCATTATAACGGTATGAGTAGTTTTCCCCTAGACCGTTCTAGTTATTCGTTTCGAGTATCAGAACTGCGAAAATTTGGAGTTTCTCAAGCGTTTCTTACCCCAAAACTGCCATATCTCGCGAACGGATTGACCAATCCGAAAAGTTTCTATTGCATCTGAAAGTAGAAACTAGCCCCATTATAACGGTATGAGTAGTTTTCCCCTAGACCGTTCTAGTTATTCGTTTCGAGTATCAGAACTGCGAAAATTTGGAGTTTCTCAAGCGTTTCTTACCCCAAAACTGCCATATCTCGCGAACGGATTGACCAATCCGAAAAGTTTCTGTTGCATCTGAAAGTAGAAACTAGCCCCATTACAACGGTATGAGTAGTTTTCCCCTAGACCGTTCTAGTTATTCGTTTCGAGCATCAGAACTGCGAAAATTTGGAGTTTCTCAAGCGTTTCTTACCTCAAAACTGCCATATCTCGCGAACGGATTGACCAATCCGAAAAGTTTCTGTTGCATCTGAAAGTAGAAACTCGCCCCATTACAACGGTATGAGTAGTTTTCCCCTAGGCCGTTCTAGTTATTCGTTTCGAGCATCAGAACTGCGAAAATTTGGAGTTTCTCAAGCGTTTCTTACCCCAAAACTGCCATATCTCGCGAACGGATTGACCAATCCGAAAAGTTTCTGTTGCATCTGAAAGTAGAAACTAGCCCCATTATAACGGTATGAGTAGTTTTCCCCTAGACCGTTCTAGTTCTTCGTTTCGAGTATCAGAACTGCGAAAATTTGGAGTTTCTCAAGCGTTTCTTACCCCAAAACTGCCATATCTCGCGAACGGATTGACCAATCCGAAAAGTTTCTGTTGCATCTGAAAGTAGAAACTAGCCCCATTACAACGGTATGAGTAGTTTCCCCCTAGGCCGTTCTAGTTATTCGTTTCGAGCATCAGAACTGCGAAAATTTTGAGTTTCTCAAGCGTTTCTTACCCCAAAACTGCCATATCTCGCGAACGGATTGACCAATCCGAAAAGTTTCTATTGCATCTGAAAGTAGAAACTAGCCCCATTATAACGGTATGAGTAGTTTTCCCCTAGACCGTTCTAGTTATTCGTTTCGAGTATCAGAACTGCGAAAATTTGGAGTTTCTCAAGCGTTTCTTACCCCAAAACTGCCATATCTCGCGAACGGATTGACCAATCCGAAAAGTTTCTATTGCATCTGAAAGTAGAAACTAGCCCCATTATAACGGTATGAGTAGTTTTCCCCTAGACCGTTCTAGTTATTCGTTTCGAGTATCAGAACTGCGAAAATTTGGAGTTTCTCAAGCGTTTCTTAACTCAAAACTGCCATATCTCGCGAACGGATTGACCAATCCGAAAAGTTTCTGTTGCATCTGAAAGTAGAAACTAGCCCCATTACAACGGTATGAGTAGTTTTCCCCTAGACCGTTCTAGTTATTCGTTTCGAGCATAAGAACTGCGAAAATTTGGAGTTTCTCAAGCGTTTCTTACCTCAAAACTGCCATATCTCGCGAACGGATTGACCAATCCGAAAAGTTTCTGTTGCATCTGAAAGTAGAAACTAGCCCCATTACAACGGTATGAGTAGTTTTCCCCTAGGCCGTTCTAGTTATTCGTTTCGAGCATCAGAACTGCGAAAATTTTGAGTTTCTCAAGCGTTTCTTACCCCAAAACTGCCATATCTCGCGAACGGATTGACCAATCCGAAAAGTTTCTATTGCATCTGAAAGTGGAAACTAGCCCCATTATAACGGTATGAGTAGTTTTCCCCTAGACCGTTCTAGTTATTCGTTTCGAGTATCAGAACTGCGAAAATTTGGAGTTTCTCAAGCGTTTCTTAACTCAAAACTGCCATATCTCGCGAACGGATTGACCAATCCGAAAAGTTTCTGTTGCATCTGAAAGTAGAAACTAGCCCCATTACAACGGTATGAGTAGTTTTCCCCTAGACCGTTCTAGTTATTCGTTTCGAGCATCAGAACTGCGAAAATTTGGAGTTTCTCAAGCGTTTCTTACCCCAAAACTGCCATATCTCGCGAACGGATTGACCAATCCGAAAAGTTTCTATTGCATCTGAAAGTAGAAACTAGCCCCATTATAACGGTATGAGTAGTTTTCCCCTAGACCGTTCTAGTTATTCGTTTCGAGTATCAGAACTGCGAAAATTTGGAGTTTCTCAAGCGTTTCTTACCCCAAAACTGCCATATCTCGCGAACGGATTGACCAATCCGAAAAGTTTCTATTGCATCTGAAAGTAGAAACTAGCCCCATTAGAACGGTATGAGTAGTTTTCCCCTAGACCGTTCTAGTTATTCGTTTCGAGTATCAGAACTGCGAAAATTTGGAGTTTCTCAAGCGTTTCTTACCCCAAAACTGCCATATCTCGCGAACGGATTGACCAATCCGAAAAGTTTCTGTTGCATCTGAAAGTAGAAACTAGCCCCATTACAACGGTATGAGTAGTTTTCCCCTAGACCGTTCTAGTTATTCGTTTCGAGCATCAGAACTGCGAAAATTTGGAGTTTCTCAAGCGTTTCTTACCTCAAAACTGCCATATCTCGCGAACGGATTGACCAATCCGAAAAGTTTCTGTTGCATCTGAAAGTAGAAACTCGCCCCATTACAACGGTATGAGTAGTTTTCCCCTAGGCCGTTCTAGTTATTCGTTTCGAGCATCAGAACTGCGAAAATTTGGAGTTTCTCAAGCGTTTCTTACCTCAAAACTGCCATATCTCGCGAACGGATTGACCAATCCGCAAAGTTTCTGTTGCATCTGAAAGTAGAAACTAGCCCCATTACAACGGTATGAGTAGTTTTCCCCTAGGCCGTTCTAGTTATTCGTTTCGAGCATCAGAACTGCGAAAATTTTGAGTTTCTCAAGCGTTTCTTACCCCAAAACTGCCATATCTCGCGAACGGATTGACCAATCCGAAAAGTTTCTATTGCATCTGAAAGTAGAAACTAGCCCCATTATAACGGTATGAGTAGTTTTCCCCTAGACCGTTCTAGTTCTTCGTTTCGAGTATCAGAACTGCGAAAATTTGGAGTTTCTCAAGCGTTTCTTACCCCAAAACTGCCATATCTCGCGAACGGATTGACCAATCCGAAAAGTTTCTATTGCATCTGAAAGTAGAAACTAGCCCCATTATAACGGTATGAGTAGTTTTCCCCTAGACCGTTCTAGTTATTCGTTTCGAGTATCAGAACTGCGAAAATTTGGAGTTTCTCAAGCGTTTCTTAACTCAAAACTGCCATATCTCGCGAACGGATTGACCAATCCGAAAAGTTTCTGTTGCATCTGAAAGTAGAAACTAGCCCCATTACAACGGTATGAGTAGTTTTCCCCTAGGCCGTTCTAGTTATTCGTTTCGAGCTTCAGAACTGCGAAAATTTTGAGTTTCTCAAGCGTTTCTTACCCCAAAACTGCCATATCTCGCGAACGGATTGACCAATCCGAAAAGTTTCTATTGCTTCTGAAAGTAGAAACTAGCCCCATTATAACGGTATGAGTAGTTTTCCCCTAGACCGTTCTAGTTATTCGTTTCGAGTATCAGAACTGCGAAAATTTGGAGTTTCTCAAGCGTTTCTTACCCCAAAACTGCCATATCTCGCGAACGGATTGACCAATCCGAAAAGTTTCTATTGCATCTGAAAGTAGAAACTAGCCCCATTATAACGGTATGAGTAGTTTTCCCCTAGACCGTTCTAGTTATTCGTTTCGAGTATCAGAACTGCGAAAATTTGGAGTTTCTCAAGCGTTTCTTAACTCAAAACTGCCATATCTCGCGAACGGATTGACCAATCCGAAAAGTTTCTGTTGCATCTGAAAGTAGAAACTAGCCCCATTACAACGGTATGAGTAATTTTCCCCTAGACCGTTCTAGTTATTCGTTTCGAGCATCAGAACTGCGAAAGTTTGGAGTTTCTCAAGCGTTTCTTACCTCAAAACTGCCATATCTCGCGAACGGATTGACCAATCCGCAAGGTTTCTGTTGCATCTGAAAGTAGAAACTAGCCCCATTACAACGGTATGAGTAGTTTTCCACTAGACCGTTCTAGTTATTCGTTTTGAGCATCAGAACTGCGAAAATTTGGAGTTTCTCAAGCGTTTCTTACCTCAAAACTGCCATATCTCGCGAACGGATTGACCAATCCGCAAAGTTTCTGTTGCATCTGAAAGTAGAAACTAGCCCCATTACAACGGTATGAGTAGTTTTCCCCTAGGCCGTTCTAGTTATTCGTTTCGAGCATCAGAACTGCGAAAATTTTGAGTTTCTCAAGCGTTTCTTACCCCAAAACTGCCATATCTCGCGAACGGATTGACCAATCCGAAAAGTTTCTATTGCATCTGAAAGTAGAAACTAGCCCCATTATAACGGTATGAGTAGTTTTCCCCTAGACCGTTCTAGTTCTTCGTTTCGAGTATCAGAACTGCGAAAATTTGGAGTTTCTCAAGCGTTTCTTACCCCAAAACTGCCATATCTCGCGAACGGATTGACCAATCCGAAAAGTTTCTATTGCATCTGAAAGTAGAAACTAGCCCCATTATAACGGTATGAGTAGTTTTCCCCTAGACCGTTCTAGTTATTCGTTTCGAGTATCAGAACTGCGAAAATTTGGAGTTTCTCAAGCGTTTCTTAACTCAAAACTGCCATATCTCGCGAACGGATTGACCAATCCGAAAAGTTTCTGTTGCATCTGAAAGTAGAAACTAGCCCCATTACAACGGTATGAGTAGTTTTCCCCTAGGCCGTTCTAGTTATTCGTTTCGAGCTTCAGAACTGCGAAAATTTTGAGTTTCTCAAGCGTTTCTTACCCCAAAACTGCCATATCTCGCGAACGGATTGACCAATCCGAAAAGTTTCTATTGCTTCTGAAAGTAGAAACTAGCCCCATTATAACGGTATGAGTAGTTTTCCCCTAGACCGTTCTAGTTATTCGTTTCGAGTATCAGAACTGCGAAAATTTGGAGTTTCTCAAGCGTTTCTTACCCCAAAACTGCCATATCTCGCGAACGGATTGACCAATCCGAAAAGTTTCTATTGCATCTGAAAGTAGAAACTAGCCCCATTATAACGGTATGAGTAGTTTTCCCCTAGACCGTTCTAGTTATTCGTTTCGAGTATCAGAACTGCGAAAATTTGGAGTTTCTCAAGCGTTTCTTAACTCAAAACTGCCATATCTCGCGAACGGATTGACCAATCCGAAAAGTTTCTGTTGCATCTGAAAGTAGAAACTAGCCCCATTACAACGGTATGAGTAATTTTCCCCTAGACCGTTCTAGTTATTCGTTTCGAGCATCAGAACTGCGAAAGTTTGGAGTTTCTCAAGCGTTTCTTACCTCAAAACTGCCATATCTCGCGAACGGATTGACCAATCCGCAAGGTTTCTGTTGCATCTGAAAGTAGAAACTAGCCCCATTACAACGGTATGAGTAGTTTTCCACTAGACCGTTCTAGTTATTCGTTTTGAGCATCAGAACTGCGAAAATTTGGAGTTTCTCAAGCGTTTCTTACCTCAAAACTGCCATATCTCGCGAACGGATTGACCAATCCGAAAAGTTTCTGTTGCATCTGAAAGTAGAAACTCGCCCCATTACAACGGTATGAGTAGTTTTCCCCTAGGCCGTTCTTGTTATTCGTTTCGAGCATCAGAACTGCGAAAATTTGGAGTTTCTCAAGCGTTTCTTACCCCAAAACTGCCATATCTCGCGAACGGATTGACCAATCCGAAAAGTTTCTGTTGCATCTGAAAGTAGAAACTAGCCCCATTACAACGGTATGAGTAGTTTTCCCCTAGACCGTTCTAGTTATTCGTTTCGAGCATCAGAACTGCGAAAATTTGGAGTTTCTCAAGCGTTTCTTACCTCAAAACTGCCATATCTCGCGAACGGATTGACCAATCCGAAAAGTTTCTGTTGCATCTGAAAGTAGAAACTAGCCCCATTACAACGGTATGAGTAGTTTTCCCCTAGACCGTTCTAGTTATTCGTTTCGAGCATCAGAACTGCGAAAATTTGGAGTTTCTCAAGCGTTTCTTACCTCAAAACTGCCATATCTCGCGAACGGATTGACCAATCCGAAAAGTTTCTATTGCATCTGAAAGTAGAAACTAGCCCCATTATAACGGTATGAGTAGTTTTCCCCTAGACCGTTCTAGTTATTCGTTTCGAGTATCAGAACTGCGAAAATTTGGAGTTTCTCAAGCGTTTCTTACCCCAAAACTGCCATATCTCGCGAACGGATTGACCAATCCGAAAAGTTTCTGTTGCATCTGAAAGTAGAAACTAGCCCCATTACAACGGTATGAGTAGTTTTCCCCTAGGCCGTTCTAGTTATTCGTTTCGAGCATCAGAACTGCGAAAATTTTGAGTTTCTCAAGCGTTTCTTACCCCAAAACTGCCATATCTCGCGAACGGATTGACCAATCCGAAAAGTTTCTATTGCATCTGAAAGTAGAAACTAGCCCCATTATAACGGTATGAGTAGTTTTCCCCTAGACCGTTCTAGTTCTTCGTTTCGAGTATCAGAACTGCGAAAATTTGGAGTTTCTCAAGCGTTTCTTACCCCAAAACTGCCATATCTCGCGAACGGATTGACCAATCCGAAAAGTTTCTATTGCATCTGAAAGTAGAAACTAGCCCCATTATAACGGTATGAGTAGTTTTCCCCTAGACCGTTCTAGTTATTCGTTTCGAGTATCAGAACTGCGAAAATTTGGAGTTTCTCAAGCGTTTCTTAACTCAAAACTGCCATATCTCGCGAACGGATTGACCAATCCGAAAAGTTTCTGTTGCATCTGAAAGTAGAAACTAGCCCCATTACAACGGTATGAGTAGTTTTCCCCTAGGCCGTTCTAGTTATTCGTTTCGAGCTTCAGAACTGCGAAAATTTTGAGTTTCTCAAGCGTTTCTTACCCCAAAACTGCCATATCTCGCGAACGGATTGACCAATCCGAAAAGTTTCTATTGCTTCTGAAAGTAGAAACTAGCCCCATTATAACGGTATGAGTAGTTTTCCCCTAGACCGTTCTAGTTATTCGTTTCGAGTATCAGAACTGCGAAAATTTGGAGTTTCTCAAGCGTTTCTTACCCCAAAACTGCCATATCTCGCGAACGGATTGACCAATCCGAAAAGTTTCTATTGCATCTGAAAGTAGAAACTAGCCCCATTATAACGGTATGAGTAGTTTTCCCCTAGACCGTTCTAGTTATTCGTTTCGAGTATCAGAACTGCGAAAATTTGGAGTTTCTCAAGCGTTTCTTAACTCAAAACTGCCATATCTCGCGAACGGATTGACCAATCCGAAAAGTTTCTATTGCATCTGAAAGTAGAAACTAGCCCCATTATAACGGTATGAGTAGTTTTCCCCTAGACCGTTCTAGTTATTCGTTTCGAGTATCAGAACTGCGAAAATTTGGAGTTTCTCAAGCGTTTCTTACCCCAAAACTGCCATATCTCGCGAACGGATTGACCAATCCGCAAAGTTTCTGTTGCATCTGAAAGTAGAAACTAGCCCCATTACAACTGTATGAGTAGTTTTCCCCTAGGCCGTTCTAGTTATTCGTTTCGAGCATCAGAACTGCGAAAATTTTGAGTTTCTCAAGCGTTTCTTACCCCAAAACTGCCATATCTCGCGAACGGATTGACCAATCCGAAAAGTTTCTATTGCATCTGAAAGTAGAAACTAGCCCCATTACAACTGTATGAGTAGTTTTCCCCTAGGCCGTTCTAGTTATTCGTTTCGAGCATCAGAACTGCGAAAATTTGGAGTTTCTCAAGCGTTTCTTACCTCAAAACTGCCATATCTCGCGAACGGATTGACCAATCCGCAAAGTTTCTGTTGCATCTGAAAGTAGAAACTAGCCCCATTACAACTGTATGAGTAGTTTTCCCCTAGGCCGTTCTAGTTATTCGTTTCGAGCATCAGAACTGCGAAAATTTTGAGTTTCTCAAGCGTTTCTTACCCCAAAACTGCCATATCTCGCGAACGGATTGACCAATCCGAAAAGTTTCTATTGCATCTGAAAGTAGAAACTAGCCCCATTACAACTGTATGAGTAGTTTTCCCCTAGGCCGTTCTAGTTATTCGTTTCGAGCATCAGAACTGCGAAAATTTTGAGTTTCTCAAGCGTTTCTTACCCCAAAACTGCCATATCTCGCGAACGGATTGACCAATCCGAAAAGTTTCTATTGCATCTGAAAGTAGAAACTAGCCCCATTATAACGGTATGAGTAGTTTTCCCCTAGACCGTTCTAGTTATTCGTTTCGAGTATCAGAACTGCGAAAATTTGGAGTTTCTCAAGCGTTTCTTACCCCAAAACTGCCATATCTCGCGAACGGATTGACCAATCCGAAAAGTTTCTGTTGCATCTGAAAGTAGAAACTAGCCCCATTACAACGGTATGAGTAGTTTTCCCCTAGGCCGTTCTAGTTATTCGTTTCGAGCATCAGAACTGCGAAAAGTTGGAGTTTCTCAAGCGTTTCTTACCCCAAAACTGCCATATCTCGCGAACGGATTGACCAATCCGAAAAGTTTCTGTTGCATCTGAAAGTAGAAACTAGCCCCATTACAACGGTATGAGTAGTTTTCCCCTAGGCCGTTCTAGTTATTCGTTTCGAGCATCAGAACTGCGAAAATTTTGAGTTTCTCAAGCGTTTCTTACCCCAAAACTGCCATATCTCGCGAACGGATTGACCAATCCGAAAAGTTTCTGTTGCATCTGAAAGTAGAAACTAGCCCCATTACAACGGTATGAGTAGTTTTCCCCTAGACCGTTCTAGTTATTCGTTTCGAGCATCAGAACTGCGAAAATTTTGAGTTTCTCAAGCGTTTCTTACCCCAAAACTGCCATATCTCGCGAACGGATTGACCAATCCGAAAAGTTTCTGTTGCATCTGAAAGTAGAAACTAGCCCCATTATAACGGTATGAGTAGTTTTCCCCTAGACCGTTCTAGTTATTCGTTTCGAGTATCAGAACTGCGAAAATTTGGAGTTTCTCAAGCGTTTCTTACACCAAAACTGCCATAGCTCGCGAACGGATTGACCAATCCGAAAAGTTTCTGTTGCATCTGAAAGTAGAATCTAGCCCCATTACAACGGTATGAGTAGTTTTCCCCTAGGCCGTTCTAGTTATTCGTTTCGAGCATCAGAACTGCGAAAATTTTGAGTTTCTCAAGCGTTTCTTACCCCAAAACTGCCATATCTCGCGAACGGATTGACCAATCCGAAAAGTTTCTGTTGCATCTGAAAGTAGAAACTAGCCCCATTACAACGGTATGAGTAGTTTTCCCCTAGACCGTTCTAGTTATTCGTTTCGAGCATCAGAACTGCGAAAATTTGGAGTTTCTCAAGCGTTTCTTACCTCAAAACTGCCATATCTCGCGAACGGATTGACCAATCCGCAAAGTTTCTATTGCATCTGAAAGTAGAAACTAGCCCCATTACAACGGTATGAGTAGTTTTCCCCTAGACCGTTCTAGTTATTCGTTTCGAGTATCAGAACTGCGAAAATTTGGAGTTTCTCAAGCGTTTCTTACCCCAAAACTGCCATATCTCGCGAACGGATTGACCAATCCGAAAAGTTTCTGTTGCATCTGAAAGTAGAAACTAGCCCCATTACAACGGTATGAGTAGTTTTCCCCTAGGCCGTTCTAGTTATTCGTTTCGAGCATCAGAACTGCGAAAATTTTGAGTTTCTCAAGCGTTTCTTACCCCAAAACTGCCATATCTCGCGAACGGATTGACCAATCCGAAAAGTTTCTATTGCATCTGAAAGTAGAAACTAGCCCCATTATAACGGTATGAGTAGTTTTCCCCTAGACCGTTCTAGTTATTCGTTTCGAGTATCAGAACTGCGAAAATTTGGAGTTTCTCAAGCGTTTCTTACCCCAAAACTGCCATATCTCGCGAACGGATTGACCAATCCGCAAAGTTTCTGTTGCATCTGAAAGTAGAAACTAGCCCCATTACAACTGTATGAGTAGTTTTCCCCTAGGCCGTTCTAGTTATTCGTTTCGAGCATCAGAACTGCGAAAATTTTGAGTTTCTCAAGCGTTTCTTACCCCAAAACTGCCATATCTCGCGAACGGATTGACCAATCCGAAAAGTTTCTATTGCATCTGAAAGTAGAAACTAGCCCCATTACAACTGTATGAGTAGTTTTCCCCTAGGCCGTTCTAGTTATTCGTTTCGAGCATCAGAACTGCGAAAATTTGGAGTTTCTCAAGCGTTTCTTACCTCAAAACTGCCATATCTCGCGAACGGATTGACCAATCCGCAAAGTTTCTGTTGCATCTGAAAGTAGAAACTAGCCCCATTACAACTGTATGAGTAGTTTTCCCCTAGGCCGTTCTAGTTATTCGTTTCGAGCATCAGAACTGCGAAAATTTTGAGTTTCTCAAGCGTTTCTTACCCCAAAACTGCCATATCTCGCGAACGGATTGACCAATCCGAAAAGTTTCTATTGCATCTGAAAGTAGAAACTAGCCCCATTACAACTGTATGAGTAGTTTTCCCCTAGGCCGTTCTAGTTATTCGTTTCGAGCATCAGAACTGCGAAAATTTTGAGTTTCTCAAGCGTTTCTTACCCCAAAACTGCCATATCTCGCGAACGGATTGACCAATCCGAAAAGTTTCTATTGCATCTGAAAGTAGAAACTAGCCCCATTATAACGGTATGAGTAGTTTTCCCCTAGACCGTTCTAGTTATTCGTTTCGAGTATCAGAACTGCGAAAATTTGGAGTTTCTCAAGCGTTTCTTACCCCAAAACTGCCATATCTCGCGAACGGATTGACCAATCCGAAAAGTTTCTGTTGCATCTGAAAGTAGAAACTAGCCCCATTACAACGGTATGAGTAGTTTTCCCCTAGGCCGTTCTAGTTATTCGTTTCGAGCATCAGAACTGCGAAAATTTTGAGTTTCTCAAGCGTTTCTTACCCCAAAACTGCCATATCTCGCGAACGGATTGACCAATCCGAAAAGTTTCTATTGCATCTGAAAGTAGAAACTAGCCCCATTATAACGGTATGAGTAGTTTTCCCCTAGACCGTTCTAGTTATTCGTTTCGAGTATCAGAACTGCGAAAAGTTGGAGTTTCTCAAGCGTTTCTTACCCCAAAACTGCCATATCTCGCGAACGGATTGACCAATCCGCAAAGTTTCTGTTGCATCTGAAAGTAGAAACTAGCCCCATTACAACTGTATGAGTAGTTTTCCCCTAGGCCGTTCTAGTTATTCGTTTCGAGCATCAGAACTGCGAAAATTTTGAGTTTCTCAAGCGTTTCTTACCCCAAAACTGCCATATCTCGCGAACGGATTGACCAATCCGAAAAGTTTCTATTGCATCTGAAAGTAGAAACTAGCCCCATTACAACTGTATGAGTAGTTTTCCCCTAGGCCGTTCTAGTTATTCGTTTCGAGCATCAGAACTGCGAAAATTTTGAGTTTCTCAAGCGTTTCTTACCCCAAAACTGCCATATCTCGCGAACGGATTGATCAATCCGAAAAGTTTCTATTGCATCTGAAAGTAGAAACTAGCCCCATTATAACGGTATGAGTAGTTTTCCCCTAGACCGTTCTAGTTATTCGTTTCGAGTATCAGAACTGCGAAAATTTGGAGTTTCTCAAGCGTTTCTTACCCCAAAACTGCCATATCTCGCGAACGGATTGACCAATCCGAAAAGTTTCTGTTGCATCTGAAAGTAGAAACTAGCCCCATTACAACGGTATGAGTAGTTTTCCCCTAGGCCGTTCTAGTTATTCGTTTCGAGCATCAGAACTGCGAAAATTTTGAGTTTCTCAAGCCTTTCTTACCCCAAAACTGCCATATCTCGCGAACGGATTGACCAATCCGAAAAGTTTCTATTGCATCTGAAAGTAGAAACTAGCCCCATTATAACGGTATGAGTAGTTTTCCCCTAGACCGTTCTAGTTATTCGATTCGAGTATCAGAACTGCGAAAAGTTGGAGTTTCTCAAGCGTTTCTTACCCCAAAACTGCCATATCTCGCGAACGGATTGACCAATCCGAAAAGTTTCTGTTGCATCTGAAAGTAGAAACTAGCCCCATTACAACGGTATGAGTAGTTTTCCCCTAGGCCGTTCTAGTTATTCGTTTCGAGCATCAGAACTGCGAAAATTTTGAGTTTCTCAAGCGTTTCTTACCCCAAAACTGCCATATCTCGCGAACGGATTGACCAATCCGAAAAGTTTCTGTTGCATCTGAAAGTAGAAACTAGCCCCATTACAACGGTATGAGTAGTTTTCCCCTAGACCGTTCTAGTTATTCGTTTCGAGCATCAGAACTGCGAAAATTTTGAGTTTCTCAAGCGTTTCTTACCCCAAAACTGCCATATTTCGCGAACGGATTGACCAATCCGAAAAGTTTCTGTTGCATCTGAAAGTAGAAACTAGCCCCATTATAACGGTATGAGTAGTTTTCCCCTAGACCGTTCTAGTTATTCGTTTCGAGTATCAGAACTGCGAAAATTTGGAGTTTCTCAAGCGTTTCTTACCCCAAAACTGCCATAGCTCGCGAACGGATTGACCAATCCGAAAAGTTTCTGTTGCATCTGAAAGTAGAAACTAGCCCCATTACAACGGTATGAGTAGTTTTCCCCTAGGCCGTTCTAGTTATTCGTTTCGAGCATCAGAACTGCGAAAATTTTGAGTTTCTCAAGCGTTTCTTACCCCAAAACTGCCATATCTCGCGAACGGATTGACCAATCCGAAAAGTTTCTGTTGCATCTGAAAGTAGAAACTAGCCCCATTACAACGGTATGAGTAGTTTTCCCCTAGACCGTTCTAGTTATTCGTTTCGAGCATCAGAACTGCGAAAATTTGGAGTTTCTCAAGCGTTTCTTACCTCAAAACTGCCATATCTCGCGAACGGATTGACCAATCCGCAAAGTTTCTGTTGCATCTGAAAGTAGAAACTAGCCCCATTACAACTGTATGAGTAGTTTTCCCCTAGGCCGTTCTAGTTAGTCGTTTCGAGCATCAGAACTGCGAAAATTTTGAGTTTCTCAAGCGTTTCTTACCCCAAAACTGCCATATCTCGCGAACGGATTGACCAATCCGAAAAGTTTCTATTGCATCTGAAAGTAGAAACTAGCCCCATTACAACTGTATGAGTAGTTTTCCCCTAGGCCGTTCTAGTTATTCGTTTCGAGCATCAGAACTGCGAAAATTTGGAGTTTCTCAAGCGTTTCTTACCTCAAAACTGCCATATCTCGCGAACGGATTGACCAATCCGCAAAGTTTCTGTTGCATCTGAAAGTAGAAACTAGCCCCATTACAACTGTATGAGTAGTTTTCCCCTAGGCCGTTCTAGTTATTCGTTTCGAGCATCAGAACTGCGAAAATTTTGAGTTTCTCAAGCGTTTCTTACCCCAAAACTGCCATATCTCGCGAACGGATTGACCAATCCGAAAAGTTTCTATTGCATCTGAAAGTAGAAACTAGCCCCATTACAACTGTATGAGTAGTTTTCCCCTAGGCCGTTCTAGTTATTCGTTTCGAGCATCAGAACTGCGAAAATTTTGAGTTTCTCAAGCGTTTCTTACCCCAAAACTGCCATATCTCGCGAACGGATTGACCAATCCGAAAAGTTTCTATTGCATCTGAAAGTAGAAACTAGCCCCATTATAACGGTATGAGTAGTTTTCCCCTAGACCGTTCTAGTTATTCGTTTCGAGTATCAGAACTGCGAAAATTTGGAGTTTCTCAAGCGTTTCTTACCCCAAAACTGCCATATCTCGCGAACGGATTGACCAATCCGAAAAGTTTCTGTTGCATCTGAAAGTAGAAACTAGCCCCATTACAACGGTATGAGTAGTTTTCCCCTAGGCCGTTCTAGTTATTCGTTTCGAGCATCAGAACTGCGAAAATTTTGAGTTTCTCAAGCGTTTCTTACCCCAAAACTGCCATATCTCGCGAACGGATTGACCAATCCGAAAAGTTTCTATTGCATCTGAAAGTAGAAACTAGCCCCATTATAACGGTATGAGTAGTTTTCCCCTAGACCGTTCTAGTTATTCGTTTCGAGTATCAGAACTGCGAAAAGTTGGAGTTTCTCAAGCGTTTCTTACCCCAAAACTGCCATATCTCGCGAACGGATTGACCAATCCGCAAAGTTTCTGTTGCATCTGAAAGTAGAAACTAGCCCCATTACAACTGTATGAGTAGTTTTCCCCTAGGCCGTTCTAGTTATTCGTTTCGAGCATCAGAACTGCGAAAATTTTGAGTTTCTCAAGCGTTTCTTACCCCAAAACTGCCATATCTCGCGAACGGATTGACCAATCCGAAAAGTTTCTATTGCATCTGAAAGTAGAAACTAGCCCCATTACAACTGTATGAGTAGTTTTCCCCTAGGCCGTTCTAGTTATTCGTTTCGAGCATCAGAACTGCGAAAATTTTGAGTTTCTCAAGCGTTTCTTACCCCAAAACTGCCATATCTCGCGAACGGATTGATCAATCCGAAAAGTTTCTATTGCATCTGAAAGTAGAAACTAGCCCCATTATAACGGTATGAGTAGTTTTCCCCTAGACCGTTCTAGTTATTCGTTTCGAGTATCAGAACTGCGAAAATTTGGAGTTTCTCAAGCGTTTCTTACCCCAAAACTGCCATATCTCGCGAACGGATTGACCAATCCGAAAAGTTTCTGTTGCATCTGAAAGTAGAAACTAGCCCCATTACAACGGTATGAGTAGTTTTCCCCTAGGCCGTTCTAGTTATTCGTTTCGAGCATCAGAACTGCGAAAATTTTGAGTTTCTCAAGCCTTTCTTACCCCAAAACTGCCATATCTCGCGAACGGATTGACCAATCCGAAAAGTTTCTATTGCATCTGAAAGTAGAAACTAGCCCCATTATAACGGTATGAGTAGTTTTCCCCTAGACCGTTCTAGTTATTCGTTTCGAGCATCAGAACTGCGAAAATTTGGAGTTTCTCAAGCGTTTCTTACCCCAAAACTGCCATATCTCGCGAACGGATTGACCAATCCGAAAAGTTTCTATTGCATCTGAAAGTAGAAACTAGCCCCATTATAACGGTATGAGTAGTTTTCCCCTAGACCGTTCTAGTTATTCGTTTCGAGTATCAGAACTGCGAAAATTTGGAGTTTCTCAAGCGTTTCTTACCCCAAAACTGCCATATCTCGCGAACGGATTGACCAATCCGAAAAGTTTCTGTTGCATCTGAAAGTAGAAACTAGCCCCATTATAACGGTATGAGTAGTTTTCCCCTAGACCGTTCTAGTTATTCGTTTCGAGTATCAGAACTGCGAAAATTTGGAGTTTCTCAAGCGTTTCTTACCCCAAAACTGCCATAGCTCGCGAACGGATTGACCAATCCGAAAAGTTTCTGTTGCATCTGAAAGTAGAAACTAGCCCCATTACAACGGTATGAGTAGTTTTCCCCTAGGCCGTTCTAGTTATTCGTTTCGAGCATCAGAACTGCGAAAATTTTGAGTTTCTCAAGCGTTTCTTACCCCAAAACTGCCATATCTCGCGAACGGATTGACCAATCCGAAAAGTTTCTGTTGCATCTGAAAGTAGAAACTAGCCCCATTACAACGGTATGAGTAGTTTTCCCCTAGACCGTTCTAGTTATTCGTTTCGAGCATCAGAACTGCGAAAATTTGGAGTTTCTCAAGCGTTTCTTACCTCAAAACTGCCATATCTCGCGAACGGATTGACCAATCCGCAAAGTTTCTGTTGCATCTGAAAGTAGAAACTAGCCCCATTACAACTGTATGAGTAGTTTTCCCCTAGGCCGTTCTAGTTATTCGTTTCGAGCATCAGAACTGCGAAAATTTTGAGTTTCTCAAGCGTTTCTTACCCCAAAACTGCCATATCTCGCGAACGGATTGACCAATCCGAAAAGTTTCTATTGCATCTGAAAGTAGAAACTAGACCCATTACAACGGTATGAGTAGTTTTCCCCTAGACCGTTCTAGTTATTCGTTTCGAGTATCAGAACTGCGAAAATTTGGAGTTTCTCAAGCGTTTCTTACCCCAAAACTGCCATATCTCGCGAACGGATTGACCAATCCGAAAAGTTTCTGTTGCATCTGAAAGTAGAAACTAGCCCCATTACAACGGTATGAGTAGTTTTCCCCTAGGCCGTTCTAGTTATTCGTTTCGAGCATCAGAACTGCGAAAATTTTGAGTTTCTCAAGCGTTTCTTACCCCAAAACTGCCATATCTCGCGAACGGATTGACCAATCCGAAAAGTTTCTATTGCATCTGAAAGTAGAAACTAGCCCCATTATAACGGTATGAGTAGTTTTCCCCTAGACCGTTCTAGTTATTCGTTTCGAGTATCAGAACTGCGAAAATTTGGAGTTTCTCAAGCGTTTCTTACCCCAAAACTGCCATATCTCGCGAACGGATTGACCAATCCGAAAAGTTTCTGTTGCATCTGAAAGTAGAAACTAGCCCCATTACAACGGTATGAGTAGTTTTCCCCTAGGCCGTTCTAGTTATTCGTTTCGAGCATCAGAACTGCGAAAATTTTGAGTTTCTCAAGCGTTTCTTACCCCAAAACTGCCATAACTCGCGAACGGATTGACCAATCCGAAAAGTTTCTATTGCATCTGAAAGTAGAAACTAGCCCCATTATAACGGTATGAGTAGTTTTCCCCTAGACCGTTCTAGTTATTCGTTTCGAGTATCAGAACTGCGAAAATTTGGAGTTTCTCAAGCGTTTCTTAACTCAAAACTGCCATATCTCGCGAACGGATTGACCAATCCGAAAAGTTTCTGTTGCATCTGAAAGTAGAAACTAGCCCCATTACAACGGTATGAGTAGTTTTCCCCTAGACCGTTCTAGTTATTCGTTTCGAGCATCAGAACTGCGAAAATTTGGAGTTTCTCAAGCGTTTCTTACCTCAAAACTGCCATATCTCGCGAACGGATTGACCAATCCGCAAAGTTTCTGTTGCATCTGAAAGTAGAAACTAGCCCCATTACAACTGTATGAGTAGTTTTCCCCTAGGCCGTTCTAGTTATTCGTTTCGAGCATCAGAACTGCGAAAATTTTGAGTTTCTCAAGCGTTTCTTACCCCAAAACTGCCATATCTCGCGAACGGATTGACCAATCCGAAAAGTTTCTATTGCATCTGAAAGTAGAAACTAGCCCCATTATAACGGTATGAGTAGTTTTCCCCTAGACCGTTCTAGTTATTCGTTTCGAGTATCAGAACTGCGAAAATTTGGAGTTTCTCAAGCGTTTCTTACCCCAAAACTGCCATATCTCGCGAACGGATTGACCAATCCGAAAAGTTTCTGTTGCATCTGAAAGTAGAAACTAGCCCCATTATAACGGTATGAGTAGTTTTCCCCTAGACCGTTCTAGTTATTCGTTTCGAGTATCAGAACTGCGAAAATTTGGAGTTTCTCAAGCGTTTCTTACCCCAAAACTGCCATAGCTCGCGAACGGATTGACCAATCCGAAAAGTTTCTGTTGCATCTGAAAGTAGAAACTAGCCCCATTACAACGGTATGAGTAGTTTTCCCCTAGGCCGTTCTAGTTATTCGTTTCGAGCATCAGAACTGCGAAAATTTTGAGTTTCTCAAGCGTTTCTTACCCCAAAACTGCCATATCTCGCGAACGGATTGACCAATCCGAAAAGTTTCTGTTGCATCTGAAAGTAGAAACTAGCCCCATTACAACGGTATGAGTAGTTTTCCCCTAGACCGTTCTAGTTATTCGTTTCGAGCATCAGAACTGCGAAAATTTGGAGTTTCTCAAGCGTTTCTTACCTCAAAACTGCCATATCTCGCGAACGGATTGACCAATCCGCAAAGTTTCTGTTGCATCTGAAAGTAGAAACTAGCCCCATTACAACTGTATGAGTAGTTTTCCCCTAGGCCGTTCTAGTTATTCGTTTCGAGCATCAGAACTGCGAAAATTTTGAGTTTCTCAAGCGTTTCTTACCCCAAAACTGCCATATCTCGCGAACGGATTGACCAATCCGAAAAGTTTCTATTGCATCTGAAAGTAGAAACTAGACCCATTACAACGGTATGAGTAGTTTTCCCCTAGACCGTTCTAGTTATTCGTTTCGAGTATCAGAACTGCGAAAATTTGGAGTTTCTCAAGCGTTTCTTACCCCAAAACTGCCATATCTCGCGAACGGATTGACCAATCCGAAAAGTTTCTGTTGCATCTGAAAGTAGAAACTAGCCCCATTACAACGGTATGAGTAGTTTTCCCCTAGGCCGTTCTAGTTATTCGTTTCGAGCATCAGAACTGCGAAAATTTTGAGTTTCTCAAGCGTTTCTTACCCCAAAACTGCCATATCTCGCGAACGGATTGACCAATCCGAAAAGTTTCTATTGCATCTGAAAGTAGAAACTAGCCCCATTATAACGGTATGAGTAGTTTTCCCCTAGACCGTTCTAGTTATTCGTTTCGAGTATCAGAACTGCGAAAATTTGGAGTTTCTCAAGCGTTTCTTACCCCAAAACTGCCATATCTCGCGAACGGATTGACCAATCCGAAAAGTTTCTGTTGCATCTGAAAGTAGAAACTAGCCCCATTACAACGGTATGAGTAGTTTTCCCCTAGGCCGTTCTAGTTATTCGTTTCGAGCATCAGAACTGCGAAAATTTTGAGTTTCTCAAGCGTTTCTTACCCCAAAACTGCCATAACTCGCGAACGGATTGACCAATCCGAAAAGTTTCTATTGCATCTGAAAGTAGAAACTAGCCCCATTATAACGGTATGAGTAGTTTTCCCCTAGACCGTTCTAGTTATTCGTTTCGAGTATCAGAACTGCGAAAATTTGGAGTTTCTCAAGCGTTTCTTAACTCAAAACTGCCATATCTCGCGAACGGATTGACCAATCCGAAAAGTTTCTGTTGCATCTGAAAGTAGAAACTAGCCCCATTACAACGGTATGAGTAGTTTTCCCCTAGACCGTTCTAGTTATTCGTTTCGAGCATCAGAACTGCGAAAATTTGGAGTTTCTCAAGCGTTTCTTACCTCAAAACTGCCATATCTCGCGAACGGATTGACCAATCCGCAAAGTTTCTGTTGCATCTGAAAGTAGAAACTAGCCCCATTACAACTGTATGAGTAGTTTTCCCCTAGGCCGTTCTAGTTATTCGTTTCGAGCATCAGAACTGCGAAAATTTTGAGTTTCTCAAGCGTTTCTTACCCCAAAACTGCCATATCTCGCGAACGGATTGACCAATCCGAAAAGTTTCTATTGCATCTGAAAGTAGAAACTAGCACCCATTACAACTGTATGAGTAGTTTTCCCCTAGGCCGTTCTAGTTATTCGTTTCGAGCATCAGAACTGCGAAAATTTTGAGTTTCTCAAGCGTTTCTTACCCCAAAACTGCCATATCTCGCGAACGGATTGACCAATCCGAAAAGTTTCTATTGCATCTGAAAGTAGAAACTAGCCCCATTATAACGGTATGAGTAGTTTTCCCCTAGACCGTTCTAGTTATTCGTTTCGAGTATCAGAACTGCGAAAATTTGGAGTTTCTCAAGCGTTTCTTACCCCAAAACTGCCATATCTCGCGAACGGATTGACCAATCCGAAAAGTTTCTGTTGCATCTGAAAGTAGAAACTAGCCCCATTACAACGGTATGAGTAGTTTTCCCCTAGGCCGTTCTAGTTATTCGTTTCGAGCATCAGAACTGCGAAAATTTTGAGTTTCTCAAGCGTTTCTTACCCCAAAACTGCCATATCTCGCGAACGGATTGACCAATCCGAAAAGTTTCTATTGCATCTGAAAGTAGAAACTAGCCCCATTATAACGGTATGAGTAGTTTTCCCCTAGACCGTTCTAGTTATTCGTTTCGAGTATCAGAACTGCGAAAAGTTGGAGTTTCTCAAGCGTTTCTTACCCCAAAACTGCCATATCTCGCGAACGGATTGACCAATCCGCAAAGTTTCTGTTGCATCTGAAAGTAGAAACTAGCCCCATTACAACTGTATGAGTAGTTTTCCCCTAGGCCGTTCTAGTTATTCGTTTCGAGCATCAGAACTGCGAAAATTTTGAGTTTCTCAAGCGTTTCTTACCCCAAAACTGCCATATCTCGCGAACGGATTGACCAATCCGAAAAGTTTCTATTGCATCTGAAAGTAGAAACTAGCCCCATTACAACTGTATGAGTAGTTTTCCCCTAGGCCGTTCTAGTTATTCGTTTCGAGCATCAGAACTGCGAAAATTTTGAGTTTCTCAAGCGTTTCTTACCCCAAAACTGCCATATCTCGCGAACGGATTGACCAATCCGAAAAGTTTCTATTGCATCTGAAAGTAGAAACTAGCCCCATTATAACGGTATGAGTAGTTTTCCCCTAGACCGTTCTAGTTATTCGTTTCGAGTATCAGAACTGCGAAAATTTGGAGTTTCTCAAGCGTTTCTTACCCCAAAACTGCCATATCTCGCGAACGGATTGACCAATCCGAAAAGTTTCTGTTGCATCTGAAAGTAGAAACTAGCCCCATTACAACGGTATGAGTAGTTTTCCCCTAGGCCGTTCTAGTTATTCGTTTCGAGCATCAGAACTGCGAAAATTTTGAGTTTCTCAAGCCTTTCTTACCCCAAAACTGCCATATCTCGCGAACGGATTGACCAATCCGAAAAGTTTCTATTGCATCTGAAAGTAGAAACTAGCCCCATTATAACGGTATGAGTAGTTTTCCCCTAGACCGTTCTAGTTATTCGTTTCGAGTATCAGAACTGCGAAAAGTTGGAGTTTCTCAAGCGTTTCTTACCCCAAAACTGCCATATCTCGCGAACGGATTGACCAATCCGAAAAGTTTCTGTTGCATCTGAAAGTAGAAACTAGCCCCATTACAACGGTATGAGTAGTTTTCCCCTAGGCCGTTCTAGTTATTCGTTTCGAGCATCAGAACTGCGAAAATTTTGAGTTTCTCAAGCGTTTCTTACCCCAAAACTGCCATATCTCGCGAACGGATTGACCAATCCGAAAAGTTGCTGTTGCATCTGAAAGTAGAAACTAGCCCCATTACAACGGTATGAGTAGTTTTCCCCTAGACCGTTCTAGTTATTCGTTTCGAGCATCAGAACTGCGAAAATTTTGAGTTTCTCAAGCGTTTCTTACCCCAAAACTGCCATATCTCGCGAACGGATTGACCAATCCGAAAAGTTTCTGTTGCATCTGAAAGTAGAAACTAGCCCCATTATAACGGTATGAGTAGTTTTCCCCTAGACCGTTCTAGTTATTCGTTTCGAGTATCAGAACTGCGAAAATTTGGAGTTTCTCAAGCGTTTCTTACCCCAAAACTGCCATAGCTCGCGAACGGATTGACCAATCCGAAAAGTTTCTGTTGCATCTGAAAGTAGAAACTAGCCCCATTACAACGGTATGAGTAGTTTTCCCCTAGGCCGTTCTAGTTATTCGTTTCGAGCATCAGAACTGCGAAAATTTTGAGTTTCTCAAGCGTTTCTTACCCCAAAACTGCCATATCTCGCGAACGGATTGACCAATCCGAAAAGTTTCTGTTGCATCTGAAAGTAGAAACTAGCCCCATTACAACGGTATGAGTAGTTTTCCCCTAGACCGTTCTAGTTATTCGTTTCGAGCATCAGAACTGCGAAAATTTGGAGTTTCTCAAGCGTTTCTTACCTCAAAACTGCCATATCTCGCGAACGGATTGACCAATCCGCAAAGTTTCTGTTGCATCTGAAAGTAGAAACTAGCCCCATTACAACTGTATGAGTAGTTTTCCCCTAGGCCGTTCTAGTTATTCGTTTCGAGCATCAGAACTGCGAAAATTTTGAGTTTCTCAAGCGTTTCTTACCCCAAAACTGCCATATCTCGCGAACGGATTGACCAATCCGAAAAGTTTCTATTGCATCTGAAAGTAGAAACTAGCCCCATTACAACGGTATGAGTAGTTTTCCCCTAGACCGTTCTAGTTATTCGTTTCGAGTATCAGAACTGCGAAAATTTGGAGTTTCTCAAGCGTTTCTTACCCCAAAACTGCCATATCTCGCGAACGGATTGACCAATCCGAAAAGTTTCTGTTGCATCTGAAAGTAGAAACTAGCCCCATTACAACGGTATGAGTAGTTTTCCCCTAGGCCGTTCTAGTTATTCGTTTCGAGCATCAGAACTGCGAAAATTTTGAGTTTCTCAAGCGTTTCTTACCCCAAAACTGCCATATCTCGCGAACGGATTGACCAATCCGAAAAGTTTCTATTGCATCTGAAAGTAGAAACTAGCCCCATTATAACGGTATGAGTAGTTTTCCCCTAGACCGTTCTAGTTATTCGTTTCGAGTATCAGAACTGCGAAAATTTGGAGTTTCTCAAGCGTTTCTTACCCCAAAACTGCCATATCTCGCGAACGGATTGACCAATCCGAAAAGTTTCTGTTGCATCTGAAAGTAGAAACTAGCCCCATTACAACGGTATGAGTAGTTTTCCCCTAGGCCGTTCTAGTTATTCGTTTCGAGCATCAGAACTGCGAAAATTTTGAGTTTCTCAAGCGTTTCTTACCCCAAAACTGCCATAACTCGCGAACGGATTGTCCAATCCGAAAAGTTTCTATTGCATCTGAAAGTAGAAACTAGCCCCATTATAACGGTATGAGTAGTTTTCCCCTAGACCGTTCTAGTTATTCGTTTCGAGTATCAGAACTGCGAAAATTTGGAGTTTCTCAAGCGTTTCTTAACTCAAAACTGCCATATCTCGCGAACGGATTGACCAATCCGAAAAGTTTCTGTTGCATCTGAAAGTAGAAACTAGCCCCATTACAACGGTATGAGTAGTTTTCCCCTAGACCGTTCTAGTTATTCGTTTCGAGCATCAGAACTGCGAAAATTTGGAGTTTCTCAAGCGTTTCTTACCTCAAAACTGCCATATCTCGCGAACGGATTGACCAATCCGCAAAGTTTCTGTTGCATCTGAAAGTAGAAACTAGCCCCATTACAACTGTATGAGTAGTTTTCCCCTAGGCCGTTCTAGTTATTCGTTTCGAGCATCAGAACTGCGAAAATTTTGAGTTTCTCAAGCGTTTCTTACCCCAAAACTGCCATATCTCGCGAACGGATTGACCAATCCGAAAAGTTTCTATTGCATCTGAAAGTAGAAACTAGCCCCATTACAACTGTATGAGTAGTTTTCCCCTAGGCCGTTCTAGTTATTCGTTTCGAGCATCAGAACTGCGAAAATTTGGAGTTTCTCAAGCGTTTCTTACCTCAAAACTGCCATATCTCGCGAACGGATTGACCAATCCGCAAAGTTTCTGTTGCATCTGCAAGTAGAAACTAGCCCCAGTACAACTGTATGAGTAGTTTTCCCCTAGGCCGTTCTAGTTATTCGTTTCGAGCATCAGAACTGCGAAAATTTTGAGTTTCTCAAGCGTTTCTTACCCCAAAACTGCCATATCTCGCGAACGGATTGACCAATCCGAAAAGTTTCTATTGCATCTGAAAGTAGAAACTAGCCCCATTACAACTGTATGAGTAGTTTTCCCCTAGGCCGTTCTAGTTATTCGTTTCGAGCATCAGAACTGCGAAAATTTTGAGTTTCTCAAGCGTTTCTTACCCCAAAACTGCCATATCTCGCGAACGGATTGACCAATCCGAAAAGTTTCTATTGCATCTGAAAGTAGAAACTAGCCCCATTATAACGGTATGAGTAGTTTTCCCCTAGACCGTTCTAGTTATTCGTTTCGAGTATCAGAACTGCGAAAATTTTGAGTTTCTCAAGCGTTTCTTACCCCAAAACTGCCATATCTCGCGAACGGATTGACCAATCCGAAAAGTTTCTATTGCATCTGAAAGTAGAAACTAGCCCCATTACAACGGTATGAGTAGTTTTCCCCTAGACCGTTCTAGTTATTCGTTTCGAGTATCAGAACTGCGAAAATTTGGAGTTTCTCAAGCGTTTCTTACCCCAAAACTGCCATATCTCGCGAACGGATTGACCAATCCGAAAAGTTTCTGTTGCATCTGAAAGTAGAAACTAGCCCCATTACAACGGTATGAGTAGTTTTCCCCTAGGCCGTTCTAGTTATTCGTTTCGAGCATCAGAACTGCGAAAATTTTGAGTTTCTCAAGCGTTTCTTACCCCAAAACTGCCATATCTCGCGAACGGATTGACCAATCCGAAAAGTTTCTATTGCATCTGAAAGTAGAAACTAGCCCCATTATAACGGTATGAGTAGTTTTCCCCTAGACCGTTCTAGTTATTCGTTTCGAGTATCAGAACTGCGAAAATTTGGAGTTTCTCAAGCGTTTCTTACCCCAAAACTGCCATATCTCGCGAACGGATTGACCAATCCGAAAAGTTTCTGTTGCATCTGAAAGTAGAAACTAGCCCCATTACAACGGTATGAGTAGTTTTCCCCTAGGCCGTTCTAGTTATTCGTTTCGAGCATCAGAACTGCGAAAATTTTGAGTTTCTCAAGCGTTTCTTACCCCAAAACTGCCATAACTCGCGAACGGATTGACCAATCCGAAAAGTTTCTATTGCATCTGAAAGTAGAAACTAGCCCCATTATAACGGTATGAGTAGTTTTCCCCTAGACCGTTCTAGTTATTCGTTTCGAGTATCAGAACTGCGAAAATTTGGAGTTTCTCAAGCGTTTCTTAACTCAAAACTGCCATATCTCGCGAACGGATTGACCAATCCGAAAAGTTTCTGTTGCATCTGAAAGTAGAAACTAGCCCCATTACAACGGTATGAGTAGTTTTCCCCTAGACCGTTCTAGTTATTCGTTTCGAGCATCAGAACTGCGAAAATTTGGAGTTTCTCAAGCGTTTCTTACCTCAAAACTGCCATATCTCGCGAACGGATTGACCAATCCGCAAAGTTTCTGTTGCATCTGAAAGTAGAAACTAGCCCCATTACAACTGTATGAGTAGTTTTCCCCTAGGCCGTTCTAGTTATTCGTTTCGAGCATCAGAACTGCGAAAATTTTGAGTTTCTCAAGCGTTTCTTACCCCAAAACTGCCATATCTCGCGAACGGATTGACCAATCCGAAAAGTTTCTATTGCATCTGAAAGTAGAAACTAGCCCCATTACAACTGTATGAGTAGTTTTCCCCTAGGCCGTTCTAGTTATTCGTTTCGAGCATCAGAACTGCGAAAATTTGGAGTTTCTCAAGCGTTTCTTACCTCAAAACTGCCATATCTCGCGAACGGATTGACCAATCCGCAAAGTTTCTGTTGCATCTGCAAGTAGAAACTAGCCCCAGTACAACTGTATGAGTAGTTTTCCCCTAGGCCGTTCTAGTTATTCGTTTCGAGCATCAGAACTGCGAAAATTTTGAGTTTCTCAAGCGTTTCTTACCCCAAAACTGCCATATCTCGCGAACGGATTGACCAATCCGAAAAGTTTCTATTGCATCTGAAAGTAGAAACTAGCCCCATTACAACTGTATGAGTAGTTTTCCCCTAGGCCGTTCTAGTTATTCGTTTCGAGCATCAGAACTGCGAAAATTTTGAGTTTCTCAAGCGTTTCTTACCCCAAAACTGCCATATCTCGCGAACGGATTGACCAATCCGAAAAGTTTCTATTGCATCTGAAAGTAGAAACTAGCCCCATTATAACGGTATGAGTAGTTTTCCCCTAGACCGTTCTAGTTATTCGTTTCGAGTATCAGAACTGCGAAAATTTTGAGTTTCTCAAGCGTTTCTTACCCCAAAACTGCCATATCTCGCGAACGGATTGACCAATCCGAAAAGTTTCTGTTGCATCTGAAAGTAGAAACTAGCCCCATTACAACGGTATGAGTAGTTTTCCCCTAGGCCGTTCTAGTTATTCGTTTCGAGCATCAGAACTGCGAAAATTTTGAGTTTCTCAAGCGTTTCTTACCCCAAAACTGCCATATCTCGCGAACGGATTGACCAATCCGAAAAGTTTCTATTGCATCTGAAAGTAGAAACTAGCCCCATTATAACGGTATGATTAGTTTTCCCCTAGACCGTTCTAGTTATTCGTTTCGAGTATCAGAACTGCGAAAAGTTGGAGTTTCTCAAGCGTTTCTTACCCCAAAACTGCCATATCTCGCGAACGGATTGACCAATCCGCAAAGTTTCTGTTGCATCTGAAAGTAGAAACTAGCCCCATTACAACTGTATGAGTAGTTTTCCCCTAGGCCGTTCTAGTTATTCGTTTCGAGCATCAGAACTGCGAAAATTTTGAGTTTCTCAAGCGTTTCTTACCCCAAAACTGCCATATCTCGCGAACGGATTGACCAATCCGAAAAGTTTCTATTGCATCTGAAAGAAGAAACTAGCCCCATTACAACTGTATGAGTAGTTTTCCCCTAGGCCGTTCTAGTTATTCGTTTCGAGCATCAGAACTGCGAAAATTTTGAGTTTCTCAAGCGTTTCTTACCCCAAAACTGCCATATCTCGCGAACGGATTGACCAATCCGAAAAGTTTCTATTGCATCTGAAAGTAGAAACTAGCCCCATTATAACGGTATGAGTAGTTTTCCCCTAGACCGTTCTAGTTATTCGTTTCGAGTATCAGAACTGCGAAAATTTGGAGTTTCTCAAGCGTTTCTTACCCCAAAACTGCCATATCTCGCGAACGGATTGACCAATCCGAAAAGTTTCTGTTGCATCTGAAAGTAGAAACTAGCCCCATTACAACGGTATGAGTAGTTTTCCCCTAGGCCGTTCTAGTTATTCGTTTCGAGCATCAGAACTGCGAAAATTTTGAGTTTCTCAAGCCTTTCTTACCCCAAAACTGCCATATCTCGCGAACGGATTGACCAATCCGAAAAGTTTCTATTGCATCTGAAAGTAGAAACTAGCCCCATTATAACGGTATGAGTAGTTTTCCCCTAGACCGTTCTAGTTATTCGTTTCGAGTATCAGAACTGCGAAAAGTTGGAGTTTCTCAAGCGTTTCTTACCCCAAAACTGCCATATCTCGCGAACGGATTGACCAATCCGAAAAGTTTCTATTGCATCTGAAAGTAGAAACTAGCCCCATTATAACGGTATGAGTAGTTTTCCCCTAGACCGTTCTAGTTATTCGTTTCGAGCATCAGAACTGCGAAAATTTGGAGTTTCTCAAGCGTTTCTTACCCCAAAACTGCCATATCTCGCGAACGGATTGACCAATCCGAAAAGTTTCTATTGCATCTGAAAGTAGAAACTAGCCCCATTATAACGGTATGAGTAGTTTTCCCCTAGACCGTTCTAGTTATTCGTTTCGAGTATCAGAACTGCGAAAATTTGGAGTTTCTCAAGCGTTTCTTACCTCAAAACTGCCATATCTCGCGAACGGATTGACCAATCCGAAAAGTTTCTGTTGCATCTGAATGTAGAAACTCGCCCCATTACAACGGTATGAGTAGTTTTCCCCTAGGCCGTTCTTGTTATTCGTTTCGAGCATCAGAACTGCGAAAATTTGGAGTTTCTCAAGCGTTTCTTACCCCAAAACTGCCATATCTCGCGAACGGATTGACCAATCCGAAAAGTTTCTGTTGCATCTGAAAGTAGAAACTAGCCCCATTACAACGGTATGAGTAGTTTTCCACTAGACCGTTCTAGTTATTCGGTACGAGCATCAGAACTGCGAAAATTTGGAGTTTCTCAAGCGTTTCTTACCCCAAAACTGCCATATCTCGCGAACGGATTGACCAATCCGAAAAGTTTCTGTTGCATCTGAAAGTAGAAACTAGCCCCATTACAACGGTATGAGTAGTTTTCCCCTAGACCGTTCTAGTTATTCGTTTCGAGCATCAGAACTGCGAAAATTTGGAGTTTCTCAAGCGTTTCTTACCTCAAAACTGCCATATCTCGCGAACGGATTGACCAATCCGCAAAGTTTCTGTTGCATCTGAAAGTAGAAACTAGCCCCATTACAACTGTATGAGTAGTTTTCCCCTAGGCCGTTCTAGTTATTCGTTTCGAGCATCAGAACTGCGAAAATTTTGAGTTTCTCAAGCGTTTCTTACCCCAAAACTGCCATATCTCGCGAACGGACTGACCAACCCGAAAAGTTTCTATTGCATCTGAAAGTAGAAACTAGCCCCATTACAACGGTATGAGTAGTTTTCCCCTAGACCGTTCTAGTTATTCGTTTCGAGTATCAGAACTGCGAAAATTTGGAGTTTCTCAAGCGTTTCTTACCCCAAAACTGCCATATCTCGCGAACGGATTGACCAATCCGAAAAGTTTCTATTGCATCTGAAAGTAGAAACTAGCCCCATTATAACGGTATGAGTAGTTTTCCCCTAGGCCGTTCTTGTTATTCGTTTCGAGCATCAGAACTGCGAAAATTTTGAGTTTCTCAAGCGTTTCTTACCCCAAAACTGCCATATCTCGCGAACGGATTGACCAATCCGAAAAGTTTCTATTGCATCTGAAAGTAGAAACTAGCCCCATTATAACGGTATGAGTAGTTTTCCCCTAGACCGTTCTAGTTATTCGTTTCGAGCATCAGAACTGCGAAAATTTGGAGTTTCTCAAGCGTTTCTTACCCCAAAACTGCCATATCTCGCGAACGGATTGACCAATCCGAAAAGTTTCTATTGCATCTGAAAGTAGAAACTAGCCCCATTATAACGGTATGAGTAGTTTTCCCCTAGACCGTTCTAGTTATTCGTTTCGAGTATCAGAACTGCGAAAATTTGGAGTTTCTCAAGCGTTTCTTACCTCAAAACTGCCATATCTCGCGAACGGATTGACCAATCCGAAAAGTTTCTGTTGCATCTGAATGTAGAAACTCGCCCCATTACAACGGTATGAGTAGTTTTCCCCTAGGCCGTTCTTGTTATTCGTTTCGAGCATCAGAACTGCGAAAATTTGGAGTTTCTCAAGCGTTTCTTACCCCAAAACTGCCATATCTCGCGAACGGATTGACCAATCCGAAAAGTTTCTGTTGCATCTGAAAGTAGAAACTAGCCCCATTACAACGGTATGAGTAGTTTTCCACTAGACCGTTCTAGTTATTCGTTTTGAGCATCAGAACTGCGAAAATTTGGAGTTTCTCAAGCGTTTCTTACCCCAAAACTGCCATATCTCGCGAACGGATTGACCAATCCGAAAAGTTTCTGTTGCATCTGAAAGTAGAAACTAGCCCCATTACAACGGTATGAGTAGTTTTCCACTAGACCGTTCTAGTTATTCGTTTTGAGCATCAGAACTGCGAAAATTTGGAGTTTCTCAAGCGTTTCTTACCCCAAAACTGCCATATCTCGCGAACGGATTGACCAATCCGAAAAGTTTCTGTTGCATCTGAAAGTAGAAACTAGTCCCATTATAACGGTATGAGTAGTTTTCCCCTAGACCGTTCTAGTTATTCGTTTCGAGTATCAGAACTGCGAAAATTTGGAGTTTCTCAAGCGTTTCTTACCCCAAAACTGCCATATCTCGCGAACGGATTGACCAATCCGAAAAGTTTCTATTGCATCTGAAAGTAGAAACTAGCCCCATTACAACTGTATGAGTAGTTTTCCCCTAGGCCGTTCTAGTTATTCGTTTCGAGCATCAGAACTGCGAAAATTTGGAGTTTCTCAAGCGTTTCTTACCTCAAAACTGCCATATCTCGCGAACGGATTGACCAATCCGCAAAGTTTCTGTTGCATCTGAAAGTAGAAACTAGCCCCATTACAACTGTATGAGTAGTTTTCCCCTAGGCCGTTCTAGTTATTCGTTTCGAGCATCAGAACTGCGAAAATTTTGAGTTTCTCAAGCGTTTCTTACCCCAAAACTGCCATATCTCGCGAACGGATTGACCAATCCGAAAAGTTTCTATTGCATCTGAAAGTAGAAACTAGCCCCATTACAACTGTATGAGTAGTTTTCCCCTAGGCCGTTCTAGTTATTCGTTTCGAGCATCAGAACTGCGAAAATTTTGAGTTTCTCAAGCGTTTCTTACCCCAAAACTGCCATATCTCGCGAACGGATTGACCAATCCGAAAAGTTTCTATTGCATCTGAAAGTAGAAACTAGCCCCATTATAACGGTATGAGTAGTTTCCCCCTAGACCGTTCTAGTTATTCGTTTCGAGTATCAGAACTGCGAAAATTTGGAGTTTCTCAAGCGTTTCTTACCCCAAAACTGCCATATCTCGCGAACGGATTGACCAATCCGAAAAGTTTCTGTTGCATCTGAAAGTAGAAACTAGCCCCATTACAACGGTATGAGTAGTTTTCCCCTAGGCCGTTCTAGTTATTCGTTTCGAGCATCAGAACTGCGAAAATTTTGAGTTTCTCAAGCCTTTCTTACCCCAAAACTGCCATATCTCGCGAACGGATTGACCAATCCGAAAAGTTTCTATTGCATCTGAAAGTAGAAACTAGCCCCATTATAACGGTATGAGTAGTTTTCCCCTAGACCGTTCTAGTTATTCGTTTCGAGTATCAGAACTGCGAAAAGTTGGAGTTTCTCAAGCGTTTCTTACCCCAAAACTGCCATATCTCGCGAACGGATTGACCAATCCGAAAAGTTTCTGTTGCATCTGAAAGTAGAAACTAGCCCCATTACAACGGTATGAGTAGTTTTCCCCTAGACCGTTCTAGTTATTCGTTTCGAGCATCAGAACTGCGAAAATTTTGAGTTTCTCAAGCGTTTCTTACCCCAAAACTGCCATATCTCGCGAACGGATTGACCAATCCGAAAAGTTTCTGTTGCATCTGAAAGTAGAAACTAGCCCCATTATAACGGTATGAGTAGTTTTCCCCTAGACCGTTCTAGTTATTCGTTTCGAGTATCAGAACTGCGAAAATTTGGAGTTTCTCAAGCGTTTCTTACCCCAAAACTGCCATAGCTCGCGAACGGATTGACCAATCCGAAAAGTTTCTGTTGCATCTGAAAGTAGAAACTAGCCCCATTACAACGGTATGAGTAGTTTTCCCCTAGGCCGTTCTAGTTATTCGTTTCGAGCATCAGAACTGCGAAAATTTTGAGTTTCTCAAGCGTTTCTTACCCCAAAACTGCCATATCTCGCGAACGGATTGACCAATCCGAAAAGTTTCTGTTGCATCTGAAAGTAGAAACTAGCCCCATTACAACGGTATGAGTAGTTTTCCCCTAGACCGTTCTAGTTATTCGTTTCGAGCATCAAAACTGCGAAAATTTGGAGTTTCTCAAGCGTTTCTTACCTCAAAACTGCCATATCTCGCGAACGGATTGACCAATCCGCAAAGTTTCTGTTGCATCTGAAAGTAGAAACTAGCCCCATTACAACTGTATGAGTAGTTTTCCCCTAGGCCGTTCTAGATATTCGTTTCGAGCATCAGAACTGCGAAAATTTTGAGTTTCTCAAGCGTTTCTTACCCCAAAACTGCCATATCTCGCGAACGGATTGACCAACCCGAAAAGTTTCTATTGCATCTGAAAGTAGAAACTAGCCCCATTACAACGGTATGAGTAGTTTTCCCCTAGACCGTTCTAGTTATTCGTTTCGAGTATCAGAACTGCGAAAATTTGGAGTTTCTCAAGCGTTTCTTACCCCAAAACTGCCATATCTCGCGAACGGATTGACCAATCCGAAAAGTTTCTATTGCATCTGAAAGTAGAAACTAGCCCCATCATAACGGTATGAGTAGTTTTCCCCTAGGCCGTTCTTGTTATTCGTTTCGAGCATCAGAACTGCGAAAATTTTGAGTTTCTCAAGCGTTTCTTACCCCAAAACTGCCATATCTCGCGAACGGATTGACCAATCCGAAAAGTTTCTATTGCATCTGAAAGTAGAAACTAGCCCCATTATAACGGTATGAGTAGTTTTCCCCTAGACCGTTCTAGTTATTCGTTTCGAGCATCAGAACTGCGAAAATTTGGAGTTTCTCAAGCGTTTCTTACCCCAAAACTGCCATATCTCGCGAACGGATTGACCAATCCGAAAAGTTTCTATTGCATCTGAAAGTAGAAACTAGCCCCATTATAACGGTATGAGTAGTTTTCCCCTAGACCGTTCTAGTTATTCGTTTCGAGTATCAGAACTGCGAAAATTTGGAGTTTCTCAAGCGTTTCTTACCTCAAAACTGCCATATCTCGCGAACGGATTGACCAATCCGAAAAGTTTCTGTTGCATCTGAATGTAGAAACTCGCCCCATTACAACGGTATGAGTAGTTTTCCCCTAGGCCGTTCTTGTTATTCGTTTCGAGCATCAGAACTGCGAAAATTTGGAGTTTCTCAAGCGTTTCTTACCCCAAAACTGCCATATCTCGCGAACGGATTGACCAATCCGAAAAGTTTCTGTTGCATCTGAAAGTAGAAACTAGCCCCATTACAACGGTATGAGTAGTTTTCCACTAGACCGTTCTAGTTATTCGTTTTGAGCATCAGAACTGCGAAAATTTGGAGTTTCTCAAGCGTTTCTTACCCCAAAACTGCCATATCTCGCGAACGGATTGACCAATCCGAAAAGTTTCTGTTGCATCTGAAAGTAGAAACTAGCCCCATTACAACGGTATGAGTAGTTTTCCACTAGACCGTTCTAGTTATTCGTTTTGAGCATCAGAACTGCGAAAATTTGGAGTTTCTCAAGCGTTTCTTACCCCAAAACTGCCATATCTCGCGAACGGATTGACCAATCCGAAAAGTTTCTGTTGCATCTGAAAGTAGAAACTAGTCCCATTATAACGGTATGAGTAGTTTTCCCCTAGACCGTTCTAGTTATTCGTTTCGAGTATCAGAACTGCGAAAATTTGGAGTTTCTCAAGCGTTTCTTACCTCAAAACTGCCATATCTCGCGAACGGATTGACCAATCCGTAAAGTTTCTGTTGCATCTGAAAGTAGAAACTAGCCCCATTACAACGGTATGAGTAGTTTTCCCCTAGACCGTTCTAGTTATTCGTTTCGAGTATCAGAACTGCGAAAATTTGGAGTTTCTCAAGCGTTTCTTACCCCAAAACTGCCATATCTCGCGAACGGATTGACCAATCCGAAAAGTTTCTATTGCATCTGAAAGTAGAAACTAGCCCCATTATAACAGTATGAGTAGTTTTCCCCTAGGCCGTTCTTGTTATTCGTTTCGAGCATCAGAACTGCGAAAATTTTGAGTTTCTCAAGCGTTTCTTACCCCAAAACTGCCATATCTCGCGAACGGATTGACCAATCCGAAAAGTTTCTATTGCATCTGAAAGTAGAAACTAGCCCCATTATAACGGTATGAGTAGTTTTCCCCTAGACCGTTCTAGTTATTCGTTTCGAGTATCAGAACTGCGAAAATTTGGAGTTTCTCAAGCGTTTCTTACCTCAAAACTGCCATATCTCGCGAACGGATTGACCAATCCGAAAAGTTTCTGTTGCATCTGAATGTAGAAACTCGCCCCATTACAACGGTATGAGTAGTTTTCCCCTAGGCCGTTCTTGTTATTCGTTTCGAGCATCAGAACTGCGAAAATTTGGAGTTTCTCAAGCGTTTCTTACCCCAAAACTGCCATATCTCGCGAACGGATTGACCAATCCGAAAAGTTTCTGTTGCATCTGAAAGTAGAAACTAGCCCCATTACAACGGTATGAGTAGTTTTCCACTAGACCGTTCTAGTTATTCGTTTTGAGCATCAGAACTGCGAAAATTTGGAGTTTCTCAAGCGTTTCTTACCCCAAAACTGCCATATCTCGCGAACGGATTGACCAATCCGAAAAGTTTCTGTTGCATCTGAAAGTAGAAACTAGCCCCATTACAACGGTATGAGTAGTTTTCCCCTAGGCCGTTCTAGTTATTCGTTTCGAGCATCAGAACTGCGAAAATTTTGAGTTTCTCAAGCCTTTCTTACCCCAAAACTGCCATATCTCGCGAACGGATTGACCAATCCGAAAAGTTTCTATTGCATCTGAAAGTAGAAACTAGCCCCATTATAACGGTATGAGTAGTTTTCCCCTAGACCGTTCTAGTTATTCGTTTCGAGTATCAGAACTGCGAAAAGTTGGAGTTTCTCAAGCGTTTCTTACCCCAAAACTGCCATATCTCGCGAACGGATTGACCAATCCGAAAAGTTTCTGTTGCATCTGAAAGTAGAAACTAGCCCCATTACAACGGTATGAGTAGTTTTCCCCTAGACCGTTCTAGTTATTCGTTTCGAGCATCAGAACTACGAAAATTTTGAGTTTCTCAAGCGTTTCTTACCCCAAAACTGCCATATCTCGCGAACGGATTGACCAATCCGAAAAGTTTCTGTTGCATCTGAAAGTAGAAACTAGCCCCATTATAACGGTATGAGTAGTTTTCCCCTAGACCGTTCTAGTTATTCGTTTCGAGTATCAGAACTGCGAAAATTTGGAGTTTCTCAAGCGTTTCTTACCCCAAAACTGCCATAGCTCGCGAACGGATTGACCAATCCAAAAAGTTTCTGTTGCATCTGAAAGTAGAAACTAGCCCCATTACAACGGTATGAGTAGTTTTCCCCTAGGCCGTTCTAGTTATTCGTTTCGAGCATCAGAACTGCGAAAATTTTGAGTTTCTCAAGCGTTTCTTACCCCAAAACTGCCATATCTCGCGAACGGATTGACCAATCCGAAAAGTTTCTGTTGCATCTGAAAGTAGAAACTAGCCCCATTACAACGGTATGAGTAGTTTTCCCCTAGACCGTTCTAGTTATTCGTTTCGAGCATCAAAACTGCGAAAATTTGGAGTTTCTCAAGCGTTTCTTACCTCAAAACTGCCATATCTCGCGAACGGATTGACCAATCCGCAAAGTTTCTGTTGCATCTGAAAGTAGAAACTAGCCCCATTACAACTGTATGAGTAGTTTTCCCCTAGGCCGTTCTAGATATTCGTTTCGAGCATCAGAACTGCGAAAATTTTGAGTTTCTCAAGCGTTTCTTACCCCAAAACTGCCATATCTCGCGAACGGATTGACCAACCCGAAAAGTTTCTATTGCATCTGAAAGTAGAAACTAGCCCCATTACAACGGTATGAGTAGTTTTCCCCTAGACCGTTCTAGTTATTCGTTTCGAGTATCAGAACTGCGAAAATTTGGAGTTTCTCAAGCGTTTCTTACCCCAAAACTGCCATATCTCGCGAACGGATTGACCAATCCGAAAAGTTTCTATTGCATCTGAAAGTAGAAACTAGCCCCATCATAACGGTATGAGTAGTTTTCCCCTAGGCCGTTCTTGTTATTCGTTTCGAGCATCAGTACTGCGAAAATTTTGAGTTTCTCAAGCGTTTCTTACCCCAAAACTGCCATATCTCGCGAACGGATTGACCAATCCGAAAAGTTTCTATTGCATCTGAAAGTAGAAACTAGCCCCATTATAACGGTATGAGTAGTTTTCCCCTAGACCGTTCTAGTTATTCGTTTCGAGCATCAGAACTGCGAAAATTTGGAGTTTCTCAAGCGTTTCTTACCCCAAAACTGCCATATCTCGCGAACGGATTGACCAATCCGAAAAGTTTCTATTGCATCTGAAAGTAGAAACTAGCCCCATTATAACGGTATGAGTAGTTTTCCCCTAGACCGTTCTAGTTATTCGTTTCGAGTATCAGAACTGCGAAAATTTGGAGTTTCTCAAGCGTTTCTTACCTCAAAACTGCCATATCTCGCGAACGGATTGACCAATCCGAAAAGTTTCTGTTGCATCTGAATGTAGAAACTCGCCCCATTACAACGGTATGAGTAGTTTTCCCCTAGGCCGTTCTTGTTATTCGTTTCGAGCATCAGAACTGCGAAAATTTGGAGTTTCTCAAGCGTTTCTTACCCCAAAACTGCCATATCTCGCGAACGGATTGACCAATCCGAAAAGTTTCTGTTGCATCTGAAAGTAGAAACTAGCCCCATTACAACGGTATGAGTAGTTTTCCACTAGACCGTTCTAGTTATTCGTTTTGAGCATCAGAACTGCGAAAATTTGGAGTTTCTCAAGCGTTTCTTACCCCAAAACTGCCATATCTCGCGAACGGATTGACCAATCCGAAAAGTTTCTGTTGCATCTGAAAGTAGAAACTAGCCCCATTACAACGGTATGAGTAGTTTTCCACTAGACCGTTCTAGTTATTCGTTTTGAGCATCAGAACTGCGAAAATTTGGAGTTTCTCAAGCGTTTCTTACCCCAAAACTGCCATATCTCGCGAACGGATTGACCAATCCGAAAAGTTTCTGTTGCATCTGAAAGTAGAAACTAGTCCCATTATAACGGTATGAGTAGTTTTCCCCTAGACCGTTCTAGTTATTCGTTTCGAGTATCAGAACTGCGAAAATTTGGAGTTTCTCAAGCGTTTCTTACCTCAAAACTGCCATATCTCGCGAACGGATTGACCAATCCGTAAAGTTTCTGTTGCATCTGAAAGTAGAAACTAGCCCCATTACAACGGTATGAGTAGTTTTCCCCTAGACCGTTCTAGTTATTCGTTTCGAGTATCAGAACTGCGAAAATTTGGAGTTTCTCAAGCGTTTCTTACCCCAAAACTGCCATATCTCGCGAACGGATTGACCAATCCGAAAAGTTTCTATTGCATCTGAAAGTAGAAACTAGCCCCATTATAACGGTATGAGTAGTTTTCCCCTAGGCCGTTCTTGTTATTCGTTTCGAGCATCAGAACTGCGAAAATTTTGAGTTTCTCAAGCGTTTCTTACCCCAAAACTGCCATATCTCGCGAACGGATTGACCAATCCGAAAAGTTTCTATTGCATCTGAAAGTAGAAACTAGCCCCATTATAACGGTATGAGTAGTTTTCCCCTAGACCGTTCTAGTTATTCGTTTCGAGTATCAGAACTGCGAAAATTTGGAGTTTCTCAAGCGTTTCTTACCTCAAAACTGCCATATCTCGCGAACGGATTGACCAATCCGAAAAGTTTCTGTTGCATCTGAATGTAGAAACTCGCCCCATTACAACGGTATGAGTAGTTTTCCCCTAGGCCGTTCTTGTTATTCGTTTCGAGCATCAGAACTGCGAAAATTTGGAGTTTCTCAAGCGTTTCTTACCCCAAAACTGCCATATCTCGCGAACGGATTGACCAATCCGAAAAGTTTCTGTTGCATCTGAAAGTAGAAACTAGCCCCATTACAACGGTATGAGTAGTTTTCCACTAGACCGTTCTAGTTATTCGTTTTGAGCATCAGAACTGCGAAAATTTGGAGTTTCTCAAGCGTTTCTTACCCCAAAACTGCCATATCTCGCGAACGGATTGACCAATCCGAAAAGTTTCTGTTGCATCTGAAAGTAGAAACTAGCCCCATTACAACGGTATGAGTAGTTTTCCCCTAGACCGTTCTGGTTATTCGTTTCGAGTATCAGAACTGCGAAAATTTGGAGTTTCTCAAGCGTTTCTTACCTCAAAACTGCCATATCTCGCGAACGGATTGACCAATCCGTAAAGTTTCTGTTGCATCTGAAAGTAGAAACTAGCCCCATTACAACGGTATGAGTAGTTTTCCCCTAGACCGTTCTAGTTATTCGTTTCGAGCATCAGAACTGCGAAAATTTGGAGTTTCTCAAGCGTTTCTTACCTCAAAACTGCCATATCTCGCGAACGGATTGACCAATCCGCAAAGTTTCTGTTGCATCTGAAAGTAGAAACTAGCCCCATTACAACTGTATGAGTAGTTTTCCCCTAGGCCGTTCTAGTTATTCGTTTCGAGCATCAGAACTGCGAAAATTTTGAGTTTCTCTAGCGTTTCTTACCCCAAAACTGCCATATCTCGCGAACGGATTGACCAATCCGAAAAGTTTCTACTGCATCTGAAAGTAGAAACTAGCCCCATTATAACGGTATGAGTAATTTTCCCCTAGACCGTTCTAGTTATTCGTTTCGAGCATCAGAACTGCGAAAATTTGGAGTTTCTCAAGCGTTTCTTACCTCAAAACTGTCATATCTCGCGAACGGATTGACCAATCCGAAAAGTTTCTGTTGCATCTGAAAGTAGAAACTAGCCCCATTACAACGGTATGAGTAGTTTTCCCCTAGACCGTTCTAGTTATTCGTTTCGAGCATCAGAACTGCGAAAATTTGGAGTTTCTCAAGCGTTTCTTACCTCAAAACTGCCATATCTCGCGAACGGATTGACCAATCCGAAAAGATTCTGTTGCATCTGAAAGTAGAAACTAGCCCCATTACAACGGTATGAGTAGTTTTCCCCTAGACCGTTCTAGTTATTCGTTTCGAGTATCAGAACTGCGAAAATTTGGAGTTTCTCAAGCGTTTCTTACCCCAAAACTGCCATATCTCGCGAACGGATTGACCAATCCGAAAAGTTTCTGTTGCATCTGAAAGTAGAAACTAGCCCCATTACAACGGTATGAGTAGTTTTCCCCTAGGCCGTTCTAGTTATTCGTTTCGAGCATCAGAACTGCGAAAATTTTGAGTTTCTCAAGCGTTTCTTACCCCGAAACTGCCATATCTCGCGAACGGATTGACCAATCCGAAAAGTTTCTATTGCATCTGAAAGTAGAAACTCGAGCCATTACAACGGTATGAGTAGTTTTCCCCTAGGCCGTTCTTGTTATTCGTTTCGAGCATCAGAACTGCGAAAATTTGGAGTTTCTCAAGCGTTTCTTACCCCAAAACTGCCATATCTCGCGAACGGATTGACCAATCCGAAAAGTTTCTGTTGCATCTGAAAGTAGAAACTAGCCCCATTACAACGGTATGAGTAGTTTTCCCCTAGACCGTTCTAGTTATTCGTTTCGAGCATCAGAACTGCGAAAATTTGGAGTTTCTCAAGCGTTTCTTACCTCAAAACTGCCATATCTCGCGAACGGATTGACCAATCCGAAAAGTTTCTGTTGCATCTGAAAGTAGAAACTAGCCCCATTACAACGGTATGAGTAGTTTTCCCCTAGACCGTTCTAGTTATTCGTTTCGAGCATCAGAACTGCGAAAATTTGGAGTTTCTCAAGCGTTTCCTACCTCAAAACTGCCGTATCTCGCGAACGGATTGACCAATCCGCAAAGTTTCTGTTGCATCTGAAAGTAGAAACTCGCCCCATTACAACGGTATGAGTAGTTTTCCACTAGACCGTTCTAGTTATTCGTTTTCAGCATCAGAACTGCGAAAATTTGGAGTTTCTCAAGCGTTTCTTACCTCAAAACTGCCATATCTCGCGAACGGATTGACCAATCCGAAAAGTTTCTGTTGCATCTGAAAGTAGAAACTCGCCCCATTACAAAGGTATGAGTAGTTTTCCCCTAGGCCGTTCTTGTTATTCGTTACGAGCATCAGAACTGCGAAAATTTGGAGTTTCTCAAGCGTTTCTTACCCCAAAACTGCCATATCTCGCGAACGGATTGACCAATCCGAAAAGTTTCTGTTGCATCTGAAAGTAGAAACTAGCCCCATTACAACGGTATGAGTAGTTTTCCACTAGACCGTTCTAGTTATTCGTTTTGAGCATCAGAACTGCGAAAATTTGGAGTTTCTCAAGCGTTTCTTACCTCAAAACTGCCATATCTCGCGAACGGATTGACCAATCCGTAAAGTTTCTGTTGCATCTGAAAGTAGAAACTAGCCCCATTACAACGGTATGAGTAGTTTTCCCCTAGACCGTTCTAGTTATTCGTTTCGAGCATCAGAACTGCGAAAATTTGGAGTTTCTCAAGCGTTTCTTACCTCAAAACTGCCATATCTCGCGAACGGATTGACCAATCCGAAAAGATTCTGTTGCATCTGAAAGTAGAAACTAGCCCCATTACAACGGTATGAGTAGTTTTCCCCTAGACCGTTCTAGTTATTCGTTTCGAGTATCAGAACTGCGAAAATTTGGAGTTTCTCAAGCGTTTCTTACCCCAAAACTGCCATATCTCGCGAACGGATTGACCAATCCGAAAAGTTTCTGTTGCATCTGAAAGTAGAAACTAGCCCCATTACAACGGTATGAGTAGTTTTCCCCTAGGCCGTTCTAGTTATTCGTTTCGAGCATCAGAACTGCGAAAATTTTGAGTTTCTCAAGCGTTTCTTACCCCGAAACTGCCATATCTCGCGAACGGATTGACCAATCCGAAAAGTTTCTATTGCATCTGAAAGTAGAAACTCGAGCCATTACAACGGTATGAGTAGTTTTCCCCTAGGCCGTTCTTGTTATTCGTTTCGAGCATCAGAACTGCGAAAATTTGGAGTTTCTCAAGCGTTTCTTACCCCAAAACTGCCATATCTCGCGAACGGATTGACCAATCCGAAAAGTTTCTGTTGCATCTGAAAGTAGAAACTAGCCCCATTACAACGGTATGAGTAGTTTTCCCCTAGACCGTTCTAGTTATTCGTTTCGAGCATCAGAACTGCGAAAATTTGGAGTTTCTCAAGCGTTTCTTACCTCAAAACTGCCATATCTCGCGAACGGATTGACCAATCCGAAAAGTTTCTGTTGCATCTGAAAGTAGAAACTAGCCCCATTACAACGGTATGAGTAGTTTTCCCCTAGACCGTTCTAGTTATTCGTTTCGAGCATCAGAACTGCGAAAATTTGGAGTTTCTCAAGCGTTTCCTACCTCAAAACTGCCGTATCTCGCGAACGGATTGACCAATCCGCAAAGTTTCTGTTGCATCTGAAAGTAGAAACTCGCCCCATTACAACGGTATGAGTAGTTTTCCACTAGACCGTTCTAGTTATTCGTTTTCAGCATCAGAACTGCGAAAATTTGGAGTTTCTCAAGCGTTTCTTACCTCAAAACTGCCATATCTCGCGAACGGATTGACCAATCCGAAAAGTTTCTGTTGCATCTGAAAGTAGAAACTCGCCCCATTACAAAGGTATGAGTAGTTTTCCCCTAGGCCGTTCTTGTTATTCGTTACGAGCATCAGAACTGCGAAAATTTGGAGTTTCTCAAGCGTTTCTTACCCCAAAACTGCCATATCTCGCGAACGGATTGACCAATCCGAAAAGTTTCTGTTGCATCTGAAAGTAGAAACTAGCCCCATTACAACGGTATGAGTAGTTTTCCACTAGACCGTTCTAGTTATTCGTTTTGAGCATCAGAACTGCGAAAATTTGGAGTTTCTCAAGCGTTTCTTACCTCAAAACTGCCATATCTCGCGAACGGATTGACCAATCCGTAAAGTTTCTGTTGCATCTGAAAGTAGAAACTAGCCCCATTACAACGGTATGAGTAGTTTTCCCCTAGACCGTTCTAGTTATTCGTTTCGAGCATCAGAACTGCGAAAATTTGGAGTTTCTCAAGCGTTTCTTACCTCAAAACTGCCATATCTCGCGAACGGATTGACCAATCCGCAAAGTTTCTGTTGCATCTGAAAGTAGAAACTAGCCCCATTATAACGGTATGAGTAGTTTTCCCCTAGGCCGTTCTAGTTATTCGTTTCGAGCATCAGAACTGCGAAAATTTTGAGTTTCTCAAGCGTTTCTTACCCCAAAACTGCCATATCTCGCGAACGGATTGACCAATCCGAAAAGATTCTATTGCATCTGAAAGTAGAAACTAGCCCCATTACAACGGTATGAGTAGTTTTCCCCTAGACCGTTCTAGTTATTCGTTTCGAGTATCAGAACTGCGAAAATTTGGAGTTTCTCAAGCGTTTCTTACCCCAAAACTGCCATATCTCGCGAACGGATTGACCAATCCGAAAAGTTTCTATTGCATCTGAAAGTAGAAACTAGCCCCATTATAACGGTATGAGTAGTTTTCCCCTAGGCCGTTCTTGTTATTCGTTTCGAGCATCAGAACTGCGAAAATTTTGAGTTTCTCAAGCGTTTCTTACCCCAAAACTGCCATATCTCGCGAACGGATTGACCAATCCGAAAAGTTTCTATTGCATCTGAAAGTAGAAACTAGCCCCATTATAACGGTATGAGTAGTTTTCCCCTAGACCGTTCTAGTTATTCGTTTCGAGTATCAGAACTGCGAAAATTTGGAGTTTCTCAAGCGTTTCTTACCTCAAAACTGCCATATCTCGCGAACGGATTGACCAATCCGAAAAGTTTCTGTTGCATCTGAATGTAGAAACTCGCCCCATTACAACGGTATGAGTAGTTTTCCCCTAGGCCGTTCTTGTTATTCGTTTCGAGCATCAGAACTGCGAAAATTTGGAGTTTCTCAAGCGTTTCTTACCCCAAAACTGCCATATCTCGCGAACGGATTGACCAATCCGAAAAGTTTCTGTTGCATCTGAAAGTAGAAACTAGCCCCATTACAACGGTATGAGTAGTTTTCCACTAGACCGTTCTAGTTATTCGTTTTGAGCATCAGAACTGCGAAAATTTGGAGTTTCTCAAGCGTTTCTTACCCCAAAACTGCCATATCTCGCGAACGGATTGACCAATCCGAAAAGTTTCTGTTGCATCTGAAAGTAGAAACTAGCCCCATTACAACGGTATGAGTAGTTTTCCACTAGACCGTTCTAGTTATTCGTTTTGAGCATCAGAACTGCGAAAATTTGGAGTTTCTCAAGCGTTTCTTACCCCAAAACTGCCATATCTCGCGAACGGATTGACCAATCCGAAAAGTTTCTGTTGCATCTGAAAGTAGAAACTAGTCCCATTATAACGGTATGAGTAGTTTTCCCCTAGACCGTTCTGGTTATTCGTTTCGAGTATCAGAACTGCGAAAATTTGGAGTTTCTCAAGCGTTTCTTACCTCAAAACTGCCATATCTCGCGAACGGATTGACCAATCCGTAAAGTTTCTGTTGCATCTGAAAGTAGAAACTAGCCCCATTACAACGGTATGAGTAGTTTTCCCCTAGACCGTTCTAGTTATTCGTTTCGAGCATCAGAACTGCGAAAATTTGGAGTTTCTCAAGCGTTTCTTACCTCAAAACTGCCATATCTCGCGAACGGATTGACCAATCCGCAAAGTTTCTGTTGCATCTGAAAGTAGAAACTAGCCCCATTACAACTGTATGAGTAGTTTTCCCCTAGGCCGTTCTAGTTATTCGTTTCGAGCATCAGAACTGCGAAAATTTTGAGTTTCTCTAGCGTTTCTTACCCCAAAACTGCCATATCTCGCGAACGGATTGACCAATCCGAAAAGTTTCTACTGCATCTGAAAGTAGAAACTAGCCCCATTATAACGGTATGAGTAATTTTCCCCTAGACCGTTCTAGTTATTCGTTTCGAGCATCAGAACTGCGAAAATTTGGAGTTTCTCAAGCGTTTCTTACCTCAAAACTGCCATATCTCGCGAACGGATTGACCAATCCGAAAAGTTTCTGTTGCATCTGAAAGTAGAAACTAGCCCCATTACAACGGTATGAGTAGTTTTCCCCTAGACCGTTCTAGTTATTCGTTTCGAGCATCAGAACTGCGAAAATTTGGAGTTTCTCAAGCGTTTCTTACCTCAAAACTGCCATATCTCGCGAACGGATTGACCAATCCGAAAAGATTCTGTTGCATCTGAAAGTAGAAACTAGCCCCATTACAACGGTATGAGTAGTTTTCCCCTAGACCGTTCTAGTTATTCGTTTCGAGTATCAGAACTGCGAAAATTTGGAGTTTCTCAAGCGTTTCTTACCCCAAAACTGCCATATCTCGCGAACGGATTGACCAATCCGAAAAGTTTCTGTTGCATCTGAAAGTAGAAACTAGCCCCATTACAACGGTATGAGTAGTTTTCCCCTAGGCCGTTCTAGTTATTCGTTTCGAGCATCAGAACTGCGAAAATTTTGAGTTTCTCAAGCGTTTCTTACCCCGAAACTGCCATATCTCGCGAACGGATTGACCAATCCGAAAAGTTTCTATTGCATCTGAAAGTAGAAACTCGAGCCATTACAACGGTATGAGTAGTTTTCCCCTAGGCCGTTCTTGTTATTCGTTTCGAGCATCAGAACTGCGAAAATTTGGAGTTTCTCAAGCGTTTCTTACCCCAAAACTGCCATATCTCGCGAACGGATTGACCAATCCGAAAAGTTTCTGTTGCATCTGAAAGTAGAAACTAGCCCCATTACAACGGTATGAGTAGTTTTCCCCTAGACCGTTCTAGTTATTCGTTTCGAGCATCAGAACTGCGAAAATTTGGAGTTTCTCAAGCGTTTCTTACCTCAAAACTGCCATATCTCGCGAACGGATTGACCAATCCGAAAAGTTTCTGTTGCATCTGAAAGTAGAAACTAGCCCCATTACAACGGTATGAGTAGTTTTCCCCTAGACCGTTCTAGTTATTCGTTTCGAGCATCAGAACTGCGAAAATTTGGAGTTTCTCAAGCGTTTCCTACCTCAAAACTGCCGTATCTCGCGAACGGATTGACCAATCCGCAAAGTTTCTGTTGCATCTGAAAGTAGAAACTCGCCCCATTACAAAGGTATGAGTAGTTTTCCCCTAGGCCGTTCTTGTTATTCGTTACGAGCATCAGAACTGCGAAAATTTGGAGTTTCTCAAGCGTTTCTTACCCCAAAACTGCCATATCTCGCGAACGGATTGACCAATCCGAAAAGTTTCTGTTGCATCTGAAAGTAGAAACTAGCCCCATTACAACGGTATGAGTAGTTTTCCACTAGACCGTTCTAGTTATTCGTTTTGAGCATCAGAACTGCGAAAATTTGGAGTTTCTCAAGCGTTTCTTACCTCAAAACTGCCATATCTCGCGAACGGATTGACCAATCCGTAAAGTTTCTGTTGCATCTGAAAGTAGAAACTAGCCCCATTACAACGGTATGAGTAGTTTTCCCCTAGACCGTTCTAGTTATTCGTTTCGAGCATCAGAACTGCGAAAATTTGGAGTTTCTCAAGCGTTTCTTACCTCAAAACTGCCATATCTCGCGAACGGATTGACCAATCCGCAAAGTTTCTGTTGCATCTGAAAGTAGAAACTAGCCCCATTATAACGGTATGAGTAGTTTTCCCCTAGGCCGTTCTAGTTATTCGTTTCGAGCATCAGAACTGCGAAAATTTTGAGTTTCTCAAGCGTTTCTTACCCCAAAACTGCCATATCTCGCGAACGGATTGACCAATCCGAAAAGATTCTATTGCATCTGAAAGTAGAAACTAGCCCCATTACAACGGTATGAGTAGTTTTCCCCTAGACCGTTCTAGTTATTCGTTTCGAGTATCAGAACTGCGAAAATTTTGAGTTTCTCAAGCGATTCTTACCCCAAAACTGCCATATCTCGCGAACGGATTGACCAATCCGAAAAGTTTCTGTTGCATCTGAAAGTAGAAACTAGCCCCATTACAACGGTATGAGTAGTTTTCCCCTAGACCGTTCTAGTTATTCGTTTCGAGCATCAGAACTGCGAAAATTTGGAGTTTCTCAAGCGTTTCTTACCTCAACACTGCCATATCTCGCGAACGGATTGACCAATCCGCAAAGTTTCTGTTGCATCTGAAAGTAGAAACTAGCCCCATTACAACTGTATGAGTAGTTTTCCCCTAGGCCGTTCTAGTTATTCGTTTCGAGCATCAGAACTGCGAAAATTTTGAGTTTCTCAAGCGTTTCTTACACCAAAACTGCCATATCTCGCGAACGGATTGACCAATCCGAAAAGTTTCTATTGCATCTGAAAGTAGAAACTAGCCCCATTATAACGGTATGAGTAGTTTTCCCCTAGACCGTTCTAGTTATTCGTTTCGAGTATCAGAACTGCGAAAATTTGGAGTTTCTCAAGCGTTTCTTACCCCAAAACTGCCATATCTCGCGAACGGATTGACCAATCCGAAAAGATTCTATTGCATCTGAAAGTAGAAACTAGCCCCATTACAACGGTATGAGTAGTTTTTCCCTAGACCGTTCTAGTTATTCGTTTCGAGTATCAGAACTGCGAAAATTTGGAGTTTCTCAAGCGTTTCTTACCCCAAAACTGCCATATCTCGCGAACGGATTGACCAATCCGAAAAGTTTCTGTTGCATCTGAAAGTAGAAACTAGCCCCATTACAACGGTATGAGTAGTTTTCCTCTAGGCCGTTCTAGTTATTCGTTTCGAGCATCAGAACTGCGAAAATTTTGAGTTTCTCAAGCGTTTCTTACCCCAAAACTGCCATATCTCGCGAACGGATTGACCAATCCGAAAAGTTTCTATTGCATCTGAAAGTAGAAACTAGCCCAATTACAACGGTATGAGTAGTTTTCCCCTAGACCGTTCTAGTTATTCGTTTCGAGCATCAGAACTGCGAAAATTTGGAGTTTCTCAAGCGTTTCTTACCTCAAAACTGCCATATCTCGCGAACGGATTGACCAATCCGCAAAGTTTCTGTTGCATCTGAAAGTAGAAACTAGCCCCATTACAACTGTATGAGTAGTTTTCCCCTAGGCCGTTCTAGTTATTCGATTCGAGCATCAGAACTGCGAAAATTTTGAGTTTCTCAAGCGTTTCTTACCCCAAAACTGCCATATCTCGCGAACGGATTGACCAATCCGAAAAGTTTCTGTTGCATCTGAAAGTAGAAACTAGCCCCATTACAACGGTATGAGTAGTTTTCCCCTAGGCCGTTCTAGTTATTCGTTTCGAGCATCAGAACTGCGAAAATTTTGAGTTTCTCAAGCGTTTCTTACCCCAAAACTGCCATATCTCGCGAACGGATTGACCAATGCGAAAAGTTTCTATTGCATCTGAAAGTAGAAACTAGCCCCATTATAACGGTATGAGTAGTTTTCCCCTAGACCGTTCTAGTTATTCGTTTCGAGTATCAGAACTGCGAAAATTTGGAGTTTCTCAAGCGTTTCTTACCCCAAAACTGCCATATCTCGCGAACGGATTGACCAATCCGAAAAGTTTCTGTTGCCTCTGAAAGTAGAAACTAGCCCAATTACAACGGTATGAGTAGCTTTCCCCTAGGCCGTTCTAGTTATTCGTTTCGAGCATCAGAACTGCGAAAATTTTGAGTTTCTCAAGCGTTTCTTACCCCTAAACTGCCATATCTCGCGAACGGATTGACCAATCCGAAAAGATTCTATTGCATCTGAAAGTAGAAACTAGCCCCATTACAACGGTATGAGTAGTTTTCCCCTAGACCGTTCTAGTTATTCGTTTCGAGTATCAGAACTGCGAAAATTTTGAGTTTCTCAAGCGATTCTTACCCCAAAACTGCCATATCTCGCGAACGGATTGACCAATCCGAAAAGTTTCTGTTGCATCTGAAAGTAGAAACTAGCCCCATTACAACGGTATGAGTAGTTTTCCCCTAGACCGTTCTAGTTATTCGTTTCGAGCATCAGAACTGCGAAAATTTGGAGTTTCTCAAGCGTTTCTTACCTCAACACTGCCATATCTCGCGAACGGATTGACCAATCCGCAAAGTTTCTGTTGCATCTGAAAGTAGAAACTAGCCCCATTACAACTGTATGAGTAGTTTTCCCCTAGGCCGTTCTAGTTATTCGTTTCGAGCATCAGAACTGCGAAAATTTTGAGTTTCTCAAGCGTTTCTTACACCAAAACTGCCATATCTCGCGAACGGATTGACCAATCCGAAAAGTTTCTGTTGCATCTGAAAGTAGAAACTAGCCCCATTACAACGGTATGAGTAGTTTTCCCCTAGGCCGTTCTAGTTATTCGTTTCGAGCATCAGAACTGCGAAAATTTTGAGTTTCTCAAGCGTTTCTTACCCCAAAACTGCCATATCTCGCGAACGGATTGACCAATCCGAAAAGTTTCTATTTAATCTGAAAGTAGAAACTAGCCCCATTATAACGGTATGAGTAGTTTTCCCCTAGACCGTTCTAGTTATTCGTTTCGAGTATCAGAACTGCGAAAATTTGGAGTTTCTCAAGCGTTTCTTACCCCAAAACTGCCATATCTCGCGAACGGATTGACCAATCCGAAAAGATTCTATTGCATCTGAAAGTAGAAACTAGCCCCATTACAACGGTATGAGTAGTTTTTCCCTAGACCGTTCTAGTTATTCGTTTCGAGTATCAGAACTGCGAAAATTTGGAGTTTCTCAAGCGTTTCTTACCCCAAAACTGCCATATCTCGCGAACGGATTGACCAATCCGAAAAGTTTCTGTTGCATCTGAAAGTAGAAACTAGCCCCATTACAACGGTATGAGTAGTTTTCCTCTAGGCCGTTCTAGTTATTCGTTTCGAGCATCAGAACTGCGAAAATTTTGAGTTTCTCAAGCGTTTCTTACCCCAAAACTGCCATATCTCGCGAACGGATTGACCAATCCGAAAAGTTTCTATTGCATCTGAAAGTAGAAACTAGCCCAATTACAACGGTATGAGTAGTTTTCCCCTAGACCGTTCTAGTTATTCGTTTCGAGCATCAGAACTGCGAAAATTTGGAGTTTCTCAAGCGTTTCTTACCTCAAAACTGCCATATCTCGCGAACGGATTGACCAATCCGCAAAGTTTCTGATGCATCTGAAAGTAGAAACTAGCCCCATTACAACTGTATGAGTAGTTTTCCCCTAGGCCGTTCTAGTTATTCGATTCGAGCATCAGAACTGCGAAAATTTTGAGTTTCTCAAGCGTTTCTTACCCCAAAACTGCCATATCTCGCGAACGGATTGACCAATCCGAAAAGTTTCTGTTGCATCTGAAAGTAGAAACTAGCCCCATTACAACGGTATGAGTAGTTTTCCCCTAGGCCGTTCTAGTTATTCGTTTCGAGCATCAGAACTGCGAAAATTTTGAGTTTCTCAAGCGTTTCTTACCCCAAAACTGCCATATCTCGCGAACGGATTGACCAATCCGAAAAGTTTCTATTGCATCTGAAAGTAGAAACTAGCCCCATTATAACGGTATGAGTAGTTTTCCCCTAGACCGTTCTAGTTATTCGTTTCGAGTATCAGAACTGCGAAAATTTGGAGTTTCTCAAGCGTTTCTTACCCCAAAACTGCCATATCTCGCGAACGGATTGACCAATCCGAAAAGTTTCTGTTGCATCTGAAAGTAGAAACTAGCCCAATTACAACGGTATGAGTAGCTTTCCCCTAGGCCGTTCTAGTTATTCGTTTCGAGCATCAGAACTGCGAAAATTTTGAGTTTCTCAAGCGTTTCTTACCCCAAAACTGCCATATCTCGCGAACGGATTGACCAATCCGAAAAGATTCTATTGCATCTGAAAGTAGAAACTAGCCCCATTACAACGGTATGAGTAGTTTTCCCCTAGACCGTTCTAGTTATTCGTTTCGAGTATCAGAACTGCGAAAATTTGGAGTTTCTCAAGCGTTTCTTACCCCAAAACTGCCATATCTCGCGAACGGATTGACCAATCCGAAAAGTTTCTGTTGCATCTGAATGTAGAAACTCGCCCCATTACAACGGTATGAGTAGTTTTCCCCTAGGCCGTTCTTGTTATTCGTTTCGAGCATCAGAACTGCGAAAATTTGGAGTTTCTCAAGCGTTTCTTACCCCAAAACTGCCATATCTCGCGAACGGATTGACCAATCCGAAAAGTTTCTGTTGCATCTGAAAGTAGAAACTAGCCCCATTACAACGGTATGAGTAGTTTTCCACTAGACCGTTCTAGTTATTCGTTTCGAGCATCAGAACTGCGAAAATTTGGAGTTTCTCAAGCGTTTCTTACATCAAAACTGCCATATCTCGCGAACGGATTGACCAATCCGCAAAGTTTCTGTTGCATCTGAAAGTAGAAACTAGCCCCATTACAACTGTATGAGTAGTTTTCCCCTAGGCCGTTCTAGTTATTCGTTTCGAGCATCAGAACTGCGAAAATTTTGAGTTTCTCAAGCGTTTCTTACCCCAAAACTGCCATATCTCGCGAACGGATTGACCAATCCGAAAAGTTTCTATTGCATCTGAAAGTAGAAACTAGCCCCATTATAACGGTATGAGTAGTTTTCCCCTAGACCGTTCTAGTTATTCGTTTCGAGTATCAGAACTGCGAAAATTTGGAGTTTCTCAAGCGTTTCTTACCCCAAAACTGCCATATCTCGCGAACGGATTGACCAATCCGAAAAGTTTCTGTTGCATCTGAAAGTAGAAACTAGCCCCATTACAACGGTATGAGTAGTTTTCCCCTAGGCCGTTCTAGTTATTCGTTTCGAGCATCAGAACTGCGAAAATTTTGAGTTTCTCAAGCGTTTCTTACCCCAAAACTGCCATATCTCGCGAACGGATTGACCAATCCGAAAAGTTTCTATTGCATCTGAAAGTAGAAACTAGCCCCATTATAACGGTATGAGTAGTTTTCCCCTAGACCGTTCTAGTTATTCGTTTCGAGTATCAGAACTGCGAAAATTTGGAGTTTCTCAAGCGTTTCTTACCCCAAAACTGCCATATCTCGCGAACGGATTGACCAATCCGAAAAGTTTCTGTTGCATCTGAAAGTAGAAACTAGTCCCATTACAACGGTATGAGTAGTTTTCCCCTAGACCGTTCTAGTTATTCGTTTCGAGCATCAGAACTGCGAAAATTTGGAGTTTCTCAAGCGTTTCTTACCCCAAAACTGCCATATCTCGCGAACGGATTGACCAATCCGAAAAGATTCTATTGCATCTGAAAGTAGAAACTAGCCCCATTACAACGGTATGAGTAGTTTTCCCCTAGACCGTTCTAGTTATTCGTTTCGAGTATCAGAACTGCGAAAATTTGGAGTTTCTCAAGCGTTTCTTACCCCAAAACTGCCATATCTCGCGAACGGATTGACCAATCCGAAAAGTTTCTGTTGCATCTGAAAGTAGAAACTAGCCCCATTACAACGGTATGAGTAGTTTTCCCCTAGGCCGTTCTAGTTATTCGTTTCGAGCATCAGAACTGCGAAAATTTTGAGTTTCTCAAGCGTTTCTTACCCCAAAACTGCCATATCTCGCGAACGGATTGACCAATCCGAAAAGTTTCTATTGCATCTGAAAGTAGAAACTAGCCCCATTATAACGGTATGAGTAGTTTTCCCCTAGACCGTTCTAGTTATTCGTTTTGAGCATCAGAACTGCGAAAATTTGGAGTTTCTCAAGCGTTTCCTACCTCAAAACTGCCATATCTCGCGAACGGATTGACCAATCCGAAAAGTTTCTGTTGCATCTGAATGTAGAAACTCGCCCCATTACAACGGTATGAGTAGTTTTCCCCTAGGCCGTTCTTGTTATTCGTTTCGAGCATCAGAACTGCGAAAATTTGGAGTTTCTCAAGCGTTTCTTACCCCAAAACTGCCATATCTCGCGAACGGATTGACCAATCCGAAAAGTTTCTGTTGCATCTGAAAGTAGAAACTAGCCCCATTACAACGGTATGAGTAGTTTTCCACTAGACCGTTCTAGTTATTCGTTTCGAGCATCAGAACTGCGAAAATTTGGAGTTTCTCAAGCGTTTCTTACATCAAAACTGCCATATCTCGCGAACGGATTGACCAATCTGCAAAGTTTCTGTTGCATCTGAAAGTAGAAACTAGCCCCATTACAACTGTATGAGTAGTTTTCCCCTAGGCCGTTCTAGTTATTCGTTTCGAGCATCAGAACTGCGAAAATTTTGAGTTTCTCAAGCGTTTCTTACCCCAAAACTGCCATATCTCGCGAACGGATTGACCAATCCGAAAAGTTTCTATTGCATCTGAAAGTAGAAACTAGCCCCATTATAACGGTATGAGTAGTTTTCCCCTAGACCGTTCTAGTTATTCGTTTCGAGTATCAGAACTGCGAAAATTTGGAGTTTCTCAAGCGTTTCTTACCCCAAAACTGCCATATCTCGCGAACGGATTGACCAATCCGAAAAGTTTCTGTTGCATCTGAAACTAGAAACTAGCCCCATTACAACGGTATGAGTAGTTTTCCCCTAGGCCGTTCTAGTTATTCGTTTCGAGCATCAGAACTGCGAAAATTTTGAGTTTCTCAAGCGTTTCTTACCCCAAAACTGCCATATCTCGCGAACGGATTGACCAATCCGAAAAGTTTCTATTGCATCTGAAAGTAGAAACTAGCCCCATTATAACGGTATGAGTAGTTTTCCCCTAGACCGTTCTAGTTATTCGTTTCGAGTATCAGAACTGCGAAAATTTGGAGTTTCTCAAGCGTTTCTTACCCCAAAACTGCCATATCTCGCGAACGGATTGACCAATCCGAAAAGTTTCTGTTGCATCTGAAAGTAGAAACTAGTCCCATTACAACGGTATGAGTAGTTTTCCCCTAGACCGTTCTAGTTATTCGTTTCGAGCATCAGAACTGCGAAAATTTGGAGTTTCTCAAGCGTTTCTTACCCCAAAACTGCCATATCTCGCGAACGGATTGACCAATCCGAAAAGTATCTGTTGCATCTGAAAGTAGAAACTAGCCCCATTACAACGGTATGAGTAGTTTTCCCCTAGACCGTTCTAGTTATTCGTTTTGAGCATCAGAACTGCGAAAATTTGGAGTTTCTCAAGCGTTTCCTACCTCAAAACTGCCATATCTCGCGAACGGATTGACCAATCCGAAAAGTTTCTGTTGCATCTGAATGTAGAAACTCGCCCCATTACAAGGGTATGAGTAGTTTTCCCCTAGGCCGTTCTTGTTATTCGTTTCGAGCATCAGAACTGCGAAAATTTGGAGTTTCTCAAGCGTTTCTTACCCCAAAACTGCCATATCTCGCGAACGGATTGACCAATCCGAAAAGTTTCTGTTGCATCTGAAAGTAGAAACTAGCCCCATTACAACGGTATGAGTAGTTTTCCACTAGACCGTTCTAGTTATTCGTTTCGAGCATCAGAACTGCGAAAATTTGGAGTTTCTCAAGCGTTTCTTACATCAAAACTGCCATATCTCGCGAACGGATTGACCAATCCGCAAAGTTTCTGTTGCATCTGAAAGTAGAAACTAGCCCCATTACAACTGTATGAGTAGTTTTCCCCTAGGCCGTTCTAGTTATTCGTTTCGAGCATCAGAACTGCGAAAATTTTGAGTTTCTCAAGCGTTTCTTACCCCAAAACTGCCATATCTCGCGAACGGATTGACCAATCCGAAAAGTTTCTATTGCATCTGAAAGTAGAAACTAGCCCCATTATAACGGTATGAGTAGTTTTCCCCTAGACCGTTCTAGTTATTCGTTTCGAGTATCAGAACTGCGAAAATTTGGAGTTTCTCAAGCGTTTCTTACCCCAAAACTGCCATATCTCGCGAACGGATTGACCAATCCGAAAAGTTTCTGTTGCATCTGAAAGTAGAAACTAGCCCCATTACAACGGTATGAGTAGTTTTCCCCTAGGCCGTTCTAGTTATTCGTTTCGAGCATCAGAACTGCGAAAATTTTGAGTTTCTCAAGCGTTTCTTACCCCAAAACTGCCATATCTCGCGAACGGATTGACCAATCCGAAAAGTTTCTATTGCATCTGAAAGTAGAAACTAGCCCCATTATAACGGTATGAGTAGTTTTCCCCTAGACCGTTCTAGTTATTCGTTTCGAGTATCAGAACTGCGAAAATTTGGAGTTTCTCAAGCGTTTCTTACCCCAAAACTGCCATATCTCGCGAACGGATTGACCAATCCGAAAAGTTTCTGTTGCATCTGAAAGTAGAAACTAGTCCCATTACAACGGTATGAGTAGTTTTCCCCTAGACCGTTCTAGTTATTCGTTTCGAGCATCAGAACTGCGAAAATTTGGAGTTTCTCAAGCGTTTCTTACCCCAAAACTGCCATATCTCGCGAACGGATTGACCAATCCGAAAAGTTTCTGTTGCATCTGAAAGTAGAAACTAGCCCCATTACAACGGTATGAGTAGTTTTCCCCTAGGCCGTTCTAGTTATTCGTTTCGAGCATCAGAACTGCGAAAATTTTGAGTTTCTCAAGCGTTTCTTACCCCAAAACTGCCATATCTCGCAAACGGATTGACCAATCCGAAAAGTTTCTATTGCATCTGAAAGTAGAAACTAGCCCCATTATAACGGTATGAGTAGTTTTCCCCTAGACCGTTCTAGTTATTCGTTTTGAGCATCAGAACTGCGAAAATTTGGAGTTTCTCAAGCGTTTCCTACCTCAAAACTGCCATATCTCGCGAACGGATTGACCAATCCGCAAAGTTTCTGTTGCATCTGAAAGTAGAAACTCGCCCCATTACAACGGTATGAGTAGTTTTCCACTAGACCGTTCTAGTTATTCGTTTTGAGCATCAGAACTGCGAAAATTTGGAGTTTCTCAAGCGTTTCTTACCTCAAAACTGCGATATCTCGCGAACGGATTGACCAATCCGCAAAGTTTCTGTTGCATCTGAAAGTAGAAACTAGACCCATTACAACGGTATGAGTAGTTTTCCCCTAGGCCGTTCTAGTTATTCGTTTCGAGCATCAGAACTGCGAAAATTTTGAGTTTCTCAAGCGTTTCTTACCCCAAAACTGCCATATCTCGCGAACGGATTGACCAATCCGAAAAGTTTCTATTGCATCTGAAAGTAGAAACTAGCCCCATTATAACGGTATGAGTAGTTTTCCCCTAGACCGTTCTAGTTATTCGTTTCGAGTATCAGAACTGCGAAAATTTGGAGTTTCTCAAGCGTTTCTTACCCCAAAACTGCCATATCTCGCGAACGGATTGACCAATCCGAAAAGTTTCTGTTGCATCTGAAAGTAGAAACTAGCCCCATTACAACGGTATGAGTAGTTTTCCCCTAGACCGTTCTAGTTATTCGTTTCGAGCATCAGAACTGCGAAAATTTGGAGTTTCTCAAGCGTTTCTTACCTCAAAACTGCCATATCTCGCGAACGGATTGACCAATCCGAAAAGTTTCTGTTGCATCTGAAAGTAGAAACTCGCCCCATTACAACGGTATGAGTAGTTTTCCCCTAGGCCGTTCTAGTTATTCGTTTCGAGCATCAGAACTGCGAAAATTTGGAGTTTCTCAAGCGTTTCTTACCTCAAAACTGCCATATCTCGCGAACGGATTGACCAATCCGCAAAGTTTCTGTTGCATCTGAAAGTAGAAACTAGCCCCATTACAACGGTATGAGTAGTTTTCCCCTAGACCGTTCTAGTTATTCGTTTCGAGCATCAGAACTGCGAAAATTTTGAGTTTCTCAAGCGTTTCTTACACCAAAACTGCCATATCTCGCGAACGGATTGACCAATCCGAAAAGTTTCTGTTGCATCTGAAAGTAGAAACTAGCCCCATTACAACGGTATGAGTAGTTTTCCCCTAGGCCGTTCTAGTTATTCGTTTCGAGCATCAGAACTGCGAAAATTTTGAGTTTCTCAAGCGTTTCTTACCCCAAAACTGCCATATCTCGCGAACGGATTGACCAATCCGAAAAGTTTCTATTGCATCTGAAAGTAGAAACTAGCCCCATTATAACGGTATGAGTAGTTTTCCCCTAGACCGTTCTAGTTATTCGTTTCGAGTATCAGAACTGCGAAAATTTGGAGTTTCTCAAGCGTTTCTTACCCCAAAACTGCCATATCTCGCGAACGGATTGACCAATCCGAAAAGATTCTATTGCATCTGAAAGTAGAAACTAGCCCCATTACAACGGTATGAGTAGTTTTTCCCTAGACCGTTCTAGTTATTCGTTTCGAGTATCAGAACTGCGAAAATTTGGAGTTTCTCAAGCGTTTCTTACCCCAAAACTGCCATATCTCGCGAACGGATTGACCAATCCGAAAAGTTTCTGTTGCATCTGAAAGTAGAAACTAGCCCCATTACAACGGTATGAGTAGTTTTCCTCTAGGCCGTTCTAGTTATTCGTTTCGAGCATCAGAACTGCGAAAATTTTGAGTTTCTCAAGCGTTTCTTACCCCAAAACTGCCATATCTCGCGAACGGATTGACCAATCCGAAAAGTTTCTATTGCATCTGAAAGTAGAAACTAGCCCAATTACAACGGTATGAGTAGTTTTCCCCTAGACCGTTCTAGTTATTCGTTTCGAGCATCAGAACTGCGAAAATTTGGAGTTTCTCAAGCGTTTCTTACCTCAAAACTGCCATATCTCGCGAACGGATTGACCAATCCGCAAAGTTTCTGTTGCATCTGAAAGTAGAAACTAGCCCCATTACAACTGTATGAGTAGTTTTCCCCAAGGCCGTTCTAGTTATTCGATTCGAGCATCAGAACTGCGAAAATTTTGAGTTTCTCAAGCGTTTCTTACCCCAAAACTGCCATATCTCGCGAACGGATTGACCAATCCGAAAAGTTTCTGTTGCATCTGAAAGTAGAAACTAGCCCCATTACAACGGTATGAGTAGTTTTCCCCTAGGCCGTTCTAGTTATTCGTTTCGAGCATCAGAACTGCGAAAATTTTGAGTTTCTCAAGCGTTTCTTACCCCAAAACTGCCATATCTCGCGAACGGATTGACCAATCCGAAAAGTTTCTATTGCATCTGAAAGTAGAAACTAGCCCCATTATAACGGTATGAGTAGTTTTCCCCTAGACCGTTCTAGTTATTCGTTTCGAGTATCAGAACTGCGAAAATTTGGAGTTTCTCAAGCGTTTCTTACCCCAAAACTGCCATATCTCGCGAACGGATTGACCAATCCGAAAAGTTTCTACTGCATCTGAAAGTAGAAACTAGCCCCATTACAACGGTATGAGTAGTTTTCCCCTAGACCGTTCTAGTTATTCGTTTCGAGCATCAGAACTGCGAAAATTTGGAGTTTCTCAAGCGTTTCTTACCTCAAAACTGCGATATCTCGCGAACGGATTGACCAATCCGCAAAGTTTCTGTTGCATCTGAAAGTAGAAACTAGCCCCATTACAACGGTATGAGTAGTTTTCCCCTAGACCGTTCTAGTTATTCGTTTCGAGCATCAGAACTGCGAAAATTTGGAGTTTCTCAAGCGTTTCTTACCTCAAAACTGCCATATCTCGCGAACGGATTGACCAATCCGCAAAGTTTCTGTTGCATCTGAAAGTAGAAACTAGCCCCATTACAACTGTATGAGTAGTTTTCCCCTAGGCCGTTCTAGTTATTCGTTTCGAGCATCAGAACTGCGAAAATTTTGAGTTTCTCAAGCGTTTCTTACCCCAAAACTGCCATATCTCGCGAACGGATTGACCAATCCGAAAAGTTTCTACTGCATCTGAAAGTAGAAACTAGCCCCATTACAACGGTATGAGTAGTTTTCCCCTAGACCGTTCTAGTTATTCGTTTCGAGCATCAGAACTGCGAAAATTTGGAGTTTCTCAAGCGTTTCTTACCTCAAAACTGCGATATCTCGCGAACGGATTGACCAATCCGCAAAGTTTCTGTTGCATCTGAAAGTAGAAACTAGCCCCATTACAACGGTATGAGTAGTTTTCCCCTAGGCCGTTCTAGTTATTCGTTTCGAGCATCAGAACTGCGAAAATTTTGAGTTTCTCAAGCGTTTCTTACCCCAAAACTGCCATATCTCGCGAACGGATTGACCAATCCGAAAAGTTTCTATTGCATCTGAAAGTAGAAACTAGCCCCATTATAACGGTATGAGTAGTTTTCCCCTAGACCGTTCTAGTTATTCGTTTCGAGTATCAGAACTGCGAAAATTTGGAGTTTCTCAAGCGTTTCTTACCCCAAAACTGCCATATCTCGCGAACGGATTGACCAATCCGAAAAGTTTCTGTTGCATCTGAAAGTAGAAACTAGCCCCATTACAACGGTATGAGTAGTTTTCCCCTAGACCGTTCTAGTTATTCGTTTCGAGCATCAGAACTGCGAAAATTTGGAGTTTCTCAAGCGTTTCTTACCTCAAAACTGCCATATCTCGCGAACGGATTGACCAATCCGAAAAGTTTCTGTTGCATCTGAAAGTAGAAACTCGCCCCATTACAACGGTATGAGTAGTTTTCCCCTAGGCCGTTCTAGTTATTCGTTTCGAGCATCAGAACTGCGAAAATTTGGAGTTTCTCAAGCGTTTCTTACCTCAAAACTGCCATATCTCGCGAACGGATTGACCAATCCGCAAAGTTTCTGTTGCATCTGAAAGTAGAAACTAGCCCCATTACAACTGTATGAGTAGTTTTCCCCTAGGCCGTTCTAGTTATTCGTTTCGAGCATCAGAACTGCGAAAATTTTGAGTTTCTCAAGCGTTTCTTACCCCAAAACTGCCATATCTCGCGAACGGATTGACCACCCGAAAAGTTTCTATTGCATCTGAAAGTAGAAACTCGAGCCATTACAACGATATGAGTAGTTTTCCCCTAGGCCGTTCTTGTTATTCGTTTCGAGCATCAGAACTGCGAAAATTTGGAGTTTCTCAAGCGTTTCTTACCCCAAAACTGCCATATCTCGCGAACGGATTGACCAATCCGAAAAGTTTCTGTTGCATCTGAAAGTAGAAACTAGCCCCATTACAACGGTATTAGTAGTTTTCCCCTAGACCGTTCTAGTTATTCGTTTCGAGCATCAGAACTGCGAAAATTTGGAGTTTCTCAAGCGTTTCTTACCTCAAAACTGCCATATCTCGCGAACGGATTGACCAATCCGAAAAGTTTCTGTTGCATCTGAAAGTAGAAACTAGCCCCATTACAACGGTATGAGTAGTTTTCCCCTAGACCGTTCTAGTTATTCGTTTCGAGCATCAGAACTGCGAAAATTTGGAGTTTCTCAAGCGTTTCTTACCTCAAAACTGCCATATCTCGCGAACGGATTGACCAATCCGCAAAGTTTCTGTTGCATCTGAAAGTAGAAACTAGCCCCATTACAACGGTATGAGTAGTTTTCCCCTAGGCCGTTCTAGTTATTCGTTTCGAGCATCAGAACTGCGAAAATTTTGAGTTTCTCAAGCGTTTCTTACCCCAAAACTGCCATATCTCGCGAACGGATTGACCAATCCGAAAAGTTTCTGTTGCATCTGAAAGTAGAAACTAGCCCCATTACAACGGTATGAGTAGTTTTCCCCTAGGCCGTTCTAGTTATTCGTTTCGAGCATCAGAACTGCGAAAATTTTGAGTTTCTCAAGCGTTTCTTACCCCAAAACTGCCATATCTCGCGAACGGATTGACCAATCCGAAAAGTTTCTACTGCATCTGAAAGTAGAAACTAGCCCCATTATAACGGTATGAGTAGTTTTCCCCTAGACCGTTCTAGTTATTCGTTTCGAGTATCAGAACTGCGAAAATTTGGAGTTTCTCAAGCGTTTCTTACCCCAAAACTGCCATATCTCGCGAACGGATAGACCAATCCGAAAAGTTTCTGTTGCATCTGAAAGTAGAAACTAGCCCCATTACAACGGTATGAGTAGTTTTCCCCTAAGCCGTTCTAGTTATTCGTTTCGAGCATCAGAACTGCGAAAATTTTGAGTTTCTCAAGCGTTTCTTACCCCAAAACTGCCATATCTCGCGAACGGATTGACCAATCCGAAAAGTTTCTATTGCATCTGAAAGTAGAAACTAGCCCCATTATAACGGTATGAGTAGTTTTCCCCTAGACCGTTCTAGTTATTCGTTTCGAGTATCAGAACTGCGAAAATTTGGAGTTTCTCAAGCGTTTCTTACCCCAAAACTGCCATATCTCGCGAACGGATTGACCAATCCGAAAAGTTTCTGTTGCATCTGAAAGTAGAAACTAGCCCCATTACAACGGTATGAGTAGTTTTCCCCTAGGCCGTTCTAGTTATTCGTTTCGAGCATCAGAACTGCGAAAATTTGGAGTTTCTCAAGCGTTTCTTACCTCAAAACTGCCATATCTCGCGAACGGATTGACCAATCCGCAAAGTTTCTGTTGCATCTGAAAGTAGAAACTAGCCCCATTACAACTGTATGAGTAGTTTTCCCCTAGGCCGTTCTAGTTATTCGTTTCGAGCATCAGAACTGCGAAAATTTTGAGTTTCTCAAGCGTTTCTTACCCCAAAACTGCCATATCTCGCGAACGGATTGACCAATCCGAAAAGTTTCTATTGCATCTGAAAGTAGAAACTCGAGCCATTACAACGGTATGAGTAGTTTTCCCCTAGACCGTTCTAGTTATTCGTTTCGAGCATCAGAACTGCGAAAATTTGGAGTTTCTCAAGCGTTTCTTACCCCAAAACTGCCATATCTCGCGAACGGATTGACCAATCCGAAAAGTTTCTATTGCATCTGAAAGTAGAAACTAGCCCCATTATAACGGTATGAGTAGTTATCCCCTAGACCGTTCTAGTTATTCGTTTCGAGTATCAGAACTGCGAAAATTTTGAGTTTCTCAAGCGTTTCTTACCCCAAAACTGCCATATCTCGCGAACGGATTGACCAATCCGAAAAGTTTCTGTTGCATCTGAAAGTAGAAACTAGCCCCATTATAACGGTATGAGTAGTTTTCCCCTAGACCGTTCTAGTTATTCGTTTCGAGTATCAGAACTGCGAAAATTTGGAGTTTCTCAAGCGTTTCTTACCTCAAAACTGCCATATCTCGCGAACGGATTGACCAATCCGAAAAGTTTCTGTTGCATCTGAAAGTAGAAACTAGCCCCATTACAACGGTATGAGTAGTTTTCCCCTAGACCGTTCTAGTTATTCGTTTCGAGCATCAGAACTGCGAAAATTTGGAGTTTCTCAAGCGTTTCTTACCTCAAAACTGCCATATCTCGCGAACGGATTGACCAATCCGCAAAGTTTCTGTTGCATCTGAAAGTAGAAACTAGCCCCATTACGACTGTATGAGTAGTTTTCCCCTAGGCCGTTCTAGTTATTCGTTTCGAGCATCAGAACTGCGAAAATTTTGAGTTTCTCAAGCGTTTCTTACCCCAAAACTGCCATATCTCGCGAACGGATTGACCAATCCGCAAAGTTTCTGTTGCATCTGAAAGTAGAAACTAGCCCCATTACAACTGTATGAGTAGTTTTCCCCTAGGCCGTTCTAGTTATTCGTTTCGAGCATCAGAACTGCGAAAATTTTGAGTTTCTCAAGCGTTTCTTACCCCAAAACTGCCATATCTCGCGAACGGATAGACCAATCCGAAAAGTTTCTGTTGCATCTGAAAGTAGAAACTAGCCCCATTACAACGGTATGAGTAGTTTTCCCCTAAGCCGTTCTAGTTATTCGTTTCGAGCATCAGAACTGCGAAAATTTTGAGTTTCTCAAGCGTTTCTTACCCCAAAACTGCCATATCTCGCGAACGGATTGACCAATCCGAAAAGTTTCTATTGCATCTGAAAGTAGAAACTAGCCCCATTATAACGGTATGAGTAGTTTTCCCCTAGACCGTTCTAGTTATTCGTTTCGAGTATCAGAACTGCGAAAATTTGGAGTTTCTCAAGCGTTTCTTACCCCAAAACTGCCATATCTCGCGAACGGATTGACCAATCCGAAAAGTTTCTGTTGCATCTGAAAGTAGAAACTAGCCCCATTACAACGGTATGAGTAGTTTTCCCCTAGGCCGTTCTAGTTATTCGTTTCGAGCATCAGAACTGCGAAAATTTGGAGTTTCTCAAGCGTTTCTTACCTCAAAACTGCCATATCTCGCGAACGGATTGACCAATCCGCAAAGTTTCTGTTGCATCTGAAAGTAGAAACTAGCCCCATTACAACTGTATGAGTAGTTTTCCCCTAGGCCGTTCTAGTTATTCGTTTCGAGCATCAGAACTGCGAAAATTTTGAGTTTCTCAAGCGTTTCTTACCCCAAAACTGCCATATCTCGCGAACGGATTGACCAATCCGAAAAGTTTCTATTGCATCTGAAAGTAGAAACTCGAGCCATTACAACGGTATGAGTAGTTTTCCCCTAGACCGTTCTAGTTATTCGTTTCGAGCATCAGAACTGCGAAAATTTGGAGTTTCTCAAGCGTTTCTTACCCCAAAACTGCCATATCTCGCGAACGGATTGACCAATCCGAAAAGTTTCTATTGCATCTGAAAGTAGAAACTAGCCCCATTATAACGGTATGAGTAGTTATCCCCTAGACCGTTCTAGTTATTCGTTTCGAGTATCAGAACTGCGAAAATTTTGAGTTTCTCAAGCGTTTCTTACCCCAAAACTGCCATATCTCGCGAACGGATTGACCAATCCGAAAAGTTTCTGTTGCATCTGAAAGTAGAAACTAGCCCCATTATAACGGTATGAGTAGTTTTCCCCTAGACCGTTCTAGTTATTCGTTTCGAGTATCAGAACTGCGAAAATTTGGAGTTTCTCAAGCGTTTCTTACCTCAAAACTGCCATATCTCGCGAACGGATTGACCAATCCGAAAAGTTTCTGTTGCATCTGAAAGTAGAAACTAGCCCCATTACAACGGTATGAGTAGTTTTCCCCTAGACCGTTCTAGTTATTCGTTTCGAGCATCAGAACTGCGAAAATTTGGAGTTTCTCAAGCGTTTCTTACCTCAAAACTGCCATATCTCGCGAACGGATTGACCAATCCGCAAAGTTTCTGTTGCATCTGAAAGTAGAAACTAGCCCCATTACGACTGTATGAGTAGTTTTCCCCTAGGCCGTTCTAGTTATTCGTTTCGAGCATCAGAACTGCGAAAATTTTGAGTTTCTCAAGCGTTTCTTACCCCAAAACTGCCATATCTCGCGAACGGATTGACCAATCCGAAAAGTTTCTATTGCATCTGAAAGTAGAAACTAGCCCCATTATAACGGTATGAGTAGTTTTCCCCTAGACCGTTCTAGTTATTCGTTTCGAGTATCAGAACTGCGAAAATTTGGAGTTTCTCAAGCGTTTCTTACCCCAAAACTGCCATATCTCGCGAACGGATTGACCAATCCGAAAAGTTTCTGTTGCATCTGAAAGTAGAAACTAGCCCCATTAGAACGGTATGAGTAGTTTTCCCCTAGGCCGTTCTAGTTATTCGTTTCGAGCATCAGAACTGCGAAAATTTTGAGTTTCTCAAGCGTTTCTTACCCCAAAACTGCCATATCTCGCGAACGGATTGACCAATCCGAAAAGTTTCTATTGCATCTGAAAGTAGAAACTAGCCCCATTATAACGGTATGAGTAGTTTTCCCCTAGGCCGTTCTAGTTATTCGTTTCGAGCATCAGAACTGCGAAAATTTTGAGTTTCTCAAGCGTTTCTTACCCCAAAACTGCCATATCTCGCGAACGGATTGACCAATCCGAAAAGTTTCTACTGCATCTGAAAGTAGAAACTAGCCCCATTATAACGGTATGAGTAGTTTTCCCCTAGACCGTTCTAGTTATTCGTTTCGAGTATCAGAACTGCGAAAATTTGGAGTTTCTCAAGCGTTTCTTACCCCAAAACTGCCATATCTCGCGAACGGATAGACCAATCCGAAAAGTTTCTGTTGCATCTGAAAGTAGAAACTAGCCCCATTACAACGGTATGAGTAGTTTTCCCCTAGGCCGTTCTAGTTATTCGTTTCGAGCATCAGAACTGCGAAAATTTTGAGTTTCTCAAGCGTTTCTTACCCCAAAACTGCCATATCTCGCGAACGGATTGACCAATCCGAAAAGTTTCTATTGCATCTGAAAGTAGAAACTAGCCCCATTATAACGGTATGAGTAGTTTTCCCCTAGACCGTTCTAGTTATTCGTTTCGAGTATCAGAACTGGGAAAATTTGGAGTTTCTCAAGCGTTTCTTACCCCAAAACTGCCATATCTCGCGAACGGATTGACCAATCCGAAAAGTTTCTGTTGCATCTGAAAGTAGAAACTAGCCCCATTACAACGGTATGAGTAGTTTTCCCCTAGGCCGTTCTAGTTATTCGTTTCGAGCATCAGAACTGCGAAAATTTGGAGTTTCTCAAGCGTTTCTTACCTCAAAACTGCCATATCTCGCGAACGGATTGACCAATCCGCAAAGTTTCTGTTGCATCTGAAAGTAGAAACTAGCCCCATTACAACTGTATGAGTAGTTTTCCCCTAGGCCGTTCTAGTTATTCGTTTCGAGCATCAGAACTGCGAAAATTTTGAGTTTCTCAAGCGTTTCTTACCTCAAAACTGCCATATCTCGCGAACGGATTGACCAATCCGAAAAGTTTCTGTTGCATCTGAAAGTAGAAACTAGCCCCATTACAACGGTATGAGTAGTTTTCCCCTAGACCGTTCTAGTTATTCGTTTCGAGCATCAGAACTGCGAAAATTTGGAGTTTCTCAAGCGTTTCTTACCTCAAAACTGCCATATCTCGCGAACGGATTGACCAATCCGCAAAGTTTCTGTTGCATCTGAAAGTAGAAACTAGCCCCATTACGACTGTATGAGTAGTTTTCCCCTAGGCCGTTCTAGTTATTCGTTTCGAGCATCAGAACTGCGAAAATTTTGAGTTTCTCAAGCGTTTCTTACCCCAAAACTGCCATATCTCGCGAACGGATTGACCAATCCGAAAAGTTTCTATTGCATCTGAAAGTAGAAACTAGCCCCATTATAACGGTATGAGTAGTTTTCCCCTAGACCGTTCTAGTTATTCGTTTCGAGTATCAGAACTGCGAAAATTTGGAGTTTCTCAAGCGTTTCTTACCCCAAAACTGCCATATCTCGCGAACGGATTGACCAATCCGAAAAGTTTCTGTTGCATCTGAAAGTAGAAACTAGCCCCATTAGAACGGTATGAGTAGTTTTCCCCTAGGCCGTTCTAGTTATTCGTTTCGAGCATCAGAACTGCGAAAATTTTGAGTTTCTCAAGCGTTTCTTACCCCAAAACTGCCATATCTCGCGAACGGATTGACCAATCCGAAAAGTTTCTATTGCATCTGAAAGTAGAAACTAGCCCCATTATAACGGTATGAGTAGTTTTCCCCTAGGCCGTTCTAGTTATTCGTTTCGAGCATCAGAACTGCGAAAATTTTGAGTTTCTCAAGCGTTTCTTACCCCAAAACTGCCATATCTCGCGAACGGATTGACCAATCCGAAAAGTTTCTACTGCATCTGAAAGTAGAAACTAGCCCCATTATAACGGTATGAGTAGTTTTCCCCTAGACCGTTCTAGTTATTCGTTTCGAGTATCAGAACTGCGAAAATTTGGAGTTTCTCAAGCGTTTCTTACCCCAAAACTGCCATATCTCGCGAACGGATAGACCAATCCGAAAAGTTTCTGTTGCATCTGAAAGTAGAAACTAGCCCCATTACAACGGTATGAGTAGTTTTCCCCTAGGCCGTTCTAGTTATTCGTTTCGAGCATCAGAACTGCGAAAATTTTGAGTTTCTCAAGCGTTTCTTACCCCAAAACTGCCATATCTCGCGAACGGATTGACCAATCCGAAAAGTTTCTATTGCATCTGAAAGTAGAAACTAGCCCCATTATAACGGTATGAGTAGTTTTCCCCTAGACCGTTCTAGTTATTCGTTTCGAGTATCAGAACTGCGAAAATTTGGAGTTTCTCAAGCGTTTCTTACCCCAAAACTGCCATATCTCGCGAACGGATTGACCAATCCGAAAAGTTTCTGTTGCATCTGAATGTAGAAACTAGCCCCATTACAACGGTATGAGTAGTTTTCCCCTAGGCCGTTCTAGTTATTCGTTTCGAGCATCAGAACTGCGAAAATTTGGAGTTTCTCAAGCGTTTCTTACCTCAAAACTGCCATATCTCGCGAACGGATTGACCAATCCGCAAAGTTTCTGTTGCATCTGAAAGTAGAAACTAGCCCCATTACAACTGTATGAGTAGTTTTCCCCTAGGCCGTTCTAGTTATTCGTTTCGAGCATCAGAACTGCGAAAATTTTGAGTTTCTCAAGCGTTTCTTACCTCAAAACTGCCATATCTCGCGAACGGATTGACCAATCCGAAAAGTTTCTGTTGCATCTGAAAGTAGAAACTAGCCCCATTACAACGGTATGAGTAGTTTTCCCCTAGACCGTTCTAGTTATTCGTTTCGAGCATCAGAACTGCGAAAATTTGGAGTTTCTCAAGCGTTTCTTACCTCAAAACTGCCATATCTCGCGAACGGATTGACCAATCCGAAAAGTTTCTGTTGCATCTGAAAGTAGAAACTAGCCCCATTACAACGGTATGAGTAGTTTTCCCCTAGACCGTTCTAGTTATTCGTTTCGAGCATCAGAACTGCGAAAATTTTGAGTTTCTCAAGCGTTTCTTACCCCAAAACTGCCATATCTCGCGAACGGATTGACCAATCCGAAAAGTTTCTATTGCATCTGAAAGTAGAAACTAGCCCCATTATAACGGTATGAGTAGTTTTCCCCTAGACCGTTCTAGTTATTCGTTTCGAGTATCAGAACTGCGAAAATTTGGAGTTTCTCAAGCGTTTCTTACCCCAAAACTGCCATATCTCGCGAACGGATTGACCAATCCGAAAAGTTTCTGTTGCATCTGAAAGTAGAAACTAGCCCCATTAGAACGGTATGAGTAGTTTTCCCCTAGGCCGTTCTAGTTATTCGTTTCGAGCATCAGAACTGCGAAAATTTTGAGTTTCTCAAGCGTTTCTTACCCCAAAACTGCCATATCTCGCGAACGGATTGACCAATCCGAAAAGTTTCTATTGCATCTGAAAGTAGAAACTAGCCCCATTATAACGGTATGAGTAGTTTTCCCCTAGGCCGTTCTAGTTATTCGTTTCGAGCATCAGAACTGCGAAAATTTTGAGTTTCTCAAGCGTTTCTTACCCCAAAACTGCCATATCTCGCGAACGGATTGACCAATCCGAAAAGTTTCTACTGCATCTGAAAGTAGAAACTAGCCCCATTATAACGGTATGAGTAGTTTTCCCCTAGACCGTTCTAGTTATTCGTTTCGAGTATCAGAACTGCGAAAATTTGGAGTTTCTCAAGCGTTTCTTACCCCAAAACTGCCATATCTCGCGAACGGATAGACCAATCCGAAAAGTTTCTGTTGCATCTGAAAGTAGAAACTAGCCCCATTACAACGGTATGAGTAGTTTTCCCCTAGGCCGTTCTAGTTATTCGTTTCGAGCATCAGAACTGCGAAAATTTTGAGTTTCTCAAGCGTTTCTTACCCCAAAACTGCCATATCTCGCGAACGGATTGACCAATCCGAAAAGTTTCTATTGCATCTGAAAGTAGAAACTAGCCCCATTATAACGGTATGAGTAGTTTTCCCCTAGACCGTTCTAGTTATTCGTTTCGAGTATCAGAACTGCGAAAATTTGGAGTTTCTCAAGCGTTTCTTACCCCAAAACTGCCATATCTCGCGAACGGATTGACCAATCCGAAAAGTTTCTGTTGCATCTGAAAGTAGAAACTAGCCCCATTACAACGGTATGAGTAGTTTTCCCCTAGGCCGTTCTAGTTATTCGTTTCGAGCATCAGAACTGCGAAAATTTGGAGTTTCTCAAGCGTTTCTTACCTCAAAACTGCCATATCTCGCGAACGGATTGACCAATCCGCAAAGTTTCTGTTGCATCTGAAAGTAGAAACTAGCCCCATTACAACTGTATGAGTAGTTTTCCCCTAGGCCGTTCTAGTTATTCGTTTCGAGCATCAGAACTGCGAAAATTTTGAGTTTCTCAAGCGTTTCTTACCCCAAAACTGCCATATCTCGCGAACGGATTGACCAATCCGAAAAGTTTCTATTGCATCTGAAAGTAGAAACTCGAGCCATTACAACGGTATGAGTAGTTTTCCCCTAGACCGTTCTAGTTATTCGTTTCGAGCATCAGAACTGCGAAAATTTGGAGTTTCTCAAGCGTTTCTTACCCCAAAACTGCCATATCTCGCGAACGGATTGACCAATCCGAAAAGTTTCTATTGCATCTGAAAGTAGAAACTAGCCCCATTATAACGGTATGAGTAGTTATCCCCTAGACCGTTCTAGTTATTCGTTTCGAGTATCAGAACTGCGAAAATTTTGAGTTTCTCAAGCGTTTCTTACCCCAAAACTGCCATATCTCGCGAACGGATTGACCAATCCGAAAAGTTTCTGTTGCATCTGAAAGTAGAAACTAGCCCCATTACAACGGTATGAGTAGTTTTCCCCTAGGCCGTTCTAGTTATTCGTTTCGAGCATCAGAACTGCGAAAATTTTGAGTTTCTCAAGCGTTTCTTACCCCAAAACTGCCATATCTCGCGAACGGATTGACCAATCCGAAAAGTTTCTATTGCATCTGAAAGTAGAAACTAGCCCCATTATAACGGTATGAGTAGTTTTCCCCTAGACCGTTCTAGTTATTCGTTTCGAGTATCAGAACTGCGAAAATTTGGAGTTTCTCAAGCGTTTCTTACCTCAAAACTGCCATATCTCGCGAACGGATTGACCAATCCGAAAAGTTTCTATTGCATCTGAAAGTAGAAACTAGCCCCATTATAACGGTATGAGTAGTTTTCCCCTAGACCGTTCTAGTTATTCGTTTCGAGTATCAGAACTGCGAAAATTTGGAGTTTCTCAAGCGTTTCTTACCCCAAAACTGCCATATTTCGCGAACGGATTGACCAATCCGAAAAGTTTCTATTGCATCTGAAAGTAGAAACTAGCCCCATTATAACGGTATGAGTAGTTTTCCCCTAGACCGTTCTAGTTATTCGTTTTTGAGCATCAGAACTGCGAAAATTTGGAGTTTCTCAAGCGTTTCCTACATCAAAACTGCCATATCTCGCGAACGGATTGACCAATCCGCAAAGTTTCTGTTGCATCTGAAAGTAGAAACTCGCCCCATTACAACGGTATGAGTAGTTTTCCCCTAGGCCGTTCTTGTTATTCGTTTCGAGCATCAGAACTGCGAAAATTTGGAGTTTCTCAAGCGTTTCTTACCCCAAAACTGCCATATCTCGCGAACGGATTGACCAATCCGAAAAGTTTCTGTTGCATCTGAAAGTAGAAACTAGCCCCATTACAACGGTATGAGTAGTTTTCCCCTAGACCGTTCTAGTTATTCGTTTCGAGCATCAGAACTGCGAAAATTTGGAGTTTCTCAAGCGTTTCTTACCCCAAAACTGCCATATCTCGCGAACGGATTGACCAATCCGAAAAGTTTCTGTTGCATCTGAAAGTAGAAACTAGCCCCATTACAACGGTATGAGTAGTTTTCCCCTAGACCGTTCTAGTTATTCGTTTCGAGCATCAGAACTGCGAAAATTTGGAGTTTCTCAAGCGTTTCTTACCTCAAAACTGCCATATCTCGCGAACGGATTGACCAATCCGAAAAGTTTCCATTGCATCTGAAAGTAGAAACTAGCCCCATTATAACGGTATGAGTAGTTTTCCCCTAGACCGTTCTAGTTATTCGTTTCGAGTATCAGAACTGCGAAAATTTGGAGTTTCTCAAGCGTTTCTTACCCCAAAACTGCCATATCTCGCGAACGGATTGACCAATCCGAAAAGTTTCTGTTGCATCTGAAAGTAGAAACTAGCCCCATTACAACGGTATGAGTAGTTTTCCCCTAGGCCGTTCTAGTTATTCGTTTCGAGCATCAGAACTGCGAAAATTTTGAGTTTCTCAAGCGTTTCTTACCCCAAAACTGCCATATCTCGCGAACGGATTGACCAATCCGAAAAGTTTCTACTGCATCTGAAAGTAGAAACTAGCCCCATTATAACGGTATGAGTAGTTTTCCCCTAGACCGTTCTAGTTATTCGTTTCGAGTATCAGAACTGCGAAAATTTGGAGTTTCTCAAGCGTTTCTTACCCCAAAACTGCCATATCTCGCGAACGGATAGACCAATCCGAAAAGTTTCTGTTGCATCTGAAAGTAGAAACTAGCCCCATTACAACGGTATGAGTAGTTTTCCCCTAGGCCGTTCTAGTTATTCGTTTCGAACATCAGAACTGCGAAAATTTTGAGTTTCTCAAGCGTTTCTTACCCCAAAACTGCCATATCTCGCGAACGGATTGACCAATCCGAAAAGTTTCTATTGCATCTGAAAGTAGAAACTAGCCCCATTATAACGGTATGAGTAGTTTTCCCCTAGACCGTTCTAGTTATTCGTTTCGAGTATCAGAACTGCGAAAATTTGGAGTTTCTCAAGCGTTTCTTACCCCAAAACTGCCATATCTCGCGAACGGATTGACCAATCCGAAAAGTTTCTGTTGCATCTGAAAGTAGAAACTAGCCCCATTACAACGGTATGAGTAGTTTTCCCCTAGGCCGTTCTAGTTATTCGTTTCGAGCATCAGAACTGCGAAAATTTGGAGTTTCTCAAGCGTTTCTTACCTCAAAACTGCCATATCTCGCGAACGGATTGACCAATCCGCAAAGTTTCTGTTGCATCTGAAAGTAGAAACTAGCCCCATTACAACTGTATGAGTAGTTTTCCTCTAGGCCGTTCTAGTTATTCGTTTCGAGCATCAGAACTGCGAAAATTTTGAGTTTCTCAAGCGTTTCTTACCCCAAAACTGCCATATCTCGCGAACGGATTGACCAATCCGAAAAGTTTCTATTGCATCTGAAAGTAGAAACTCGAGCCATTACAACGGTATGAGTAGTTTTCCCCTAGACCGTTCTAGTTATTCGTTTCGAGCATCAGAACTGCGAAAATTTGGAGTTTCTCAAGCGTTTCTTACCCCAAAACTGCCATATCTCGCGAACGGATTGACCAATCCGAAAAGTTTCTGTTGCATCTGAAAGTAGAAACTAGCCCCATTACAACTGTATGAGTAGTTTTCCGCTAGGCCGTTCTAGTTATTCGTTTCGAGCATCAGAACTGCGAAAATTTTGAGTTTCTCAAGCGTTTCTTACCCCAAAACTGCCATATCTCGCGAACGGATTGACCAATCCGAAAAGTTTCTATTGCATCTGAAAGTAGAAACTAGCCCCATTATAACGGTATGAGTAGTTTTCCCCTAGACCGTTCTAGTTATTCGTTTCGAGCATCAGAACTGCGAAAATTTTGAGTTTCTCAAGCGTTTCTTACCCCAAAACTGCCATATCTCGCGAACGGATTGGCCAATCCGAAAAGTTTCTATTGCATCTGAAAGTAGAAACTAGCCCCATTATAACGGTATGAGTAGTTTTCCCCTAGACCGTTCTAGTTATTCGTTTCGAGTATCAGAACTGCGAAAATTTGGAGTTTCTCAAGCGTTTCTTACCCCAAAACTGCCATATCTCGCGAACGGATTGACCAATCCGAAAAGTTTCTGTTGCATCTGAAAGTAGAAACTAGCCCAATTACAACGGTATGAGTAGTTTTCCCCTAGACCGTTCTAGTTATTCGTTTCGAGCATCAGAACTGCGAAAATTTTGAGTTTCTCAAGCGTTTCTTACCCCAAAACTGCCATATCTCGCGAACGGATTGACCAATCCGAAAAGTTTCTATTGCATCTGAAAGTAGAAACTAGTCCCATTATAACGGTATGAGTAGTTTTCCCCTAGACCGTTCTAGTTATTCGTTTCGAGTATCAGAACTGCGAAAATTTGGAGTTTCTCAAGCGTTTCTTACCTCAAAACTGCCATATCTCGCGAACGGATTGACCAATCCGTAAAGTTTCTGTTGCATCTGAAAGTAGAAACTAGCCCCATTACAACGGTATGAGTAGTTTTCCCCTAGACCGTTCTAGTTATTCGTTTCGAGCATCAGAACTGCGAAAATTTGGAGTTTCTAAAGCGTTTCTTACCTCAAAACTGCCATATCTCGCGAACGGATTGACCAATCCGCAAAGTTTCTGTTGCATCTGAAAGTAGAAACTAGCCCCATTACAACTGTATGAGTAGTTTTCCCCTAGGCCGTTCTAGTTATTCGTTTCGAGCATCAGAACTGCGAAAATTTTGAGTTTCTCAAGCGTTTCTTACCCCAAAACTGCCATATCTCGCGAACGGATTGACCAATCCGAAAAGTTTCTATTGCATCTGAAAGTAGAAACTAGCCCCATTATAACGGTATGAGTAGTTTTCCCCTAGACCGTTCTAGTTATTCGTTTCGAGTATCAGAACTGCGAAAATTTGGAGTTTCTCAAGCGTTTCTTACCCCAAAACTGCCATATCTCGCGAACGGATTGACCAATCCGAAAAGTTTCTGTTGCATCTGAAAGTAGAAACTAGCCCCATTACAACGGTATGAGTAGTTTTCCCCTAGGCCGTTCTAGTTATTCGTTTCGAGCATCAGAACTGCGAAAATTTTGAGTTTCTCAAGCGTTTCTTACCCCAAAACTGCCATATCTCGCGAACGGATTGACCAATCCGAAAAGTTTCTATTGCATCTGAAAGTAGAAACTAGCCCCATTATAACGGTATGAGTAGTTTTCCCCTAGACCGTTCTAGTTATTCGTTTCGAGTATCAGAACTGCGAAAATTTGGAGTTTCTCAAGCGTTTCTTACCCCAAAACTGCCATATCTCGCGAACGGATTGACCAATCCGAAAAGTTTCTGTTGCATCTGAAAGTAGAAACTAGCCCCATTACAACGGTATGAGTAGTTTTCCCCTAGGCCGTTCTAGTTATTCGTTTCGAGCATCAGAACTGCGAAAATTTTGAGTTTCTCAAGCGTTTCTTACCCCAAAACTGCCATATCTCGCGAACGGATTGACCAATCCGAAAAGTTTCTATTGCATCTGAAAGTAGAAACTAGCCCCATTATAACGGTATGAGTAGTTTTCCCCTAGACCGTTCTAGTTATTCGTTTCGAGTATCAGAACTGCGAAAATTTGGAGTTTCTCAAGCGTTTCTTACCCCAAAACTGCCATATCTCGCGAACGGATTGACCAATCCGAAAAGTTTCTGTTGCATCTGAAAGTAGAAACTAGCCCCATTACAACGGTATGAGTAGTTTTCCACTAGACCGTTCTAGTTATTCGGTTTGAGCATCAGAACTGCGAAAATTTGGAGTTTCTCAAGCGTTTCTTACCTCAAAACTGCCATATCTCGCGAACGGATTGACCAATCCGAAAAGTTTCTGTTGCATCTGAAAGTAGAAACTAGCCCCATTATAACGGTATGAGTAGTTTTCCCCTAGGCCGTTCTAGTTATTCGTTTCGAGCATCAGAACTGCGAAAATTTGGAGTTTCTCAAGCGTTTCTTACCTCAAAACTGCCATATCTCGCGAACGGATTGACCAATCCGCAAAGTTTCTGTTGCATCTGAAAGTAGAAACTAGCCCCATTACAACTGTATGAGTAGTTTTCCCCTAGGCCGTTCTAGTTATTCGTTTCGAGCATCAGAACTGCGAAAATTTTGAGTTTCTCAAGCGTTTCTTACCCCAAAACTGCCATATCTCGCGAACGGATTGACCAATCCGAAAAGTTTCTATTGCATCTGAAAGTAGAAACTCGAGCCATTACAACGGTATGAGTAGTTTTCCCCTAGACCGTTCTAGTTATTCGTTTCGAGCATCAGAACTGCGAAAATTTGGAGTTTCTCAAGCGTTTCTTACCCCAAAACTGCCATATCTCGCGAACGGATTGACCAATCCGAAAAGTTTCTATTGCATCTGAAAGTAGAAACTAGCCCCATTATAACGGTATGAGTAGTTATCCCCTAGACCGTTCTAGTTATTCGTTTCGAGTATCAGAACTGCGAAAATTTTGAGTTTCTCAAGCGTTTCTTACCCCAAAACTGCCATATCTCGCGAACGGATTGACCAATCCGAAAAGTTTCTGTTGCATCTGAAAGTAGAAACTAGCCCCATTACAACGGTATGAGTAGTTTTCCCCTAGGCCGTTCTAGTTATTCGTTTCGAGCATCAGAACTGCGAAAATTTTGAGTTTCTCAAGCGTTTCTTACCCCAAAACTGCCATATCTCGCGAACGGATTGACCAATCCGAAAAGTTTCTATTGCATCTGAAAGTAGAAACTAGCCCCATTATAACGGTATGAGTAGTTTTCCCCTAGACCGTTCTAGTTATTCGTTTCGAGTATCAGAACTGCGAAAATTTGGAGTTTCTCAAGCGTTTCTTACCCCAAAACTGCCATATCTCGCGAACGGATAGACCAATCCGAAAAGTTTCTGTTGCATCTGAAAGTAGAAACTAGCCCCATTACAACGGTATGAGTAGTTTTCCCCTAGGCCGTTCTAGTTATTCGTTTCGAACATCAGAACTGCGAAAATTTTGAGTTTCTCAAGCGTTTCTTACCTCAAAACTGCCATATCTCGCGAACGGATTGACCAATCCGAAAAGTTTCTATTGCATCTGAAAGTAGAAACTAGCCCCATTATAACGGTATGAGTAGTTTTCCCCTAGACCGTTCTAGTTATTCGTTTCGAGTATCAGAACTGCGAAAATTTGGAGTTTCTCAAGCGTTTCTTACCCCAAAACTGCCATATCTCGCGAACGGATTGACCAATCCGAAAAGTTTCTATTGCATCTGAAAGTAGAAACTAGCCCCATTATAACGGTATGAGTAGTTTTCCCCTAGACCGTTCTAGTTATTCGTTTCGAGCATCAGAACTGCGAAAATTTGGAGTTTCTCAAGCGTTTCTTACCTCAAAACTGCCATATCTCGCGAACGGATTGACCAATCCGAAAAGTTTCTATTGCATCTGAAAGTAGAAACTAGCCCCATTATAACGGTATGAGTAGTTTTCCCCTAGACCGTTCTAGTTATTCGTTTCGAGTATCAGAACTGCGAAAATTTGGAGTTTCTCAAGCGTTTCTTACCCCAAAACTGCCATATTTCGCGAACGGATTGACCAATCCGAAAAGTTTCTATTGCATCTGAAAGTAGAAACTAGCCCCATTATAACGGTATGAGTAGTTTTCCCCTAGACCGTTCTAGTTATTCGTTTTTGAGCATCAGAACTGCGAAAATTTGGAGTTTCTCAAGCGTTTCCTACATCAAAACTGCCATATCTCGCGAACGGATTGACCAATCCGCAAAGTTTCTGTTGCATCTGAAAGTAGAAACTCGCCCCATTACAACGGTATGAGTAGTTTTCCCCTAGGCCGTTCTTGTTATTCGTTTCGAGCATCAGAACTGCGAAAATTTGGAGTTTCTCAAGCGTTTCTTACCCCAAAACTGCCATATCTCGCGAACGGATTGACCAATCCGAAAAGTTTCTGTTGCATCTGAAAGTAGAAACTAGCCCCATTACAACGGTATGAGTAGTTTTCCCCTAGACCGTTCTAGTTATTCGTTTCGAGCATCAGAACTGCGAAAATTTGGAGTTTCTCAAGCGTTTCTTACCCCAAAACTGCCATATCTCGCGAACGGATTGACCAATCCGAAAAGTTTCTGTTGCATCTGAAAGTAGAAACTAGCCCCATTACAACGGTATGAGTAGTTTTCCCCTAGACCGTTCTAGTTATTCGTTTCGAGCATCAGAACTGCGAAAATTTGGAGTTTCTCAAGCGTTTCTTACCTCAAAACTGCCATATCTCGCGAACGGATTGACCAATCCGAAAAGTTTCCATTGCATCTGAAAGTAGAAACTAGCCCCATTATAACGGTATGAGTAGTTTTCCCCTAGACCGTTCTAGTTATTCGTTTCGAGTATCAGAACTGCGAAAATTTGGAGTTTCTCAAGCGTTTCTTACCCCAAAACTGCCATATCTCGCGAACGGATTGACCAATCCGAAAAGTTTCTATTGCATCTGAAAGTAGAAACTAGCCCCATTATAACGGTATGAGTAGTTTTCCCCTAGACCGTTCTAGTTATTCGTTTCGAGTATCAGAACTGCGAAAATTTGGAGTTTCTCAAGCGTTTCTTAACTCAAAACTGCCATATCTCGCGAACGGATTGACCAATCCGAAAAGTTTCTGTTGCATCTGAAAGTAGAAACTAGCCCCATTACAACGGTATGAGTAGTTTTCCCCTAGGCTGTTCTAGTTATTCGTTTCGAGCATCAGAACTGCGAAAATTTGGAGTTTCTCAAGCGTTTCTTACCCCAAAACTGCCATATCTCGCGAACGGATTGACCAATCCGAAAAGTTTCTATTGCATCTGAAAGTAGAAACTAGCCCCATTATAACGGTATGAGTAGTTTTCCCCTAGACCGTTCTAGTTATTCGTTTCGAGTATCAGAACTGCGAAAATTTGGAGTTTCTCAAGCGTTTCTTAACTCAAAACTGCCATATCTCGCGAACGGATTGACCAATCCGAAAAGTTTCTGTTGCATCTGAAAGTAGAAACTAGCCCCATTACAACGGTATGAGTAGTTTTCCCCTAGGCCGTTCTAGTTATTCGTTTCGAGCATCAGAACTGCGAAAATTTTGAGTTTCTCAAGCGTTTCTTACCCCAAAACTGCCATATCTCGCGAACGGATTGACCAATCCGAAAAGTTTCTGTTGCATCTGAAAGTAGAAACTAGCCCCATTACAACGGTATGAGTAGTTTTCCCCTAGGCCGTTCTAGTTATTCGTTTCGAGCATCAGAACTGCGAAAATTTTGAGTTTCTCAAGCGTTTCTTACCCCAAAACTGCCATATCTCGCGAACGGATTGACCAATCCGAAAAGTTTCTACTGCATCTGAAAGTAGAAACTAGCCCCATTATAACGGTATGAGTAGTTTTCCCCTAGACCGTTCTAGTTATTCGTTTCGAGTATCAGAACTGCGAAAATTTGGAGTTTCTCAAGCGTTTCTTACCCCAAAACTGCCATATCTCGCGAACGGATAGACCAATCCGAAAAGTTTCTGTTGCATCTGAAAGTAGAAACTAGCCCCATTACAACGGTATGAGTAGTTTTCCCCTAGGCCGTTCTAGTTATTCGTTTCGAACATCAGAACTGCGAAAATTTTGAGTTTCTCAAGCGTTTCTTACCCCAAAACTGCCATATCTCGCGAACGGATTGACCAATCCGAAAAGTTTCTATTGCATCTGAAAGTAGAAACTAGCCCCATTATAACGGTATGAGTAGTTTTCCCCTAGACCGTTCTAGTTATTCGTTTCGAGTATCAGAACTGCGAAAATTTGGAGTTTCTCAAGCGTTTCTTACCCCAAAACTGCCATATCTCGCGAACGGATTGACCAATCCGAAAAGTTTCTGTTGCATCTGAAAGTAGAAACTAGCCCCATTACAACGGTATGAGTAGTTTTCCCCTAGGCCGTTCTAGTTATTCGTTTCGAGCATCAGAACTGCGAAAATTTGGAGTTTCTCAAGCGTTTCTTACCTCAAAACTGCCATATCTCGCGAACGGATTGACCAATCCGCAAAGTTTCTGTTGCATCTGAAAGTAGAAACTAGCCCCATTACAACTGTATGAGTAGTTTTCCCCTAGGCCGTTCTAGTTATTCGTTTCGAGCATCAGAACTGCGAAAATTTTGAGTTTCTCAAGCGTTTCTTACCCCAAAACTGCCATATCTCGCGAACGGATTGACCAATCCGAAAAGTTTCTATTGCATCTGAAAGTAGAAACTCGAGCCATTACAACGGTATGAGTAGTTTTCCCCTAGACCGTTCTAGTTATTCGTTTCGAGCATCAGAACTGCGAAAATTTGGAGTTTCTCAAGCGTTTCTTACCCCAAAACTGCCATATCTCGCGAACGGATTGACCAATCCGAAAAGTTTCTGTTGCATCTGAAAGTAGAAACTAGCCCCATTACAACTGTATGAGTAGTTTTCCGCTAGGCCGTTCTAGTTATTCGTTTCGAGCATCAGAACTGCGAAAATTTTGAGTTTCTCAAGCGTTTCTTACCCCAAAACTGCCATATCTCGCGAACGGATTGACCAATCCGAAAAGTTTCTATTGCATCTGAAAGTAGAAACTAGCCCCATTATAACGGTATGAGTAGTTTTCCCCTAGACCGTTCTAGTTATTCGTTTCGAGCATCAGAACTGCGAAAATTTTGAGTTTCTCAAGCGTTTCTTACCCCAAAACTGCCATATCTCGCGAACGGATTGGCCAATCCGAAAAGTTTCTATTGCATCTGAAAGTAGAAACTAGCCCCATTATAACGGTATGAGTAGTTTTCCCCTAGACCGTTCTAGTTATTCGTTTCGAGTATCAGAACTGCGAAAATTTGGAGTTTCTCAAGCGTTTCTTACCCCAAAACTGCCATATCTCGCGAACGGATTGACCAATCCGAAAAGTTTCTGTTGCATCTGAAAGTAGAAACTAGCCCAATTACAACGGTATGAGTAGTTTTCCCCTAGACCGTTCTAGTTATTCGTTTCGAGCATCAGAACTGCGAAAATTTTGAGTTTCTCAAGCGTTTCTTACCCCAAAACTGCCATATCTCGCGAACGGATTGACCAATCCGAAAAGTTTCTATTGCATCTGAAAGTAGAAACTAGTCCCATTATAACGGTATGAGTAGTTTTCCCCTAGACCGTTCTAGTTATTCGTTTCGAGTATCAGAACTGCGAAAATTTGGAGTTTCTCAAGCGTTTCTTACCTCAAAACTGCCATATCTCGCGAACGGATTGACCAATCCGTAAAGTTTCTGTTGCATCTGAAAGTAGAAACTAGCCCCATTACAACGGTATGAGTAGTTTTCCCCTAGACCGTTCTAGTTATTCGTTTCGAGCATCAGAACTGCGAAAATTTGGAGTTTCTAAAGCGTTTCTTACCTCAAAACTGCCATATCTCGCGAACGGATTGACCAATCCGCAAAGTTTCTGTTGCATCTGAAAGTAGAAACTAGCCCCATTACAACTGTATGAGTAGTTTTCCCCTAGGCCGTTCTAGTTATTCGTTTCGAGCATCAGAACTGCGAAAATTTTGAGTTTCTCAAGCGTTTCTTACCCCAAAACTGCCATATCTCGCGAACGGATTGACCAATCCGAAAAGTTTCTATTGCATCTGAAAGTAGAAACTAGCCCCATTATAACGGTATGAGTAGTTTTCCCCTAGACCGTTCTAGTTATTCGTTTCGAGTATCAGAACTGCGAAAATTTGGAGTTTCTCAAGCGTTTCTTACCCCAAAACTGCCATATCTCGCGAACGGATTGACCAATCCGAAAAGTTTCTGTTGCATCTGAAAGTAGAAACTAGCCCCATTACAACGGTATGAGTAGTTTTCCCCTAGGCCGTTCTAGTTATTCGTTTCGAGCATCAGAACTGCGAAAATTTTGAGTTTCTCAAGCGTTTCTTACCCCAAAACTGCCATATCTCGCGAACGGATTGACCAATCCGAAAAGTTTCTATTGCATCTGAAAGTAGAAACTAGCCCCATTATAACGGTATGAGTAGTTTTCCCCTAGACCGTTCTAGTTATTCGTTTCGAGTATCAGAACTGCGAAAATTTGGAGTTTCTCAAGCGTTTCTTACCCCAAAACTGCCATATCTCGCGAACGGATTGACCAATCCGAAAAGTTTCTGTTGCATCTGAAAGTAGAAACTAGCCCCATTACAACGGTATGAGTAGTTTTCCCCTAGGCCGTTCTAGTTATTCGTTTCGAGCATCAGAACTGCGAAAATTTTGAGTTTCTCAAGCGTTTCTTACCCCAAAACTGCCATATCTCGCGAACGGATTGACCAATCCGAAAAGTTTCTATTGCATCTGAAAGTAGAAACTAGCCCCATTATAACGGTATGAGTAGTTTTCCCCTAGACCGTTCTAGTTATTCGTTTCGAGTATCAGAACTGCGAAAATTTGGAGTTTCTCAAGCGTTTCTTACCCCAAAACTGCCATATCTCGCGAACGGATTGACCAATCCGAAAAGTTTCTGTTGCATCTGAAAGTAGAAACTAGCCCCATTACAACGGTATGAGTAGTTTTCCACTAGACCGTTCTAGTTATTCGGTTTGAGCATCAGAACTGCGAAAATTTGGAGTTTCTCAAGCGTTTCTTACCTCAAAACTGCCATATCTCGCGAACGGATTGACCAATCCGAAAAGTTTCTGTTGCATCTGAAAGTAGAAACTAGCCCCATTATAACGGTATGAGTAGTTTTCCCCTAGACCGTTCTAGTTATTCGTTTCGAGTATCAGAACTGCGAAAATTTGGAGTTTCTCAAGCGTTTCTTACCTCAAAACTGCCATATCTCGCGAACGGATTGACCAATCCGTAAAGTTTCTGTTGCATCTGAAAGTAGAAACTAGCCCCATTACAACGGTATGAGTAGTTTTCCCCTAGACCGTTCTAGTTATTCGTTTCGAGCATCAGAACTGCGAAAATTTGGAGTTTCTCAAGCGTTTCTTACCTCAAAACTGCCATATCTCGCGAACGGATTGACCAATCCGCAAAGTTTCTGTTGCATCTGAAAGTAGAAACTAGCCCCATTACAACTGTATGAGTAGTTTTCCCCTAGGCCGTTCTAGTTATTCGTTTCGAGCATCAGAACTGCGAAAATTTTGAGTTTCTCAAGCGTTTCTTACCCCAAAACTGCCATATCTCGCGAACGGATTGACCAATCCGAAAAGATTCTATTGCATCTGAAAGTAGAAACTAGCCCCATTACAACGGTATGAGTAGTTTTCCCCTAGACCGTTCTAGTTATTCGTTTCGAGTATCAGAACTGCGAAAATTTGGAGTTTCTCAAGTGTTTCTTACCCCAAAACTGCCATATCTCGCGAACGGATTGACCAATCCGAAAAGTTTCTGTTGCATCTGAAAGTAGAAACTAGCCCCATTACAACGGTATGAGTAGTTTTCCCCTAGGCCGTTCTAGTTATTCGTTTCGAGCATCAGAACTGCGAAAATTTTGAGTTTCTCAAGCGTTTCTTACCCCAAAACTGCCATATCTCGCGAACGGATTGACCAATCCGAAAAGTTTCTATTGCATCTGAAAGTAGAAACTAGCCCCATTATAACGGTATGAGTAGTTTTCCCCTAGACCGTTCTAGTTATTCGTTTCGAGTATCAGAACTGCGAAAATTTGGAGTTTCTCAAGCGTTTCTTACCCCAAAACTGCCATATCTCGCGAACGGATTGACCAATCCGAAAAGTTTCTGTTGCATCTGAAAGTAGAAACTAGCCCCATTACAACGGTATGAGTAGTTTTCCCCTAGGCCGTTCTAGTTACTCGTTTCGAGCATCAGAACTGCGAAAATTTTGAGTTTCTCAAGCGTTTCTTACCCCAAAACTGCCATATCTCGCGAACGGATTGACCAATCCGAAAAGTTTCTGTTGCATCTGAAAGTAGAAACTAGCCCCATTACAACGGTATGAGTAGTTTTCCCCTAGGCCGTTCTAGTTATTCGTTTCGAGCATCAGAACTGCGAAAATTTTGAGTTTCTCAAGCGTTTCTTACCCCAAAACTGCCATATCTCGCGAACGGATTGACCAATCCGAAAAGTTTCTATTGCATCTGAAAGTAGAAACTAGCCCCATTATAACGGTATGAGTAGTTTTCCCCTAGACCGTTCTAGTTATTCGTTTCGAGTATCAGAACTGCGAAAATTTGGAGTTTCTCAAGCGTTTCTTACCCCAAAACTGCCATATCTCGCGAACGGATTGACCAATCCGAAAAGTTTCTGTTGCATCTGAAAGTAGAAACTAGCCCCATTACAACGGTATGAGTAGTTTTCCCCTAGGCCGTTCTAGTTATTCGTTTCGAGCATCAGAACTGCGAAAATTTTGAGTTTCTCAAGCGTTTCTTACCCCAAAACTGCCATATCTCGCGAACGGATTGACCAATCCGAAAAGTTTCTATTGCATCTGAAAGTAGAAACTAGCCCCATTATAACGGTATGAGTAGTTTTCCCCTAGACCGTTCTAGTTATTCGTTTCGAGTATCAGAACTGCGAAAATTTGGAGTTTCTCAAGCGTTTCTTACCCCAAAACTGCCATATCTCGCGAACGGATTGACCAATCCGAAAAGTTTCTGTTGCATCTGAAAGTAGAAACTAGCCCCATTACAACGGTATGAGTAGTTTTCCCCTAGACCGTTCTAGTTATTCGTTTCGAGTATCAGAACTGCGAAAATTTGGAGTTTCTCAAGCGTTTCTTACCCCAAAACTGCCATATCTCGCGAACGGATTGACCAATCCGAAAAGTTTCTGTTGCATCTGAAAGTAGAAACTAGCCCCATTACAACGGTATGAGTAGTTTTCCCCTAGACCGTTCTAGTTATTCGTTTCGAGTATCAGAACTGCGAAAATTTGGAGTTTCTCAAGTGTTTCTTACCCCAAAACTGCCATATCTCGCGAACGGATTGACCAATCCGAAAAGTTTCTCTTGCATCTGAAAGTAGAAACTAGCCCCATTATAACGGTATGAGTAGTTTTCCCCTAGACCGTTCTAGTTATTCGTTTCGAGTATCAGAACTGCGAAAATTTGGAGTTTTTCAAGCGTTTCTTACCCCGAAACTGCCATATCTCGCGAACGGATTGACCAATCCGAAAAGTTTCTGTTGCATCTGAAAGTAGAAACTAGCCCCATTACAACGGTATGAGTAGTTTTCCCCTAGGCCGTTCTAGTTATTCGTTTCGAGCATCAGAACTGCGAAAATTTTGAGTTTCTCAAGCGTTTCTTACCCCAAAACTGCCATATCTCGCGAACGGATTGACCAATCCGAAAAGTTTCTATTGCATCTGAAAGTAGAAACTAGCCCGATTATAACGGTATGAGTAGTTTTCCCCTAGACCGTTCTAGTTATTCGTTTCGAGTATCAGAACTGCGAAAATTTGGAGTTTCTCAAGCGTTTCTTACCCCAAAACTGCCATATCTCGCGAACGGATTGACCAATCCGAAAAGTTTCTATTGCATCTGAAAGTAGAAACTAGCCCCATTATAACGGTATGAGTAGTTTTCCCCTAGACCGTTCTAGTTATTCGTTTCGAGTATCAGAACTGCGAAAATTTGGAGTTTCTCAAGCGTTTCTTACTTCAAAACTGCCATATCTCGCGAACGGATTGACCAATCCGAAAAGTTTCTGTTGCATCTGAAAGTAGAAACTAGCCCCATTACAACGGTATGAGTAGTTTTCCCCTAGACCGTTCTAGTTATTCGTTTTGAGCATCAGAACTGCGAAAATTTGGAGTTTCTCAAGCGTTTCCTACCTCAAAACTGCCATATCTCGCGAACGGATTGACCAATCCGCAAAGTTTCTGTTGCATCTGAAAGTAGAAACTCGCCCCATTACAACGGTATGAGTAGTTTTCCACTAGACCGTTCTAGTTATTCGTTTTGAGCATCAGAACTGCGAAAATTTGGAGTTTCTCAAGCGTTTCTTACCTCAAAACTGCCATATCTCGCGAACGGATTGACCAATCCGAAAAGTTTCTGTTGCATCTGAATGTAGAAACTCGCCCCATTACAACGGTATGAGTAGTTTTCCCCTAGGCCGTTCTTGTTATTCGTTTCGAGCATCAGAACTGCGAAAATTTGGAGTTTCTCAAGCGTTTCTTACCCCAAAACTGCCATATCTCGCGAACGGATTGACCAATCCGAAAAGTTTCTGTTGCATCTGAAAGTAGAAACTAGCCCCATTACAACGGTATGAGTAGTTTTCCACTAGACCGTTCTAGTTATTCGTTTTGAGCATCAGAACTGCGAAAATTTGGAGTTTCTCAAGCGTTTCTTACCTCAAAACTGCCATATCTCGCGAACGGATTGACCAATCCGAAAAGTTTCTGCTGCATCTGAAAGTAGAAACTAGCCCCATTATAACGGTATGAGTAGTTTTCCCCTAGACCGTTCTAGTTATTCGTTTCGAGTATCAGAACTGCGAAAATTTGGAGTTTCTCAAGCGTTTCTTACCTCAAAACTGCCATATCTCGCGAACGGATTGACCAATCCGTAAAGTTTCTGTTGCATCTAAAAGTAGAAACTAGCCCCATTACAACGGTATGAGTAGTTTTCCCCTAGACCGTTCTAGTTATTCGTTTCGAGCATCAGAACTGCGAAAATTTGGAGTTTCTCAAGCGTTTCTTACCTCAAAACTGCCATATCTCGCGAACGGATTGACCAATCCGCAAAGTTTCTGTTGCATCTGAAAGTAGAAACTAGCCCCATTACAACTGTATGAGTAGTTTTCCCCTAGGCCGTTCTAGTTATTCGTTTCGAGCATCAGAACTGCGAAAATTTTGAGTTTCTCAAGCGTTTCTTACCCCAAAACTGCCATATCTCGCGAACGGATTGACCAATCCGAAAAGTTTCTACTGCATCTGAAAGTAGAAACTAGCCCCATTATAACGGTATGAGTAGTTTTCCCCTAGACCGTTCTAGTTATACGTTTCGAGTATCAGAACTGCGAAAATTTGGAGTTTCTCAAGCGTTTCTTACCCCAAAACTGCCATATCTCGCGAACGGATTGACCAATCCGAAAAGTTTCTGTTGCATCTGAAAGTAGAAACTAGCCCCATTACAACGGTATGAGTAGTTTTCCCCTAGGCCGTTCTAGTTATTCGTTTCGAGCATCAGAACTGCGAAAATTTGGAGTTTCTCAAGCGTTTCTTACCCCAAAACTGCCATATCTCGCGAACGGATTGACCAATCCGAAAAGTTTCTGTTGCATCTGAAAGTAGAAACTAGCCCCATTACAACGGTATGAGTAGTTTTCCACTAGACCGTTCTAGTTATTCGTTTTGAGCATCAGAACTGCGAAAATTTGGAGTTTCTCAAGCGTTTCTTACCTCAAAACTGCCATATCTCGCGAACGGATTGACCAATCCGAAAAGTTTCTGTTGCATCTGAAAGTAGAAACTAGCCCCATTATAACGGTATGAGTAGTTTTCCCCTAGACCGTTCTAGTTATTCGTTTCGAGTATCAGAACTGCGAAAATTTGGAGTTTCTCAAGCGTTTCTTACCTCAAAACTGCCATATCTCGCGAACGGATTGACCAATCCGTAAAGATTCTGTTGCATCTGAAAGTAGAAACTAGCCCCATTACAACGGTATGAGTAGTTTTCCCCTAGACCGTTCTAGTTATTCGTTTCGAGCATCAGAACTGCGAAAATTTGGAGTTTCTCAAGCGTTTCTTACCTCAAAACTGCGATATCTCGCGAACGGATTGACCAATCCGCAAAGTTTCTGTTGCATCTGAAAGTAGAAACTAGCCCCATTACAACTGTATGAGTAGTTTTGCCCTAGGCCGTTCTAGTTATTCGTTTCGAGCATCAGAACTGCGAAAATTTTGAGTTTCTCAAGCGTTTCTTACCCCAAAACTGCCATATCTAGCGAACGGATTGACCAATCCGAAAAGTTTCTACTGCATCTGAAAGTAGAAACTAGCCCCATTATAACGGTATGAGTAGTTTTCCCCTAGACCGTTCTAGTTATTCGTTTCGAGTATCAGAACTGCGAAAATTTGGAGTTTCTCAAGCGTTTCTTACCCCAAAACTGCCATATCTCGCGAACGGATTGACCAATCCGAAAAGTTTCTGTTGCATCTGAAAGTAGAAACTAGCCCCATTACAACGGTATGAGTAGTTTTCCCCTAGGCCGTTCTAGTTATTCGTTTCGAGCATCAGAACTGCGAAAATTTTGAGTTTCTCAAGCGTTTCTTACCCCAAAACTGCCATATCTCGCGAACGGATTGACCAATCCGAAAAGTTTCTATTGCATCTGAAAGTAGAAACTAGCCCCATTATAACGGTATGAGTAGTTTTCCCCTAGACCGTTCTAGTTATTCGTTTCGAGTATCAGAACTGCGAAAATTTGGAGTTTCTCAAGCGTTTCTTACCCCAAAACTGCCATATCTCGCGAACGGATTGACCAATCCGAAAAGTTTCTGTTGCATCTGAAAGTAGAAACTAGCCCCATTACAACGGTATGAGTAGTTTTCCCCTAGACCGTTCTAGTTATTCGTTTCGAGCATCAGAACTGCGAAAATTTGGAGTTTCTCAAGCGTTTCTTACCTCAAAACTGCCATATCTCGCGAACGGATTGACCAATCCGAAAAGTTTCTGTTGCATCTGAAAGTAGAAACTCGCCCCATTACAACGGTATGAGTAGTTTTCCCCTAGGCCGTTCTAGTTATTCGTTTCGAGCATCAGAACTGCGAAAATTTGGAGTTTCTCAAGCGTTTCTTACCTCAAAACTGCCATATCTCGCGAACGGATTGACCAATCCGCAAAGTTTCTGTTGCATCTGAAAGTAGAAACTAGCCCCATTACAACTGTATGAGTAGTTTTCCCCTAGGCCGTTCTAGTTATTCGTTTCGAGCATCAGAACTGCGAAAATTTTGAGTTTCTCAAGCGTTTCTTACCCCAAAACTGCCATATCTCGCGAACGGATTGACCAATCCGAAAAGTTTCTACTGCATCTGAAAGTAGAAACTAGCCCCATTATAACGGTATGAGTAGTTTTCCCCTAGACCGTTCTAGTTATTCGTTTCGAGCATCAGAACTGCGAAAATTTGGAGTTTCTCAAGCGTTTCTTACCTCAAAACTGCCATATCTCGCGAACGGATTGACCAATCCGAAAAGATTCTGTTGCATCTGAAAGTAGAAACTAGCCCCATTACAACGGTATGAGTAGTTTTCCCCTAGACCGTTCTAGTTATTCGTTTCGAGTATCAGAACTGCGAAAATTTGGAGTTTCTCAAGCGTTTCTTACCCCAAAACTGCCATATCTCGCGAACGGATTGACCAATCCGAAAAGTTTCTGTTGCATCTGAAAGTAGAAACTAGCCCCATTACAACGGTATGAGTAGTTTTCCCCTAGGCCGTTCTAGTTATTCGTTTCGAGCATCAGAACTGCGAAAATTTTGAGTTTCTCAAGCGTTTCTTACCCCAAAACTGCCATATCTCGCGAACGGATTGACCAATCCGAAAAGTTTCTATTGCATCTGAAAGTAGAAACTAGCCCCATTATAACGGTATGAGTAGTTTTCCCCTAGACCGTTCTAGTTATTCGTTTTGAGCATCAGAACTGCGAAAATTTGGAGTTTCTCAAGCGTTTCCTACCTCAAAACTGCCATATCTCGCGAACGGATTGACCAATCCGCAAAGTTTCTGTTGCATCTGAAAGTAGAAACTCGCCCCATTACAACGGTATGAGTAGTTTTCCACTAGACCGTTCTAGTTATTCGTTTTGAGCATCAGAACTGCGAAAATTTGGAGTTTCTCAAGCGTTTCTTACCTCAAAACTGCCATATCTCGCGAACGGATTGACCAATCCGAAAAGTTTCTGTTGCATCTGAATGTAGAAACTCGCCCCATTACAACGGTATGAGTAGTTTTCCCCTAGGCCGTTCTTGTTATTCGTTTCGAGCATCAGAACTGCGAAAATTTGGAGTTTCTCAAGCGTTTCTTACCCCAAAACTGCCATATCTCGCGAACGGATTGACCAATCCGAAAAGTTTCTGTTGCATCTGAAAGTAGAAACTAGCCCCATTACAACGGTATGAGTAGTTTTCCACTAGACCGTTCTAGTTATTCGTTTTGAGCATCAGAACTGCGAAAATTTGGAGTTTCTCAAGCGTTTCTTACCTCAAAACTGCCATATCTCGCGAACGGATTGACCAATCCGAAAAGTTTCTGTTGCATCTGAAAGTAGAAACTAGCCCCATTATAACGGTATGAGTAGTTTTCCCCTAGACCGTTCTAGTTATTCGTTTCGAGTATCAGAACTGCGAAAATTTGGAGTTTCTCAAGCGTTTCTTACCTCAAAACTGCCATATCTCGCGAACGGATTGACCAATCCGTAAAGATTCTGTTGCATCTGAAAGTAGAAACTAGCCCCATTACAACGGTATGAGTAGTTTTCCCCTAGACCGTTCTAGTTATTCGTTTCGAGCATCAGAACTGCGAAAATTTGGAGTTTCTCAAGCGTTTCTTACCTCAAAACTGCGATATCTCGCGAACGGATTGACCAATCCGCAAAGTTTCTGTTGCATCTGAAAGTAGAAACTAGCCCCATTACAACTGTATGAGTAGTTTTCCCCTAGGCCGTTCTAGTTATTCGTTTCGAGCATCAGAACTGCGAAAATTTTGAGTTTCTCAAGCGTTTCTTACCCCAAAACTGCCATATCTCGCGAACGGATTGACCAATCCGAAAAGTTTCTACTGCATCTGAAAGTAGAAACTAGCCCCATTATAACGGTATGAGTAGTTTTCCCCTAGACCGTTCTAGTTATTCGTTTCGAGTATCAGAACTGCGAAAATTTGGAGTTTCTCAAGCGTTTCTTACCCCAAAACTGCCATATCTCGCGAACGGATTGACCAATCCGAAAAGTTTCTGTTGCATCTGAAAGTAGAAACTAGCCCCATTACAACGGTATGAGTAGTGTTCCCCTAGGCCGTTCTAGTTATTCGTTTCGCGCATCAGAACTGCGAAAATTTTGAGTTTCTCAAGCGTTTCTTACCCCAAAACTGCCATATCTCGCGAACGGATTGACCAATCCGAAAAGTTTCTATTGCATCTGAAAGTAGAAACTAGCCCCATTATAACGGTATGAGTAGTTTTCCCCTAGACCGTTCTAGTTATTCGTTTCGAGTATCAGAACTGCGAAAATTTGGAGTTTCTCAAGCGTTTCTTACCCCAAAACTGCCATATCTCGCGAACGGATTGACCAATCCGAAAAGTTTCTGTTGCATCTGAAAGTAGAAACTAGCCCCATTACAACGGTATGAGTAGTTTTCCCCTAGACCGTTCTAGTTATTCGTTTCGAGCATCAGAACTGCGAAAATTTGGAGTTTCTCAAGCGTTTCTTACCTCAAAACTGCCATATCTCGCGAACGGATTGACCAATCCGAAAAGTTTCTGTTGCATCTGAAAGTAGAAACTCGCCCCATTACAACGGTATGAGTAGTTTTCCCCTAGGCCGTTCTAGTTATTCGTTTCGAGCATCAGAACTGCGAAAATTTGGAGTTTCTCAAGCGTTTCTTACCTCAAAACTGCCATATCTCGCGAACGGATTGACCAATCCGCAAAGTTTCTGTTGCATCTGAAAGTAGAAACTAGCCCCATTACAACTGTATGAGTAGTTTTCCCCTAGGCCGTTCTAGTTATTCGTTTCGAGCATCAGAACTGCGAAAATTTGGAGTTTCTCAAGCGTTTCTTACCCCAAAACTGCCATATCTCGCGAACGGATTGACCAATCCGAAAAGTTTCTATTGCATCTGAAAGTAGAAACTAGCCCCATTATAACGGTATGAGTAGTTTTCCCCTAGACCGTTCTAGTTATTCGTTTTGAGCATCAGAACTGCGAAAATTTGGAGTTTCTCAAGCGTTTCCTACCTCAAAACTGCCATATCTCGCGAACGGATTGACCAATCCGCAAAGTTTCTGTTGCATCTGAAAGTAGAAACTCGCCCCATTACAACGGTATGAGTAGTTTTCCACTAGACCGTTCTAGTTATTCGTTTTGAGCATCAGAACTGCGAAAATTTGGAGTTTCTCAAGCGTTTCTTACCTCAAAACTGCCATATCTCGCGAACGGATTGACCAATCCGCAAAGTTTCTGTTGCATCTGAAAGTAGAAACTAGCCCCATTACAACTGTATGAGTAGTTTTCCCCTAGGCCGTTCTAGTTATTCGTTTCGAGCATCAGAACTGCGAAAATTTTGAGTTTCTCAAGCGTTTCTTACCCCAAAACTGCCATATCTCGCGAACGGATTGACCAATCCGAAAAGTTTCTACTGCATCTGGAAGTAGAAACTAGCCCCATTATAACGGTATGAGTAGTTTTCCCCTAGACCGTTCTAGTTATTCGTTTCGAGTATCAGAACTGCGAAAATTTGGAGTTTCTCAAGCGTTTCTTACCCCAAAACTGCCATATCTCGCGAACGGATTGACCAATCCGAAAAGTTTCTGTTGCATCTGAAAGTAGAAACTAGCCCCATTACAACGGTATGAGTAGTGTTCCCCTAGGCCGTTCTAGTTATTCGTTTCGAGCATCAGAACTGCGAAAATTTTGAGTTTCTCAAGCGTTTCTTACCCCAAAACTGCCATATCTCGCGAACGGATTGACCAATCCGAAAAGTTTCTATTGCATCTGAAAGTAGAAACTAGCCCCATTATAACGGTATGGGTAGTTTTCCCCTAGACCGTTCTAGTTATTCGTTTCGAGTATCAGAACTGCGAAAATTTGGAGTTTCTCAAGCGTTTCTTACCCCAAAACTGCCATATCTCGCGAACGGATTGACCAATCCGAAAAGTTTCTGTTGCATCTGAAAGTAGAAACTAGCCCCATTACAACGGTATGAGTAGTTTTCCCCTAGACCGTTCTAGTTATTCGTTTTGAGCATCAGAACTGCGAAAATTTGGAGTTTCTCAAGCGTTTCCTACCTCAAAACTGCCATATCTCGCGAACGGATTGACCAATCCGCAAAGTTTCTGTTGCATCTGAAAGTAGAAACTCGCCCCATTACAACGGTATGAGTAGTTTTCCACTAGACCGTTCTAGTTATTCGTTTTGAGCATCAGAACTGCGAAAATTTGGAGTTTCTCAAGCGTTTCTTACCTCAAAACTGCCATATCTCGCGAACGGATTGACCAATCCGAAAAGTTTCTGTTGCATCTGAATGTAGAAACTCGCCCCATTACAACGGTATGAGTAGTTTTCCCCTAGGCCGTTCTTGTTATTCGTTTCGAGCATCAGAACTGCGAAAATTTGGAGTTTCTCAAGCGTTTCTTACCCCAAAACTGCCATATCTCGCGAACGGATTGACCAATCCGAAAAGTTTCTGTTGCATCTGAAAGTAGAAACTAGCCCCATTACAACGGTATGAGTAGTTTTCCACTAGACCGTTCTAGTTATTCGTTTTGAGCATCAGAACTGCGAAAATTTGGAGTTTCTCAAGCGTTTCTTACCTCAAAACTGCCATATCTCGCGAACGGATTGACCAATCCGAAAAGTTTCTGTTGCATCTGAAAGTAGAAACTAGCCCCATTATAACGGTATGAGTAGTTTTCCCCTAGACCGTTCTAGTTATTCGTTTCGAGTATCAGAACTGCGAAAATTTGGAGTTTCTCAAGCGTTTCTTACCTCAAAACTGCCATATCTCGCGAACGGATTGACCAATCCGTAAAGATTCTGTTGCATCTGAAAGTAGAAACTAGCCCCATTACAACGGTATGAGTAGTTTTCCCCTAGACCGTTCTAGTTATTCGTTTCGAGCATCAGAACTGCGAAAATTTGGAGTTTCTCAAGCGTTTCTTACCTCAAAACTGCGATATCTCGCGAACGGATTGACCAATCCGCAAAGTTTCTGTTGCATCTGAAAGTAGAAACTAGCCCCATTACAACTGTATGAGTAGTTTTCCCCTAGGCCGTTCTAGTTATTCGTTTCGAGCATCAGAACTGCGAAAATTTTGAGTTTCTCAAGCGTTTCTTACCCCAAAACTGCCATATCTCGCGAACGGATTGACCAATCCGAAAAGTTTCTACTGCATCTGAAAGTAGAAACTAGCCCCATTATAACGGTATGAGTAGTTTTCCCCTAGACCGTTCTAGTTATTCGTTTCGAGTATCAGAACTGCGAAAATTTGGAGTTTCTCAAGCGTTTCTTACACCAAAACTGCCATATCTCGCGAACGGATTGACCAATCCGAAAAGTTTCTGTTGCATCTGAAAGTAGAAACTAGCCCCATTACAACGGTATGAGTAGTGTTCCCCTAGGCCGTTCTAGTTATTCGTTTCGCGCATCAGAACTGCGAAAATTTTGAGTTTCTCAAGCGTTTCTTACCCCAAAACTGCCATATCTCGCGAACGGATTGACCAATCCGAAAAGTTTCTATTGCATCTGAAAGTAGAAACTAGCCCCATTATAACGGTATGAGTAGTTTTCCCCTAGACCGTTCTAGTTATTCGTTTCGAGTATCAGAACTGCGAAAATTTGGAGTTTCTCAAGCGTTTCTTACCCCAAAACTGCCATATCTCGCGAACGGATTGACCAATCCGAAAAGTTTCTGTTGCATCTGAAAGTAGAAACTAGCCCCATTACAACGGCATGAGTAGTTTTCCCCTAGGCCGTTCTAGTTATTCGTTTCGAGCATCAGAACTGCGAAAATTTGGAGTTTCTCAAGCGTTTCTTACCTCAAAACTGCCATATCTCGCGAACGGATTGACCAATCCGCAAAGTTTCTGTTGCATCTGAAAGTAGAAACTAGCCCCATTACAACTGTATGAGTAGTTTTCCCCTAGGCCGTTCTAGTTATTCGTTTCGAGCATCAGAACTGCGAAAATTTGGAGTTTCTCAAGCGTTTCTTACCCCAAAACTGCCATATCTCGCGAACGGATTGACCAATCCGAAAAGTTTCTATTGCATCTGAAAGTAGAAACTAGCCCCATTATAACGGTATGAGTAGTTTTCCCCTAGACCGTTCTAGTTATTCGTTTTGAGCATCAGAACTGCGAAAATTTGGAGTTTCTCAAGCGTTTCTTACCCCAAAACTGCCATATCTCGCGAACGGATTGACCAATCCGAAAAGTTTCTGTTGCATCTGAAAGTAGAAACTAGCCCCATTACAACGGTATGAGTAGTTTTCCACTAGACCGTTCTAGTTATTCGTTTTGAGCATCAGAACTGCGAAAATTTGGAGATTCTCAAGCGTTTCTTACCTCAAAACTGCCATATCTCGCGAACGGATTGACCAATCCGAAAAGTTTCTGTTGCATCTGAAAGTAGAAACTAGCCCCATTATAACGGTATGAGTAGTTTTCCCCTAGACCGTTCTAGTTATTCGTTTTTGAGCATCAGAACTGCGAAAATTTGGAGTTTCTCAAGCGTTTCCTACATCAAAACTGCCATATCTCGCGAACGGATTGACCAATCCGCAAAGTTTCTGTTGCATCTGAAAGTAGAAACTAGCCCCATTACAACGGTATGAGTAGTTTTCCCCTAGACCGTTCTAGTTATTCGTTTCGAGCATCAGAACTGCGAAAATTTGGAGTTTCTCAAGCGTTTCTTACCTCAAAACTGCGATATCTCGCGAACGGATTGACCAATCCGCAAAGTTTCTGTTGCATCTGAAAGTAGAAACTAGCCCCATTACAACTGTATGAGTAGTTTTCCCCTAGGCCGTTCTAGTTATTCGTTTCGAGCATCAGAACTGCGAAAATTTTGAGTTTCTCAAGCGTTTCTTACCCCAAAACTGCCATATCTCGCGAACGGATTGACCAATCCGAAAAGTTTCTACTGCATCTGAAAGTAGAAACTAGCCCCATTATAACGGTATGAGTAGTTTTCCCCTAGACCGTTCTAGTTATTCGTTTCGAGTATCAGAACTGCGAAAATTTGGAGTTTCTCAAGCGTTTCTTACCCCAAAACTGCCATATCTCGCGAACGGATTGACCAATCCGAAAAGTTTCTGTTGCATCTGAAAGTAGAAACTAGCCCCATTACAACGGTATGAGTAGTGTTCCCCTAGGTCGTTCTAGTTATTCGTTTCGAGCATCAGAACTGCGAAAATTTTGAGTTTCTCAAGCGTTTCTTACCCCAAAACTGCCATATCTCGCGAACGGATTGACCAATCCGAAAAGTTTCTATTGCATCTGAAAGTAGAAACTAGCCCCATTATAACGGTATGAGTAGTTTTCCCCTAGACCGTTCTAGTTATTCGTTTCGAGTATCAGAACTGCGAAAATTTGGAGTTTCTCAAGCGTTTCCTACCTCAAAACTGCCATATCTCGCGAACGGATTGACCAATCCGCAAAGTTTCTGTTGCATCTGAAAGTAGAAACTCGCCCCATTACAACGGTATGAGTAGTTTTCCACTAGACCGTTCTAGTTATTCGTTTTGAGCATCAGAACTGCGAAAATTTGGAGTTTCTCAAGCGTTTCTTACCTCAAAACTGCCATATCTCGCGAACGGATTGACCAATCCGAAAAGTTTCTGTTGCATCTGAATGTAGAAACTCGCCCCATTACAACGGTATGAGTAGTTTTCCCCTAGGCCGTTCTTGTTATTCGATTCGAGCATCAGAACTGCGAAAATTTGGAGTTTCTCAAGCGTTTCTTACCCCAAAACTGCCATATCTCGCGAACGGATTGACCAATCCGAAAAGTTTCTGTTGCATCTGAAAGTAGAAACTAGCCCCATTACAACGGTATGAGTAGTTTTCCACTAGACCGTTCTAGTTATTCGTTTTGAGCATCAGAACTGCGAAAATTTGGAGTTTCTCAAGCGTTTCTTACCTCAAAACTGCCATATCTCGCGAACGGATTGACCAATCCGAAAAGTTTCTGTTGCATCTGAAAGTAGAAACTAGCCCCATTATAACGGTATGAGTAGTTTTCCCCTAGACCGTTCTAGTTATTCGTTTCGAGTATCAGAACTGCGAAAATTTGGAGTTTCTCAAGCGTTTCTTACCTCAAAACTGCCATATCTCGCGAACGGATTGACCAATCCGTAAAGATTCTGTTGCATCTGAAAGTAGAAACTAGCCCCATTACAACGGTATGAGTAGTTTTCCCCTAGACCGTTCTAGTTATTCGTTTCGAGCATCAGAACTGCGAAAATTTGGAGTTTCTCAAGCGTTTCTTACCTCAAAACTGCGATATCTCGCGAACGGATTGACCAATCCGCAAAGTTTCTGTTGCATCTGAAAGTAGAAACTAGCCCCATTACAACTGTATGAGTAGTTTTGCCCTAGGCCGTTCTAGTTATTCGTTTCGAGCATCAGAACTGCGAAAATTTTGAGTTTCTCAAGCGTTTCTTACCCCAAAACTGCCATATCTAGCGAACGGATTGACCAATCCGAAAAGTTTCTACTGCATCTGAAAGTAGAAACTAGCCCCATTATAACGGTATGAGTAGTTTTCCCCTAGACCGTTCTAGTTATTCGTTTCGAGTATCAGAACTGCGAAAATTTGGAGTTTCTCAAGCGTTTCTTACCCCAAAACTGCCATATCTCGCGAACGGATTGACCAATCCGAAAAGTTTCTGTTGCATCTGAAAGTAGAAACTAGCCCCATTACAACGGTATGAGTAGTTTTCCCCTAGGCCGTTCTAGTTATTCGTTTCGAGCATCAGAACTGCGAAAATTTTGAGTTTCTCAAGCGTTTCTTACCCCAAAACTGCCATATCTCGCGAACGGATTGACCAATCCGAAAAGTTTCTATTGCATCTGAAAGTAGAAACTAGCCCCATTATAACGGTATGAGTAGTTTTCCCCTAGACCGTTCTAGTTATTCGTTTCGAGTATCAGAACTGCGAAAATTTGGAGTTTCTCAAGCGTTTCTTACCCCAAAACTGCCATATCTCGCGAACGGATTGACCAATCCGAAAAGTTTCTGTTGCATCTGAAAGTAGAAACTAGCCCCATTACAACGGTATGAGTAGTTTTCCCCTAGACCGTTCTAGTTATTCGTTTCGAGCATCAGAACTGCGAAAATTTGGAGTTTCTCAAGCGTTTCTTACCTCAAAACTGCCATATCTCGCGAACGGATTGACCAATCCGAAAAGTTTCTGTTGCATCTGAAAGTAGAAACTCGCCCCATTACAACGGTATGAGTAGTTTTCCCCTAGGCCGTTCTAGTTATTCGTTTCGAGCATCAGAACTGCGAAAATTTGGAGTTTCTCAAGCGTTTCTTACCTCAAAACTGCCATATCTCGCGAACGGATTGACCAATCCGCAAAGTTTCTGTTGCATCTGAAAGTAGAAACTAGCCCCATTACAACTGTATGAGTAGTTTTCCCCTAGGCCGTTCTAGTTATTCGTTTCGAGCATCAGAACTGCGAAAATTTTGAGTTTCTCAAGCGTTTCTTACCCCAAAACTGCCATATCTCGCGAACGGATTGACCAATCCGAAAAGTTTCTATTGCATCTGAAAGTAGAAACTCGAGCCATTACAACGATATGAGTAGTTTTCCCCTAGGCCGTTCTTGTTATTCGTTTCGAGCATCAGAACTGCGAAAATTTGGAGTTTCTCAAGCGTTTCTTACCCCAAAACTGCCATATCTCGCGAACGGATTGACCAATCCGAAAAGTTTCTGTTGCATCTGAAAGTAGAAACTAGCCCCATTACAACGGTATGAGTAGTTTTCCCTTAGGCCGTTCTAGTTATTCGTTTCGAGCATCAGAACTGCGAAAATTTTGAGTTTCTCAAGCGTTTCTTACCCCAAAACTGCCATATCTCGCGAACGGATTGACCAATCCGAAAAGTTTCTATTGCATCTGAAAGTAGAAACTAGCCCCATTATAACGGTATGAGTAGTTTTCCCCTAGACCGTTCTAGTTATTCGTTTCGAGTATCAGAACTGCGAAAATTTGGAGTTTCTCAACCGTTTCTTACCCCAAAACTGCCATATCTCGCGAACGGATTGACCAATCCGAAAAGTTTCTATTGCATCTGAAAGTAGAAACTAGCCCCATTACAACGGTATGAGTAGTTTTCCCCTAGGCCGTTCTAGTTATTCGTTTCGAGCATCAGAACTGCGAAAATTTGGAGTTTCTCAAGCGTTTCTTACCCCAAAACTGCCATATCTCGCGAACGGATTGACCAATCCGAAAAGTTTCTGTTGCATCTGAAAGTAGAAACTAGCCCCATTACAACGGTATGAGTAGTTTTCCCCTAGGCCGTTCTAGTTATTCGTTTCGAGCATCAGAACTGCGAAAATTTGGAGTTTCTCAAGCGTTTCTTACCTCAAAACTGCCATATCTCGCGAACGGATTGACCAATCCGCAAAGTTTCTGTTGCATCTGAAAGTAGAAACTAGCCCCATTACAACTGTATGAGTAGTTTTCCGCTAGGCCGTTCTAGTTATTCGTTTCGAGCATCAGAACTGCGAAAATTTTGAGTTTCTCAAGCGTTTCTTACCCCAAAACTGCCATATCTCGCGAACGGATTGACCAATCCGAAAAGTTTCTACTGCATCTGAAAGTAGAAACTAGCCCCATTAGAACGGTATGAGTAGTTTTCCCCTAGACCGTTCTAGTTATTCGTTTCGAGTATCAGAACTGCGAAAATTTGGAGTTTCTCAAGCGTTTCTTACCCCAAAACTGCCATATCTCGCGAACGGATTGACCAATCCGAAAAGTTTCTGTTGCATCTGAAAGTAGAAACTAGCCCCATTACAACGGTATGAGTAGTTTTCCCCTAGGCCGTTCTAGTTATTCGTTTCGAGCATCAGAACTGCGAAAATTTTGAGTTTCTCAAGCGTTTCTTACCCCAAAACTGCCATATCTCGCGAACGGATTGACCAATCCGAAAAGTTTCTATTGCATCTGAAAGTAGAAACTAGCCCCATTATAACGGTATGAGTAGTTTTCCCCTAGACCGTTCTAGTTATTCGTTTCGAGTATCAGAACTGCGAAAATTTGGAGTTTCTCAAGCGTTTCTTACCCCAAAACTGCCATATCTCGCGAACGGATTGACCAATCCGAAAAGTTTCTGTTGCATCTGAAAGTAGAAACTAGCCCCATTACAACGGCATGAGTAGTTTTCCCCTAGGCCGTTCTAGTTATTCGTTTCGAGCATCAGAACTGCGAAAATTTTGAGTTTCTCAAGCGTTTCTTACCCCAAAACTGCCATATCTCGCGAACGGATTGACCAATCCGAAAAGATTCTATTGCATCTGAAAGTAGAAACTAGCCCCATTACAACGGTATGAGTAGTTTTCCCCTAGACCGTTCTAGTTATTCGTTTCGAGTATCAGAACTGCGAAAATTTGGAGTTTCTCAAGCGTTTCTTACCCCAAAACTGCCATATCTCGCGAACGGATTGACCAATCCGAAAAGTTTCTGTTGCATCTGAAAGTAGAAACTAGCCCCATTACAACGGTATGAGTAGTTTTCCCCTAGGCCGTTCTAGTTATTCGTTTCGAGCATCAGAACTGCGAAAATTTTGAGTTTCTCAAGCGTTTCTTACCCCAAAACTGCCATATCTCGCGAACGGATTGACCAATCCGAAAAGTTTCTATTGCATCTGAAAGTAGAAACTAGCCCCATTATAACGGTATGAGTAGTTTTCCCCTAGACCGTTCTAGTTATTCGTTTCGAGTATCAGAACTGCGAAAATTTTGAGTTTCTCAAGCGTTTCTTACCCCAAAACTGCCATATCTCGCGAACGGATTGACCAATCCGAAAAGTTTCTATTGCATCTGAAAGTAGAAACTAGCCCCATTATAACGGTATGAGTAGTTTTCCCCTAGACCGTTCTAGTTATTCGTTTCGAGTATCAGAACTGCGAAAATTTGGAGTTTCTCAAGCGTTTCTTAACTCAAAACTGCCATATCTCGCGAACGGATTGACCAATCCGAAAAGTTTCTGTTGCATCTGAAAGTAGAAACTAGCCCCATTACAACGGTATGAGTAGTTTTCCCCTAGGCCGTTCTAGTTATTCGTTTCGAGCATCAGAACTGCGAAAATTTTGAGTTTCTCAAGCGTTTCTTACCCCAAAACTGCCATATCTCGCGAACGGATTGACCAATCCGAAAAGTTTCTATTGCATCTGAAAGTAGAAACTAGCCCCATTATAACGGTATGAGTAGTTTTCCCCTAGGCCGTTCTAGTTATTCGTTTCGAGCATCAGAACTGCGAAAATTTGGAGTTTCTCAAGCGTTTCTTACCTCAAAACTGCCATATCTCGCGAACGGATTGACCAATCCGAAAAGTTTCTGTTGCATCTGAAAGTAGAAACTAGCCCCATTACAACGGTATGAGTAGTTTTCCCCTAGACCGTTCTAGTTATTCGTTTCGAGCATCAGAACTGCGAAAATTTGGAGTTTCTCAAGCGTTTCTTACCCCAAAACTGCCATATCTCGCGAACGGATTGACCAATCCGAAAAGTTTCTGTTGCATCTGAAAGTAGAAACTAGCCCCATTATAACGGTATGAGTAGTTTTCCCCTAGACCGTTCTAGTTATTCGTTTCGAGTATCAGAACTGCGAAAATTTGGAGTTTCTCAAGCGTTTCTTACCCCAAAACTGCCATATCTCGCGAACGGATTGACCAATCCGAAAAGTTTCTGTTGCATCTGAAAGTAGAAACTAGCCCAATTACAACGGTATGAGTAGTTTTCCCCTAGACCGTTCTAGTTATTCGTTTCGAGCATCAGAACTGCGAAAATTTTGAGTTTCTCAAGCGTTTCTTACCCCAAAACTGCCATATCTCGCGAACGGATTGACCAATCCGAAAAGTTTCTATTGCATCTGAAAGTAGAAACTAGTCCCATTATAACGGTATGAGTAGTTTTCCCCTAGACCGTTCTAGTTATTCGTTTCGAGTATCAGAACTGCGAAAATTTGGAGTTTCTCAAGCGTTTCTTACCTCAAAACTGCCATATCTCGCGAACGGATTGACCAATCCGTAAAGTTTCTGTTGCATCTGAAAGTAGAAACTAGCCCCATTACAACGGTATGAGTAGTTTTCCCCTAGACCGTTCTAGTTATTCGTTTCGAGCATCAGAACTGCGAAAATTTGGAGTTTCTAAAGCGTTTCTTACCTCAAAACTGCCATATCTCGCGAACGGATTGACCAATCCGCAAAGTTTCTGTTGCATCTGAAAGTAGAAACTAGCCCCATTACAACTGTATGAGTAGTTTTCCCCTAGGCCGTTCTAGTTATTCGTTTCGAGCATCAGAACTGCGAAAATTTTGAGTTTCTCAAGCGTTTCTTACCCCAAAACTGCCATATCTCGCGAACGGATTGACCAATCCGAAAAGTTTCTATTGCATCTGAAAGTAGAAACTAGCCCCATTATAACGGTATGAGTAGTTTTCCCCTAGACCGTTCTAGTTATTCGTTTCGAGTATCAGAACTGCGAAAATTTGGAGTTTCTCAAGCGTTTCTTACCCCAAAACTGCCATATCTCGCGAACGGATTGACCAATCCGAAAAGTTTCTGTTGCATCTGAAAGTAGAAACTAGCCCCATTACAACGGTATGAGTAGTTTTCCCCTAGGCCGTTCTAGTTATTCGTTTCGAGCATCAGAACTGCGAAAATTTTGAGTTTCTCAAGCGTTTCTTACCCCAAAACTGCCATATCTCGCGAACGGATTGACCAATCCGAAAAGTTTCTATTGCATCTGAAAGTAGAAACTAGCCCCATTATAACGGTATGAGTAGTTTTCCCCTAGACCGTTCTAGTTATTCGTTTCGAGTATCAGAACTGCGAAAATTTGGAGTTTCTCAAGCGTTTCTTACCCCAAAACTGCCATATCTCGCGAACGGATTGACCAATCCGAAAAGTTTCTGTTGCATCTGAAAGTAGAAACTAGCCCCATTACAACGGTATGAGTAGTTTTCCCCTAGGCCGTTCTAGTTATTCGTTTCGAGCATCAGAACTGCGAAAATTTTGAGTTTCTCAAGCGTTTCTTACCCCAAAACTGCCATATCTCGCGAACGGATTGACCAATCCGAAAAGTTTCTATTGCATCTGAAAGTAGAAACTAGCCCCATTATAACGGTATGAGTAGTTTTCCCCTAGACCGTTCTAGTTATTCGTTTCGAGTATCAGAACTGCGAAAATTTGGAGTTTCTCAAGCGTTTCTTACCCCAAAACTGCCATATCTCGCGAACGGATTGACCAATCCGAAAAGTTTCTGTTGCATCTGAAAGTAGAAACTAGCCCCATTACAACGGTATGAGTAGTTTTCCACTAGACCGTTCTAGTTATTCGGTTTGAGCATCAGAACTGCGAAAATTTGGAGTTTCTCAAGCGTTTCTTACCTCAAAACTGCCATATCTCGCGAACGGATTGACCAATCCGAAAAGTTTCTGTTGCATCTGAAAGTAGAAACTAGCCCCATTATAACGGTATGAGTAGTTTTCCCCTAGACCGTTCTAGTTATTCGTTTCGAGTATCAGAACTGCGAAAATTTGGAGTTTCTCAAGCGTTTCTTACCTCAAAACTGCCATATCTCGCGAACGGATTGACCAATCCGTAAAGTTTCTGTTGCATCTGAAAGTAGAAACTAGCCCCATTACAACGGTATGAGTAGTTTTCCCCTAGACCGTTCTAGTTATTCGTTTCGAGCATCAGAACTGCGAAAATTTGGAGTTTCTCAAGCGTTTCTTACCTCAAAACTGCCATATCTCGCGAACGGATTGACCAATCCGCAAAGTTTCTGTTGCATCTGAAAGTAGAAACTAGCCCCATTACAACTGTATGAGTAGTTTTCCCCTAGGCCGTTCTAGTTATTCGTTTCGAGCATCAGAACTGCGAAAATTTTGAGTTTCTCAAGCGTTTCTTACCCCAAAACTGCCATATCTCGCGAACGGATTGACCAATCCGAAAAGATTCTATTGCATCTGAAAGTAGAAACTAGCCCCATTACAACGGTATGAGTAGTTTTCCCCTAGACCGTTCTAGTTATTCGTTTCGAGTATCAGAACTGCGAAAATTTGGAGTTTCTCAAGTGTTTCTTACCCCAAAACTGCCATATCTCGCGAACGGATTGACCAATCCGAAAAGTTTCTGTTGCATCTGAAAGTAGAAACTAGCCCCATTACAACGGTATGAGTAGTTTTCCCCTAGGCCGTTCTAGTTATTCGTTTCGAGCATCAGAACTGCGAAAATTTTGAGTTTCTCAAGCGTTTCTTACCCCAAAACTGCCATATCTCGCGAACGGATTGACCAATCCGAAAAGTTTCTATTGCATCTGAAAGTAGAAACTAGCCCCATTATAACGGTATGAGTAGTTTTCCCCTAGACCGTTCTAGTTATTCGTTTCGAGTATCAGAACTGCGAAAATTTGGAGTTTCTCAAGCGTTTCTTACCCCAAAACTGCCATATCTCGCGAACGGATTGACCAATCCGAAAAGTTTCTGTTGCATCTGAAAGTAGAAACTAGCCCCATTACAACGGTATGAGTAGTTTTCCCCTAGGCCGTTCTAGTTACTCGTTTCGAGCATCAGAACTGCGAAAATTTTGAGTTTCTCAAGCGTTTCTTACCCCAAAACTGCCATATCTCGCGAACGGATTGACCAATCCGAAAAGTTTCTGTTGCATCTGAAAGTAGAAACTAGCCCCATTACAACGGTATGAGTAGTTTTCCCCTAGGCCGTTCTAGTTATTCGTTTCGAGCATCAGAACTGCGAAAATTTTGAGTTTCTCAAGCGTTTCTTACCCCAAAACTGCCATATCTCGCGAACGGATTGACCAATCCGAAAAGTTTCTATTGCATCTGAAAGTAGAAACTAGCCCCATTATAACGGTATGAGTAGTTTTCCCCTAGACCGTTCTAGTTATTCGTTTCGAGTATCAGAACTGCGAAAATTTGGAGTTTCTCAAGCGTTTCTTACCCCAAAACTGCCATATCTCGCGAACGGATTGACCAATCCGAAAAGTTTCTGTTGCATCTGAAAGTAGAAACTAGCCCCATTACAACGGTATGAGTAGTTTTCCCCTAGGCCGTTCTAGTTATTCGTTTCGAGCATCAGAACTGCGAAAATTTTGAGTTTCTCAAGCGTTTCTTACCCCAAAACTGCCATATCTCGCGAACGGATTGACCAATCCGAAAAGTTTCTATTGCATCTGAAAGTAGAAACTAGCCCCATTATAACGGTATGAGTAGTTTTCCCCTAGACCGTTCTAGTTATTCGTTTCGAGTATCAGAACTGCGAAAATTTGGAGTTTCTCAAGCGTTTCTTACCCCAAAACTGCCATATCTCGCGAACGGATTGACCAATCCGAAAAGTTTCTGTTGCATCTGAAAGTAGAAACTAGCCCCATTACAACGGTATGAGTAGTTTTCCCCTAGACCGTTCTAGTTATTCGTTTCGAGTATCAGAACTGCGAAAATTTGGAGTTTCTCAAGCGTTTCTTACCCCAAAACTGCCATATCTCGCGAACGGATTGACCAATCCGAAAAGTTTCTGTTGCATCTGAAAGTAGAAACTAGCCCCATTACAACGGTATGAGTAGTTTTCCCCTAGACCGTTCTAGTTATTCGTTTCGAGTATCAGAACTGCGAAAATTTGGAGTTTCTCAAGTGTTTCTTACCCCAAAACTGCCATATCTCGCGAACGGATTGACCAATCCGAAAAGTTTCTCTTGCATCTGAAAGTAGAAACTAGCCCCATTATAACGGTATGAGTAGTTTTCCCCTAGACCGTTCTAGTTATTCGTTTCGAGTATCAGAACTGCGAAAATTTGGAGTTTTTCAAGCGTTTCTTACCCCGAAACTGCCATATCTCGCGAACGGATTGACCAATCCGAAAAGTTTCTGTTGCATCTGAAAGTAGAAACTAGCCCCATTACAACGGTATGAGTAGTTTTCCCCTAGGCCGTTCTAGTTATTCGTTTCGAGCATCAGAACTGCGAAAATTTTGAGTTTCTCAAGCGTTTCTTACCCCAAAACTGCCATATCTCGCGAACGGATTGACCAATCCGAAAAGTTTCTATTGCATCTGAAAGTAGAAACTAGCCCGATTATAACGGTATGAGTAGTTTTCCCCTAGACCGTTCTAGTTATTCGTTTCGAGTATCAGAACTGCGAAAATTTGGAGTTTCTCAAGCGTTTCTTACCCCAAAACTGCCATATCTCGCGAACGGATTGACCAATCCGAAAAGTTTCTATTGCATCTGAAAGTAGAAACTAGCCCCATTATAACGGTATGAGTAGTTTTCCCCTAGACCGTTCTAGTTATTCGTTTCGAGTATCAGAACTGCGAAAATTTGGAGTTTCTCAAGCGTTTCTTACTTCAAAACTGCCATATCTCGCGAACGGATTGACCAATCCGAAAAGTTTCTGTTGCATCTGAAAGTAGAAACTAGCCCCATTACAACGGTATGAGTAGTTTTCCCCTAGACCGTTCTAGTTATTCGTTTTGAGCATCAGAACTGCGAAAATTTGGAGTTTCTCAAGCGTTTCCTACCTCAAAACTGCCATATCTCGCGAACGGATTGACCAATCCGCAAAGTTTCTGTTGCATCTGAAAGTAGAAACTCGCCCCATTACAACGGTATGAGTAGTTTTCCACTAGACCGTTCTAGTTATTCGTTTTGAGCATCAGAACTGCGAAAATTTGGAGTTTCTCAAGCGTTTCTTACCTCAAAACTGCCATATCTCGCGAACGGATTGACCAATCCGAAAAGTTTCTGTTGCATCTGAATGTAGAAACTCGCCCCATTACAACGGTATGAGTAGTTTTCCCCTAGGCCGTTCTTGTTATTCGTTTCGAGCATCAGAACTGCGAAAATTTGGAGTTTCTCAAGCGTTTCTTACCCCAAAACTGCCATATCTCGCGAACGGATTGACCAATCCGAAAAGTTTCTGTTGCATCTGAAAGTAGAAACTAGCCCCATTACAACGGTATGAGTAGTTTTCCACTAGACCGTTCTAGTTATTCGTTTTGAGCATCAGAACTGCGAAAATTTGGAGTTTCTCAAGCGTTTCTTACCTCAAAACTGCCATATCTCGCGAACGGATTGACCAATCCGAAAAGTTTCTGCTGCATCTGAAAGTAGAAACTAGCCCCATTATAACGGTATGAGTAGTTTTCCCCTAGACCGTTCTAGTTATTCGTTTCGAGTATCAGAACTGCGAAAATTTGGAGTTTCTCAAGCGTTTCTTACCTCAAAACTGCCATATCTCGCGAACGGATTGACCAATCCGTAAAGTTTCTGTTGCATCTAAAAGTAGAAACTAGCCCCATTACAACGGTATGAGTAGTTTTCCCCTAGACCGTTCTAGTTATTCGTTTCGAGCATCAGAACTGCGAAAATTTGGAGTTTCTCAAGCGTTTCTTACCTCAAAACTGCCATATCTCGCGAACGGATTGACCAATCCGCAAAGTTTCTGTTGCATCTGAAAGTAGAAACTAGCCCCATTACAACTGTATGAGTAGTTTTCCCCTAGGCCGTTCTAGTTATTCGTTTCGAGCATCAGAACTGCGAAAATTTTGAGTTTCTCAAGCGTTTCTTACCCCAAAACTGCCATATCTCGCGAACGGATTGACCAATCCGAAAAGTTTCTACTGCATCTGAAAGTAGAAACTAGCCCCATTATAACGGTATGAGTAGTTTTCCCCTAGACCGTTCTAGTTATACGTTTCGAGTATCAGAACTGCGAAAATTTGGAGTTTCTCAAGCGTTTCTTACCCCAAAACTGCCATATCTCGCGAACGGATTGACCAATCCGAAAAGTTTCTGTTGCATCTGAAAGTAGAAACTAGCCCCATTACAACGGTATGAGTAGTTTTCCCCTAGGCCGTTCTAGTTATTCGTTTCGAGCATCAGAACTGCGAAAATTTGGAGTTTCTCAAGCGTTTCTTACCCCAAAACTGCCATATCTCGCGAACGGATTGACCAATCCGAAAAGTTTCTGTTGCATCTGAAAGTAGAAACTAGCCCCATTACAACGGTATGAGTAGTTTTCCACTAGACCGTTCTAGTTATTCGTTTTGAGCATCAGAACTGCGAAAATTTGGAGTTTCTCAAGCGTTTCTTACCTCAAAACTGCCATATCTCGCGAACGGATTGACCAATCCGAAAAGTTTCTGTTGCATCTGAAAGTAGAAACTAGCCCCATTATAACGGTATGAGTAGTTTTCCCCTAGACCGTTCTAGTTATTCGTTTCGAGTATCAGAACTGCGAAAATTTGGAGTTTCTCAAGCGTTTCTTACCTCAAAACTGCCATATCTCGCGAACGGATTGACCAATCCGTAAAGATTCTGTTGCATCTGAAAGTAGAAACTAGCCCCATTACAACGGTATGAGTAGTTTTCCCCTAGACCGTTCTAGTTATTCGTTTCGAGCATCAGAACTGCGAAAATTTGGAGTTTCTCAAGCGTTTCTTACCTCAAAACTGCGATATCTCGCGAACGGATTGACCAATCCGCAAAGTTTCTGTTGCATCTGAAAGTAGAAACTAGCCCCATTACAACTGTATGAGTAGTTTTGCCCTAGGCCGTTCTAGTTATTCGTTTCGAGCATCAGAACTGCGAAAATTTTGAGTTTCTCAAGCGTTTCTTACCCCAAAACTGCCATATCTAGCGAACGGATTGACCAATCCGAAAAGTTTCTACTGCATCTGAAAGTAGAAACTAGCCCCATTATAACGGTATGAGTAGTTTTCCCCTAGACCGTTCTAGTTATTCGTTTCGAGTATCAGAACTGCGAAAATTTGGAGTTTCTCAAGCGTTTCTTACCCCAAAACTGCCATATCTCGCGAACGGATTGACCAATCCGAAAAGTTTCTGTTGCATCTGAAAGTAGAAACTAGCCCCATTACAACGGTATGAGTAGTTTTCCCCTAGGCCGTTCTAGTTATTCGTTTCGAGCATCAGAACTGCGAAAATTTTGAGTTTCTCAAGCGTTTCTTACCCCAAAACTGCCATATCTCGCGAACGGATTGACCAATCCGAAAAGTTTCTATTGCATCTGAAAGTAGAAACTAGCCCCATTATAACGGTATGAGTAGTTTTCCCCTAGACCGTTCTAGTTATTCGTTTCGAGTATCAGAACTGCGAAAATTTGGAGTTTCTCAAGCGTTTCTTACCCCAAAACTGCCATATCTCGCGAACGGATTGACCAATCCGAAAAGTTTCTGTTGCATCTGAAAGTAGAAACTAGCCCCATTACAACGGTATGAGTAGTTTTCCCCTAGACCGTTCTAGTTATTCGTTTCGAGCATCAGAACTGCGAAAATTTGGAGTTTCTCAAGCGTTTCTTACCTCAAAACTGCCATATCTCGCGAACGGATTGACCAATCCGAAAAGTTTCTGTTGCATCTGAAAGTAGAAACTCGCCCCATTACAACGGTATGAGTAGTTTTCCCCTAGGCCGTTCTAGTTATTCGTTTCGAGCATCAGAACTGCGAAAATTTGGAGTTTCTCAAGCGTTTCTTACCTCAAAACTGCCATATCTCGCGAACGGATTGACCAATCCGCAAAGTTTCTGTTGCATCTGAAAGTAGAAACTAGCCCCATTACAACTGTATGAGTAGTTTTCCCCTAGGCCGTTCTAGTTATTCGTTTCGAGCATCAGAACTGCGAAAATTTTGAGTTTCTCAAGCGTTTCTTACCCCAAAACTGCCATATCTCGCGAACGGATTGACCAATCCGAAAAGTTTCTACTGCATCTGAAAGTAGAAACTAGCCCCATTATAACGGTATGAGTAGTTTTCCCCTAGACCGTTCTAGTTATTCGTTTCGAGCATCAGAACTGCGAAAATTTGGAGTTTCTCAAGCGTTTCTTACCTCAAAACTGCCATATCTCGCGAACGGATTGACCAATCCGAAAAGATTCTGTTGCATCTGAAAGTAGAAACTAGCCCCATTACAACGGTATGAGTAGTTTTCCCCTAGACCGTTCTAGTTATTCGTTTCGAGTATCAGAACTGCGAAAATTTGGAGTTTCTCAAGCGTTTCTTACCCCAAAACTGCCATATCTCGCGAACGGATTGACCAATCCGAAAAGTTTCTGTTGCATCTGAAAGTAGAAACTAGCCCCATTACAACGGTATGAGTAGTTTTCCCCTAGGCCGTTCTAGTTATTCGTTTCGAGCATCAGAACTGCGAAAATTTTGAGTTTCTCAAGCGTTTCTTACCCCAAAACTGCCATATCTCGCGAACGGATTGACCAATCCGAAAAGTTTCTATTGCATCTGAAAGTAGAAACTAGCCCCATTATAACGGTATGAGTAGTTTTCCCCTAGACCGTTCTAGTTATTCGTTTTGAGCATCAGAACTGCGAAAATTTGGAGTTTCTCAAGCGTTTCCTACCTCAAAACTGCCATATCTCGCGAACGGATTGACCAATCCGCAAAGTTTCTGTTGCATCTGAAAGTAGAAACTCGCCCCATTACAACGGTATGAGTAGTTTTCCACTAGACCGTTCTAGTTATTCGTTTTGAGCATCAGAACTGCGAAAATTTGGAGTTTCTCAAGCGTTTCTTACCTCAAAACTGCCATATCTCGCGAACGGATTGACCAATCCGAAAAGTTTCTGTTGCATCTGAATGTAGAAACTCGCCCCATTACAACGGTATGAGTAGTTTTCCCCTAGGCCGTTCTTGTTATTCGTTTCGAGCATCAGAACTGCGAAAATTTGGAGTTTCTCAAGCGTTTCTTACCCCAAAACTGCCATATCTCGCGAACGGATTGACCAATCCGAAAAGTTTCTGTTGCATCTGAAAGTAGAAACTAGCCCCATTACAACGGTATGAGTAGTTTTCCACTAGACCGTTCTAGTTATTCGTTTTGAGCATCAGAACTGCGAAAATTTGGAGTTTCTCAAGCGTTTCTTACCTCAAAACTGCCATATCTCGCGAACGGATTGACCAATCCGAAAAGTTTCTGTTGCATCTGAAAGTAGAAACTAGCCCCATTATAACGGTATGAGTAGTTTTCCCCTAGACCGTTCTAGTTATTCGTTTCGAGTATCAGAACTGCGAAAATTTGGAGTTTCTCAAGCGTTTCTTACCTCAAAACTGCCATATCTCGCGAACGGATTGACCAATCCGTAAAGATTCTGTTGCATCTGAAAGTAGAAACTAGCCCCATTACAACGGTATGAGTAGTTTTCCCCTAGACCGTTCTAGTTATTCGTTTCGAGCATCAGAACTGCGAAAATTTGGAGTTTCTCAAGCGTTTCTTACCTCAAAACTGCGATATCTCGCGAACGGATTGACCAATCCGCAAAGTTTCTGTTGCATCTGAAAGTAGAAACTAGCCCCATTACAACTGTATGAGTAGTTTTCCCCTAGGCCGTTCTAGTTATTCGTTTCGAGCATCAGAACTGCGAAAATTTTGAGTTTCTCAAGCGTTTCTTACCCCAAAACTGCCATATCTCGCGAACGGATTGACCAATCCGAAAAGTTTCTACTGCATCTGAAAGTAGAAACTAGCCCCATTATAACGGTATGAGTAGTTTTCCCCTAGACCGTTCTAGTTATTCGTTTCGAGTATCAGAACTGCGAAAATTTGGAGTTTCTCAAGCGTTTCTTACCCCAAAACTGCCATATCTCGCGAACGGATTGACCAATCCGAAAAGTTTCTGTTGCATCTGAAAGTAGAAACTAGCCCCATTACAACGGTATGAGTAGTGTTCCCCTAGGCCGTTCTAGTTATTCGTTTCGCGCATCAGAACTGCGAAAATTTTGAGTTTCTCAAGCGTTTCTTACCCCAAAACTGCCATATCTCGCGAACGGATTGACCAATCCGAAAAGTTTCTATTGCATCTGAAAGTAGAAACTAGCCCCATTATAACGGTATGAGTAGTTTTCCCCTAGACCGTTCTAGTTATTCGTTTCGAGTATCAGAACTGCGAAAATTTGGAGTTTCTCAAGCGTTTCTTACCCCAAAACTGCCATATCTCGCGAACGGATTGACCAATCCGAAAAGTTTCTGTTGCATCTGAAAGTAGAAACTAGCCCCATTACAACGGTATGAGTAGTTTTCCCCTAGACCGTTCTAGTTATTCGTTTCGAGCATCAGAACTGCGAAAATTTGGAGTTTCTCAAGCGTTTCTTACCTCAAAACTGCCATATCTCGCGAACGGATTGACCAATCCGAAAAGTTTCTGTTGCATCTGAAAGTAGAAACTCGCCCCATTACAACGGTATGAGTAGTTTTCCCCTAGGCCGTTCTAGTTATTCGTTTCGAGCATCAGAACTGCGAAAATTTGGAGTTTCTCAAGCGTTTCTTACCTCAAAACTGCCATATCTCGCGAACGGATTGACCAATCCGCAAAGTTTCTGTTGCATCTGAAAGTAGAAACTAGCCCCATTACAACTGTATGAGTAGTTTTCCCCTAGGCCGTTCTAGTTATTCGTTTCGAGCATCAGAACTGCGAAAATTTGGAGTTTCTCAAGCGTTTCTTACCCCAAAACTGCCATATCTCGCGAACGGATTGACCAATCCGAAAAGTTTCTATTGCATCTGAAAGTAGAAACTAGCCCCATTATAACGGTATGAGTAGTTTTCCCCTAGACCGTTCTAGTTATTCGTTTTGAGCATCAGAACTGCGAAAATTTGGAGTTTCTCAAGCGTTTCCTACCTCAAAACTGCCATATCTCGCGAACGGATTGACCAATCCGCAAAGTTTCTGTTGCATCTGAAAGTAGAAACTCGCCCCATTACAACGGTATGAGTAGTTTTCCACTAGACCGTTCTAGTTATTCGTTTTGAGCATCAGAACTGCGAAAATTTGGAGTTTCTCAAGCGTTTCTTACCTCAAAACTGCCATATCTCGCGAACGGATTGACCAATCCGCAAAGTTTCTGTTGCATCTGAAAGTAGAAACTAGCCCCATTACAACTGTATGAGTAGTTTTCCCCTAGGCCGTTCTAGTTATTCGTTTCGAGCATCAGAACTGCGAAAATTTTGAGTTTCTCAAGCGTTTCTTACCCCAAAACTGCCATATCTCGCGAACGGATTGACCAATCCGAAAAGTTTCTACTGCATCTGGAAGTAGAAACTAGCCCCATTATAACGGTATGAGTAGTTTTCCCCTAGACCGTTCTAGTTATTCGTTTCGAGTATCAGAACTGCGAAAATTTGGAGTTTCTCAAGCGTTTCTTACCCCAAAACTGCCATATCTCGCGAACGGATTGACCAATCCGAAAAGTTTCTGTTGCATCTGAAAGTAGAAACTAGCCCCATTACAACGGTATGAGTAGTGTTCCCCTAGGCCGTTCTAGTTATTCGTTTCGAGCATCAGAACTGCGAAAATTTTGAGTTTCTCAAGCGTTTCTTACCCCAAAACTGCCATATCTCGCGAACGGATTGACCAATCCGAAAAGTTTCTATTGCATCTGAAAGTAGAAACTAGCCCCATTATAACGGTATGGGTAGTTTTCCCCTAGACCGTTCTAGTTATTCGTTTCGAGTATCAGAACTGCGAAAATTTGGAGTTTCTCAAGCGTTTCTTACCCCAAAACTGCCATATCTCGCGAACGGATTGACCAATCCGAAAAGTTTCTGTTGCATCTGAAAGTAGAAACTAGCCCCATTACAACGGTATGAGTAGTTTTCCCCTAGACCGTTCTAGTTATTCGTTTTGAGCATCAGAACTGCGAAAATTTGGAGTTTCTCAAGCGTTTCCTACCTCAAAACTGCCATATCTCGCGAACGGATTGACCAATCCGCAAAGTTTCTGTTGCATCTGAAAGTAGAAACTCGCCCCATTACAACGGTATGAGTAGTTTTCCACTAGACCGTTCTAGTTATTCGTTTTGAGCATCAGAACTGCGAAAATTTGGAGTTTCTCAAGCGTTTCTTACCTCAAAACTGCCATATCTCGCGAACGGATTGACCAATCCGAAAAGTTTCTGTTGCATCTGAATGTAGAAACTCGCCCCATTACAACGGTATGAGTAGTTTTCCCCTAGGCCGTTCTTGTTATTCGTTTCGAGCATCAGAACTGCGAAAATTTGGAGTTTCTCAAGCGTTTCTTACCCCAAAACTGCCATATCTCGCGAACGGATTGACCAATCCGAAAAGTTTCTGTTGCATCTGAAAGTAGAAACTAGCCCCATTACAACGGTATGAGTAGTTTTCCACTAGACCGTTCTAGTTATTCGTTTTGAGCATCAGAACTGCGAAAATTTGGAGTTTCTCAAGCGTTTCTTACCTCAAAACTGCCATATCTCGCGAACGGATTGACCAATCCGAAAAGTTTCTGTTGCATCTGAAAGTAGAAACTAGCCCCATTATAACGGTATGAGTAGTTTTCCCCTAGACCGTTCTAGTTATTCGTTTCGAGTATCAGAACTGCGAAAATTTGGAGTTTCTCAAGCGTTTCTTACCTCAAAACTGCCATATCTCGCGAACGGATTGACCAATCCGTAAAGATTCTGTTGCATCTGAAAGTAGAAACTAGCCCCATTACAACGGTATGAGTAGTTTTCCCCTAGACCGTTCTAGTTATTCGTTTCGAGCATCAGAACTGCGAAAATTTGGAGTTTCTCAAGCGTTTCTTACCTCAAAACTGCGATATCTCGCGAACGGATTGACCAATCCGCAAAGTTTCTGTTGCATCTGAAAGTAGAAACTAGCCCCATTACAACTGTATGAGTAGTTTTCCCCTAGGCCGTTCTAGTTATTCGTTTCGAGCATCAGAACTGCGAAAATTTTGAGTTTCTCAAGCGTTTCTTACCCCAAAACTGCCATATCTCGCGAACGGATTGACCAATCCGAAAAGTTTCTACTGCATCTGAAAGTAGAAACTAGCCCCATTATAACGGTATGAGTAGTTTTCCCCTAGACCGTTCTAGTTATTCGTTTCGAGTATCAGAACTGCGAAAATTTGGAGTTTCTCAAGCGTTTCTTACACCAAAACTGCCATATCTCGCGAACGGATTGACCAATCCGAAAAGTTTCTGTTGCATCTGAAAGTAGAAACTAGCCCCATTACAACGGTATGAGTAGTGTTCCCCTAGGCCGTTCTAGTTATTCGTTTCGCGCATCAGAACTGCGAAAATTTTGAGTTTCTCAAGCGTTTCTTACCCCAAAACTGCCATATCTCGCGAACGGATTGACCAATCCGAAAAGTTTCTATTGCATCTGAAAGTAGAAACTAGCCCCATTATAACGGTATGAGTAGTTTTCCCCTAGACCGTTCTAGTTATTCGTTTCGAGTATCAGAACTGCGAAAATTTGGAGTTTCTCAAGCGTTTCTTACCCCAAAACTGCCATATCTCGCGAACGGATTGACCAATCCGAAAAGTTTCTGTTGCATCTGAAAGTAGAAACTAGCCCCATTACAACGGCATGAGTAGTTTTCCCCTAGGCCGTTCTAGTTATTCGTTTCGAGCATCAGAACTGCGAAAATTTGGAGTTTCTCAAGCGTTTCTTACCTCAAAACTGCCATATCTCGCGAACGGATTGACCAATCCGCAAAGTTTCTGTTGCATCTGAAAGTAGAAACTAGCCCCATTACAACTGTATGAGTAGTTTTCCCCTAGGCCGTTCTAGTTATTCGTTTCGAGCATCAGAACTGCGAAAATTTGGAGTTTCTCAAGCGTTTCTTACCCCAAAACTGCCATATCTCGCGAACGGATTGACCAATCCGAAAAGTTTCTATTGCATCTGAAAGTAGAAACTAGCCCCATTATAACGGTATGAGTAGTTTTCCCCTAGACCGTTCTAGTTATTCGTTTTGAGCATCAGAACTGCGAAAATTTGGAGTTTCTCAAGCGTTTCTTACCCCAAAACTGCCATATCTCGCGAACGGATTGACCAATCCGAAAAGTTTCTGTTGCATCTGAAAGTAGAAACTAGCCCCATTACAACGGTATGAGTAGTTTTCCACTAGACCGTTCTAGTTATTCGTTTTGAGCATCAGAACTGCGAAAATTTGGAGATTCTCAAGCGTTTCTTACCTCAAAACTGCCATATCTCGCGAACGGATTGACCAATCCGAAAAGTTTCTGTTGCATCTGAAAGTAGAAACTAGCCCCATTATAACGGTATGAGTAGTTTTCCCCTAGACCGTTCTAGTTATTCGTTTTTGAGCATCAGAACTGCGAAAATTTGGAGTTTCTCAAGCGTTTCCTACATCAAAACTGCCATATCTCGCGAACGGATTGACCAATCCGCAAAGTTTCTGTTGCATCTGAAAGTAGAAACTAGCCCCATTACAACGGTATGAGTAGTTTTCCCCTAGACCGTTCTAGTTATTCGTTTCGAGCATCAGAACTGCGAAAATTTGGAGTTTCTCAAGCGTTTCTTACCTCAAAACTGCGATATCTCGCGAACGGATTGACCAATCCGCAAAGTTTCTGTTGCATCTGAAAGTAGAAACTAGCCCCATTACAACTGTATGAGTAGTTTTCCCCTAGGCCGTTCTAGTTATTCGTTTCGAGCATCAGAACTGCGAAAATTTTGAGTTTCTCAAGCGTTTCTTACCCCAAAACTGCCATATCTCGCGAACGGATTGACCAATCCGAAAAGTTTCTACTGCATCTGAAAGTAGAAACTAGCCCCATTATAACGGTATGAGTAGTTTTCCCCTAGACCGTTCTAGTTATTCGTTTCGAGTATCAGAACTGCGAAAATTTGGAGTTTCTCAAGCGTTTCTTACCCCAAAACTGCCATATCTCGCGAACGGATTGACCAATCCGAAAAGTTTCTGTTGCATCTGAAAGTAGAAACTAGCCCCATTACAACGGTATGAGTAGTGTTCCCCTAGGTCGTTCTAGTTATTCGTTTCGAGCATCAGAACTGCGAAAATTTTGAGTTTCTCAAGCGTTTCTTACCCCAAAACTGCCATATCTCGCGAACGGATTGACCAATCCGAAAAGTTTCTATTGCATCTGAAAGTAGAAACTAGCCCCATTATAACGGTATGAGTAGTTTTCCCCTAGACCGTTCTAGTTATTCGTTTCGAGTATCAGAACTGCGAAAATTTGGAGTTTCTCAAGCGTTTCCTACCTCAAAACTGCCATATCTCGCGAACGGATTGACCAATCCGCAAAGTTTCTGTTGCATCTGAAAGTAGAAACTCGCCCCATTACAACGGTATGAGTAGTTTTCCACTAGACCGTTCTAGTTATTCGTTTTGAGCATCAGAACTGCGAAAATTTGGAGTTTCTCAAGCGTTTCTTACCTCAAAACTGCCATATCTCGCGAACGGATTGACCAATCCGAAAAGTTTCTGTTGCATCTGAATGTAGAAACTCGCCCCATTACAACGGTATGAGTAGTTTTCCCCTAGGCCGTTCTTGTTATTCGATTCGAGCATCAGAACTGCGAAAATTTGGAGTTTCTCAAGCGTTTCTTACCCCAAAACTGCCATATCTCGCGAACGGATTGACCAATCCGAAAAGTTTCTGTTGCATCTGAAAGTAGAAACTAGCCCCATTACAACGGTATGAGTAGTTTTCCACTAGACCGTTCTAGTTATTCGTTTTGAGCATCAGAACTGCGAAAATTTGGAGTTTCTCAAGCGTTTCTTACCTCAAAACTGCCATATCTCGCGAACGGATTGACCAATCCGAAAAGTTTCTGTTGCATCTGAAAGTAGAAACTAGCCCCATTATAACGGTATGAGTAGTTTTCCCCTAGACCGTTCTAGTTATTCGTTTCGAGTATCAGAACTGCGAAAATTTGGAGTTTCTCAAGCGTTTCTTACCTCAAAACTGCCATATCTCGCGAACGGATTGACCAATCCGTAAAGATTCTGTTGCATCTGAAAGTAGAAACTAGCCCCATTACAACGGTATGAGTAGTTTTCCCCTAGACCGTTCTAGTTATTCGTTTCGAGCATCAGAACTGCGAAAATTTGGAGTTTCTCAAGCGTTTCTTACCTCAAAACTGCGATATCTCGCGAACGGATTGACCAATCCGCAAAGTTTCTGTTGCATCTGAAAGTAGAAACTAGCCCCATTACAACTGTATGAGTAGTTTTGCCCTAGGCCGTTCTAGTTATTCGTTTCGAGCATCAGAACTGCGAAAATTTTGAGTTTCTCAAGCGTTTCTTACCCCAAAACTGCCATATCTCGCGAACGGATTGACCAATCCGAAAAGTTTCTATTGCATCTGAAAGTAGAAACTAGCCCCATTACAACGGTATGAGTAGTTTTCCCCTAGACCGTTCTAGTTATTCGTTTCGAGTATCAGAACTGCGAAAATTTGGAGTTTCTCAAGCGTTTCTTACCCCAAAACTGCCATATCTCGCGAACGGATTGACCAATCCGAAAAGTTTCTGTTGCATCTGAAAGTAGAAACTAGCCCCATTACAACGGTATGAGTAGTTTTCCCCTAGACCGTTCTAGTTATTCGTTTCGAGCATCAGAACTGCGAAAATTTGGAGTTTCTCAAGCGTTTCTTACCTCAAAACTGCCATATCTCGCGAACGGATTGACCAATCCGAAAAGTTTCTGTTGCATCTGAAAGTAGAAACTCGCCCCATTACAACGGTATGAGTAGTTTTCCCCTAGGCCGTTCTAGTTATTCGTTTCGAGCATCAGAACTGCGAAAATTTGGAGTTTCTCAAGCGTTTCTTACCTCAAAACTGCCATATCTCGCGAACGGATTGACCAATCCGCAAAGTTTCTGTTGCATCTGAAAGTAGAAACTAGCCCCATTACAACTGTATGAGTAGTTTTCCCCTAGGCCGTTCTAGTTATTCGTTTCGAGCATCAGAACTGCGAAAATTTTGAGTTTCTCAAGCGTTTCTTACCCCAAAACTGCCATATCTCGCGAACGGATTGACCAATCCGAAAAGTTTCTATTGCATCTGAAAGTAGAAACTCGAGCCATTACAACGATATGAGTAGTTTTCCCCTAGGCCGTTCTTGTTATTCGTTTCGAGCATCAGAACTGCGAAAATTTGGAGTTTCTCAAGCGTTTCTTACCCCAAAACTGCCATATCTCGCGAACGGATTGACCAATCCGAAAAGTTTCTGTTGCATCTGAAAGTAGAAACTAGCCCCATTACAACGGTATGAGTAGTTTTCCCTTAGGCCGTTCTAGTTATTCGTTTCGAGCATCAGAACTGCGAAAATTTTGAGTTTCTCAAGCGTTTCTTACCCCAAAACTGCCATATCTCGCGAACGGATTGACCAATCCGAAAAGTTTCTATTGCATCTGAAAGTAGAAACTAGCCCCATTATAACGGTATGAGTAGTTTTCCCCTAGACCGTTCTAGTTATTCGTTTCGAGTATCAGAACTGCGAAAATTTGGAGTTTCTCAACCGTTTCTTACCCCAAAACTGCCATATCTCGCGAACGGATTGACCAATCCGAAAAGTTTCTATTGCATCTGAAAGTAGAAACTAGCCCCATTACAACGGTATGAGTAGTTTTCCCCTAGGCCGTTCTAGTTATTCGTTTCGAGCATCAGAACTGCGAAAATTTGGAGTTTCTCAAGCGTTTCTTACCCCAAAACAGCCATATCTCGCGAACGGATTGACCAATCCGAAAAGTTTCTGTTGCATCTGAAAGTAGAAACTAGCCCCATTACAACGGTATGAGTAGTTTTCCCCTAGGCCGTTCTAGTTATTCGTTTCGAGCATCAGAACTGCGAAAATTTGGAGTTTCTCAAGCGTTTCTTACCTCAAAACTGCCATATCTCGCGAACGGATTGACCAATCCGCAAAGTTTCTGTTGCATCTGAAAGTAGAAACTAGCCCCATTACAACTGTATGAGTAGTTTTCCGCTAGGCCGTTCTAGTTATTCGTTTCGAGCATCAGAACTGCGAAAATTTTGAGTTTCTCAAGCGTTTCTTACCCCAAAACTGCCATATCTCGCGAACGGATTGACCAATCCGAAAAGTTTCTACTGCATCTGAAAGTAGAAACTAGCCCCATTAGAACGGTATGAGTAGTTTTCCCCTAGACCGTTCTAGTTATTCGTTTCGAGTATCAGAACTGCGAAAATTTGGAGTTTCTCAAGCGTTTCTTACCCCAAAACTGCCATATCTCGCGAACGGATTGACCAATCCGAAAAGTTTCTGTTGCATCTGAAAGTAGAAACTAGCCCCATTACAACGGTATGAGTAGTTTTCCCCTAGGCCGTTCTAGTTATTCGTTTCGAGCATCAGAACTGCGAAAATTTTGAGTTTCTCAAGCGTTTCTTACCCCAAAACTGCCATATCTCGCGAACGGATTGACCAATCCGAAAAGTTTCTATTGCATCTGAAAGTAGAAACTAGCCCCATTATAACGGTATGAGTAGTTTTCCCCTAGACCGTTCTAGTTATTCGTTTCGAGTATCAGAACTGCGAAAATTTGGAGTTTCTCAAGCGTTTCTTACCCCAAAACTGCCATATCTCGCGAACGGATTGACCAATCCGAAAAGTTTCTGTTGCATCTGAAAGTAGAAACTAGCCCCATTACAACGGCATGAGTAGTTTTCCCCTAGGCCGTTCTAGTTATTCGTTTCGAGCATCAGAACTGCGAAAATTTTGAGTTTCTCAAGCGTTTCTTACCCCAAAACTGCCATATCTCGCGAACGGATTGACCAATCCGAAAAGATTCTATTGCATCTGAAAGTAGAAACTAGCCCCATTACAACGGTATGAGTAGTTTTCCCCTAGACCGTTCTAGTTATTCGTTTCGAGTATCAGAACTGCGAAAATTTGGAGTTTCTCAAGCGTTTCTTACCCCAAAACTGCCATATCTCGCGAACGGATTGACCAATCCGAAAAGTTTCTGTTGCATCTGAAAGTAGAAACTAGCCCCATTACAACGGTATGAGTAGTTTTCCCCTAGGCCGTTCTAGTTATTCGTTTCGAGCATCAGAACTGCGAAAATTTTGAGTTTCTCAAGCGTTTCTTACCCCAAAACTGCCATATCTCGCGAACGGATTGACCAATCCGAAAAGTTTCTATTGCATCTGAAAGTAGAAACTAGCCCCATTATAACGGTATGAGTAGTTTTCCCCTAGACCGTTCTAGTTATTCGTTTCGAGTATCAGAACTGCGAAAATTTTGAGTTTCTCAAGCGTTTCTTACCCCAAAACTGCCATATCTCGCGAACGGATTGACCAATCCAAAAAGTTTCTATTGCATCTGAAAGTAGAAACTAGCCCCATTATAACGGTATGAGTAGTTTTCCCCTAGACCGTTCTAGTTATTCGTTTCGAGTATCAGAACTGCGAAAATTTGGAGTTTCTCAAGCGTTTCTTAACTCAAAACTGCCATATCTCGCGAACGGATTGACCAATCCGAAAAGTTTCTGTTGCATCTGAAAGTAGAAACTAGCCCCATTACAACGGTATGAGTAGTTTTCCCCTAGGCCGTTCTAGTTATTCGTTTCGAGCATCAGAACTGCGAAAATTTTGAGTTTCTCAAGCGTTTCTTACCCCAAAACTGCCATATCTCGCGAACGGATTGACCAATCCGAAAAGTTTCTATTGCATCTGAAAGTAGAAACTAGCCCCATTATAACGGTATGAGTAGTTTTCCCCTAGGCCGTTCTAGTTATTCGTTTCGAGCATCAGAACTGCGAAAATTTGGAGTTTCTCAAGCGTTTCTTACCTCAAAACTGCCATATCTCGCGAACGGATTGACCAATCCGAAAAGTTTCTGTTGCATCTGAAAGTAGAAACTAGCCCCATTACAACGGTATGAGTAGTTTTCCCCTAGACCGTTCTAGTTATTCGTTTCGAGCATCAGAACTGCGAAAATTTGGAGTTTCTCAAGCGTTTCTTACCCCAAAACTGCCATATCTCGCGAACGGATTGACCAATCCGAAAAGTTTCTGTTGCATCTGAAAGTAGAAACTAGCCCCATTACAACGGTATGAGTAGTTTTCCCCTAGACCGTTCTAGTTATTCGTTTCGAGCATCAGAACTGCGAAAATTTGGAGTTTCTCAAGCGTTTCTTACCTCAAAACTGCCATATCTCGCGAACGGATTGACCAATCCGCAAAGTTTCTGTTGCATCTGAAAGTAGAAACTAGCCCCATTACAACTGTATGAGTAGTTTTCCCCTAGGCCGTTCTAGTTATTCGTTTCGAGCATCAGAACTGCGAAAATTTTGAGTTTCTCAAGCGTTTCTTACCCCAAAACTGCCATATCTCGCGAACGGATTGACCAATCCGAAAAGATTCTATTGCATCTGAAAGTAGAAACTAGCCCCATTACAACGGTATGAGTAGTTTTCCCCTAGACCGTTCTAGTTATTCGTTTCGAGCATCAGAACTGCGAAAATTTGGAGTTTCTCAAGCGTTTCTTACCTCAAAACTGCCATATCTCGCGAACGGATTGACCAATCCGAAAAGTTTCTGTTGCATCTGAAAGTAGAAACTAGCCCCATTACAACGGTATGAGTAGTTTTCCCCTAGACCGTTCTAGTTATTCGTTTCGAGCATCAGAACTGCGAAAATTTGGAGTTTCTCAAGCGTTTCTTACCCCAAAACTGCCATATCTCGCGAACGGATTGACCAATCCGAAAAGTTTCTGTTGCATCTGAAAGTAGAAACTAGCCCCATTACAACGGTATGAGTAGTTTTCCCCTAGACCGTTCTAGTTATTCGTTTCGAGCATCAGAACTGCGAAAATTTGGAGTTTCTCAAGCGTTTCTTACCTCAAAACTGCCATATCTCGCGAACGGATTGACCAATCCGAAAAGTTTCTGTCGCATCTGAAAGTAGAAACTAGCCCCATTACAACGGTAAGAGTAGTTTTCCCCTAGGCCGTTCTAGTTATTCGTTTCGAGCATCAGAACTGCGAAAATTTTGAGTTTCTCAAGCGTTTCTTACCCCAAAACTGCCATATCTCGCGAACGGATTGACCAATCCGAAAAGTTTCTACTGCATCTGAAAGTAGAAACTAGCCCCATTATAACGGTATGAGTAGTTTTCCCCTAGACCGTTCTAGTTATTCGTTTCGAGTATCAGAACTGCGAAAATTTGGAGTTTCTCAAGCGTTTCTTACCCCAAAACTGCCATATCTCGCGAACGGATAGACCAATCCGAAAAGTTTCTGTTGCATCTGAAAGTAGAAACTAGCCCCATTACAACGGTATGAGTAGTTTTCCCCTAGGCCGTTCTAGTTATTCGTTTCGAGCATCAGAACTGCGAAAATTTTGAGTTTCTCAAGCGTTTCTTACCCCAAAACTGCCATATCTCGCGAACGGATTGACCAATCCGAAAAGTTTCTATTGCATCTGAAAGTAGAACTAGCCCCATTATAACGGTAGGAGTAGTTTTCCCCTAGACCGTTCTAGTTATTCGTTTCGAGTATCAGAACTGCGAAAATTTGGAGTTTCTCAAGCGTTTCTTACCCCAAAACTGCCATATCTCGCGAACGGATTGACCAATCCGAAAAGTTTCTGTTGCATCTGAAAGTAGAAACTAGCCCCATTACAACGGTATGACTAGTTTTCCCCTAGGCCGTTCTAGTTATTCGTTTCGAGCATCAGAACTGCGAAAATTTGGAGTTTCTCAAGCGTTTCTTACCTCAAAACTGCCATATCTCGCGAACGGATTGACCAATCCGCAAAGTTTCTGTTGCATCTGAAAGTAGAAACTAGCCCCATTACAACGGTATGAGTAGTTTTCCCCTAGGCCGTTCTAGTTATTCGTTTCGAGCATCAGAACTGCGAAAATTTGGAGTTTCTCAAGCGTTTCTTACCTCAAAACTGCCATATCTCGCGAACGGATTGACCAATCCGCAAAGTTTCTGTTGCATCTGAAAGTAGAAACTAGCCCCATTACAACTGTATGAGTAGTTTTCCCCTAGGCCGTTCTAGTTATTCGTTTCGAGCATCAGAACTGCGAAATTTTGAGTTCTCAAGCGTTTCTTACCCCAAAACTGCCATATCTCGCGAACGGATTGACCAATCCGAAAAGTTTCTATTGCATCTGAAAGTAGAAACTCGAGCCATTACAACGGTATGAGTAGTTTTCCCCTAGACCGTTCTAGTTATTCGTTTCGAGCATCAGAACTGCGAAAATTTGGAGTTTCTCAAGCGTTTCTTACCCCAAAACTGCCATATCTCGCGAACGGATTGACCAATCCGAAAAGTTTCTACTGCATCTGAAAGTAGAAACTAGCCCCATTATAACGGTATGAGTAGTTTTCCCCTAGACCGTTCTAGTTATTCGTTTCGAGTATCAGAACTGCGAAAATTTTGAGTTTCTCAAGCGTTTCTTACCCCAAAACTGCCATATCTCGCGAACGGATTGACCAATCCGAAAAGTTTCTATTGCATCTGAAAGTAGAAACTCGAGCCATTACAACGGTATGAGTAGTTTTCCCCTAGACCGTTCTAGTTATTCGTTTCGAGCATCAGAACTGCGAAAATTTGGAGTTTCTCAAGCGTTTCTTACCCCAAAACTGCCATATCTCGCGAACGGATTGACCAATCCGAAAAGTTTCTGTTGCATCTGAAAGTAGAAACTAGCCCCATTACAAATGTATGAGTAGTTTTCCGCTAGGCCGTTCTAGTTATTCGTTTCGAGCATCAGAACTGCGAAAATTTTGAGTTTCTCAAGCGTTTCTTACCCCAAACTGCCATATCTCGCGAACGGATTGACCAATCCGAAAAGTTTCTATTGCATCTGAAAGTAGAAACTAGCCCCATTATAACGGTATGAGTAGTTTTCCCCTAGACCGTTCTAGTTATTCGTTTCGAGTATCAGAACTGCGAAAATTTGGAGTTTCTCAAGCGTTCCTTACCCCAAAACTGCCATATCGCGCGAACGGATTGACCAATCCGAAAAGTTTCTGTTGCATCTGAAAGTAGAAACTAGCCCATTACAACGGTATGAGTAGTTTTCCCCTAGGCCGTTCTAGTTATTCGTTTCGAGCATCAGAACTGCGAAAATTTTGAGTTTCTGAAGCGTTTCTTACCCCAAAACTGCCATATCTCGCGAAACGGATTGACCAATCCGAAAAGTTTCTATTGCATCTGAAAGTAGAAACTAGCCCCATTATAACGGTATGAGTAGTTTTCCCCTAGACCGTTCTAGTTATTCGTTTCGAGTATCAGAACTGCGAAAATTTGGAGTTTCTCAAGCGTATCTTACCCCAAAACTGCCATATCTCGCGAACGGATTGACCAATCCGAAAAGTTTCTGTTGCATCTGAAAGTAGAAACTAGCCCCATTACAACGGTATGAGTAGTTTTCCCCTAGGCCGTTCTAGTTATTCTTTTCGAGCATCAGAACTGCGAAAATTTTGAGTTTCTCAAGCGTTTCTTACCCCAAAACTGCCATATCTCGCGAACGGATTGACCAATCCGAAAAGATTCTATTGCATCTGAAAGTAGAAACTAGCCCCATTACAACGGTATGAGTAGTTTTCCCCTAGACCGTTCTAGTTATTCGTTTCGAGTATCAGAACTGCGAAAATTTGGAGTTTCTCAAGCGTTTCTTACCCCAAAACTGCCATATCTCGCGAACGGATTGACCAATCCGAAAAGTTTCTGTTGCATCTGAAAGTAGAAACTAGCCCCATTACAACGGTATGAGTAGTTTTCCCCTAGGCCGTTCTAGTTATTCGTTTCGAGCATCAGAACTGCGAAAATTTTGAGTTTCTCAAGCGTTTCTTACCCCAAAACTGCCATATCTCGCGAACGGATTGACCAATCCGAAAAGTTTCTATTGCATCTGAAAGTAGAAACTAGCCCCATTATAACGGTATGAGTAGTTTTCCCCTAGACCGTTCTAGTTATTCGTTTCGAGTATCAGAACTGCGAAAATTTGGAGTTTCTCAAGCGTTTCTTACCCCAAAACTGCCATATCTCGCGAACGGATTGACCAATCCGAAAAGTTTCTATTGCATCTGAAAGTAGAAACTAGCCCCATTATAACGGTATGAGTAGTTTTCCCCTAGACCGTTCTAGTTATTCGTTTCGAGTATCAGAACTGCGAAAATTTGGAGTTTCTCAAGCGTTTCTTAACTCAAAACTGCCATATCTCGCGAACGGATTGACCAATCCGAAAAGTTTCTGTTGCATCTGAAAGTAGAAACTAGCCCCATTACAACGGTATGAGTAGTTTTCCCCTAGGCCGTTCTAGTTATTCGTTTCGAGCATCAGAACTGCGAAAATTTTGAGTTTCTCAAGCGTTTCTTACCCCAAAACTGCCATATCTCGCGAACGGATTGACCAATCCGAAAAGTTTCTATTGCATCTGAAAGTAGAAACTAGCCCCATTATAACGGTATGAGTAGTTTTCCCCTAGGCCGTTCTAGTTATTCGTTTCGAGCATCAGAACTGCGAAAATTTTGAGTTTCTCAAGCGTTTCTTACCCCAAAACTGCCATATCTCGCGAACGGATTGACCAATCCGAAAAGATTCTATTGCATCTGAAAGTAGAAACTAGCCCCATTACAACGGTATGAGTAGTTTTCCCCTAGACCGTTCTAGTTATTCGTTTCGAGCATCAGAACTGCGAAAATTTGGAGTTTCTCAAGCGTTTCTTACCTCAAAACTGCCATATCTCGCGAACGGATTGACCAATCCGAAAAGTTTCTGTTGCATCTGAAAGTAGAAACTAGCCCCATTACAACGGTATGAGTAGTTTTCCCCTAGACCGTTCTAGTTATTCGTTTCGAGCATCAGAACTGCGAAAATTTGGAGTTTCTCAAGCGTTTCTTACCCCAAAACTGCCATATCTCGCGAACGGATTGACCAATCCGAAAAGTTTCTGTTGCATCTGAAAGTAGAAACTAGCCCCATTACAACGGTATGAGTAGTTTTCCCCTAGACCGTTCTAGTTATTCGTTTCGAGCATCAGAACTGCGAAAATTTGGAGTTTCTCAAGCGTTTCTTACCTCAAAACTGCCATATCTCGCGAACGGATTGACCAATCCGCAAAGTTTCTGTTGCATCTGAAAGTAGAAACTAGCCCCATTACAACTGTATGAGTAGTTTTCCCCTAGGCCGTTCTAGTTATTCGTTTCGAGCATCAGAACTGCGAAAATTTTGAGTTTCTCAAGCGTTTCTTACCCCAAAACTGCCATATCTCGCGAACGGATTGACCAATCCGAAAAGATTCTATTGCATCTGAAAGTAGAAACTAGCCCCATTACAACGGTATGAGTAGTTTTCCCCTAGACCGTTCTAGTTATTCGTTTCGAGCATCAGAACTGCGAAAATTTGGAGTTTCTCAAGCGTTTCTTACCTCAAAACTGCCATATCTCGCGAACGGATTGACCAATCCGAAAAGTTTCTGTTGCATCTGAAAGTAGAAACTAGCCCCATTACAACGGTATGAGTAGTTTTCCCCTAGACCGTTCTAGTTATTCGTTTCGAGCATCAGAACTGCGAAAATGTGGAGTTTCTCAAGCGTTTCTTATCCCAAAACTGCCATATCTCGCGAACGGATTGACCAATCCGAAAAGTTTCTGTTGCATCTGAAAGTAGAAACTAGCCCCATTACAACGGTATGAGTAGTTTTCCCCTAGACCGTTCTAGTTATTCGTTTCGAGCATCAGAACTGCGAAAATTTGGAGTTTCTCAAGCGTTTCTTACCTCAAAACTGCCATATCTCGCGAACGGATTGACCAATCCGCAAAGTTTCTGTTGCATCTGAAAGTAGAAACTAGCCCCATTACAACTGTATGAGTAGTTTTCCCCTAGGCCGTTCTAGTTATTCGTTTCGAGCATCAGAACTGCGAAAATTTTGAGTTTCTCAAGCGTTTCTTACCCCAAAACTGCCATATCTCGCGAACGGATTGACCAATCCGAAAAGATTCTATTGCATCTGAAAGTAGAAACTAGCCCCATTACAACGGTATGAGTAGTTTTCCCCTAGACCGTTCTAGTTATTCGTTTCGAGCATCAGAACTGCGAAAATTTGGAGTTTCTCAAGCGTTTCTTACCTCAAAACTGCCATATCTCGCGAACGGATTGACCAATCCGATAAGTTTCTATTGCATCTGAAAGTAGAAACTAGCCCCATTATAACGGTATGAGTAGTTTTCCCCTAGGCCGTTCTAGTTATTCGTTTCGAGCATCAGAACTGCGAAAATTTTGAGTTTCTCAAGCGTTTCTTACCCCAAAACTGCCATATCTCGCGAACGGATTGACCAATCCGAAAAGATTCTATTGCATCTGAAAGTAGAAACTAGCCCCATTACAACGGTATGAGTAGTTTTCCCCTAGACCGTTCTAGTTATTCGTTTCGAGCATCAGAACTGCGAAAATTTGGAGTTTCTCAAGCGTTTCTTACCTCAAAACTGCCATATCTCGCGAACGGATTGACCAATCCGAAAAGTTTCTCTTGCATCTGAAAGTAGAAACTAGCCCCATTACAACGGTATGAGTAGTTTTCCCCTAGACCGTTCTAGTTATTCGTTTCGAGCATCAGAACTGCGAAAATTTGGAGTTTCTCAAGCGTTTCTTACCCCAAAACTGCCATATCTCGCGAACGGATTGACCAATCCGAAAAGTTTCTGTTGCATCTGAAAGTAGAAACTAGCCCCATTACAACGGTATGAGTAGTTTTCCCCTAGACCGTTCTAGTTATTCGTTTCGAGCATCAGAACTGCGAAAATTTGGAGTTTCTCAAGCGTTTCTTACCTCAAAACTGCCATATCTCGCGAACGGATTGACCAATCCGCAAAGTTTCTGTTGCATCTGAAAGTAGAAACTAGCCCCATTACAACTGTATGAGTAGTTTTCCCCTAGGCCGTTCTAGTTATTCGTTTCGAGCATCAGAACTGCGAAAATTTTGAGTTTCTCAAGCGTTTCTTACCCCAAAACTGCCATATCTCGCGAACGGATTGACCAATCCGAAAAGTTTCTATTGCATCTGAAAGTAGAAACTAGCCCCATTATAACGGTATGAGTAGTTTTCCCCTAGACCGTTCTAGTTATTCGTTTCGAGTATCAGAACTGCGAAAATTTGGAGTTTCTCAAGCGTTTCTTACCCCAAAACTGCCATATCTCGCGAACGGATTGACCAATCCGAAAAGTTTCTGTTGCATCTGAAAGTAGAAACTAGCCCCATTACAACGGTATGACTAGTTTTCCCCTAGGCCGTTCTAGTTATTCGTTTCGAGCATCAGAACTGCGAAAATTTGGAGTTTCTCAAGCGTTTCTTACCTCAAAACTGCCATATCTCGCGAACGGATTGACCAATCCGCAAAGTTTCTGTTGCATCTGAAAGTAGAAACTAGCCCCATTACAACGGTATGAGTAGTTTTCCCCTAGGCCGTTCTAGTTATTCGTTTCGAGCATCAGAACTGCGAAAATTTGGAGTTTCTCAAGCGTTTCTTACCTCAAAACTGCCATATCTCGCGAACGGATTGACCAATCCGCAAAGTTTCTGTTGCATCTGAAAGTAGAAACTAGCCCCATTACAACTGTATGAGTAGTTTTCCCCTAGGCCGTTCTAGTTATTCGTTTCGAGCATCAGAACTGCGAAAATTTTGAGTTTCTCAAGCGTTTCTTACCCCAAAACTGCCATATCTCGCGAACGGATTGACCAATCCGAAAAGTTTCTATTGCATCTGAAAGTAGAAACTCGAGCCATTACAACGGTATGAGTAGTTTTCCCCTAGACCGTTCTAGTTATTCGTTTCGAGCATCAGAACTGCGAAAATTTGGAGTTTCTCAAGCGTTTCTTACCCCAAAACTGCCATATCTCGCGAACGGATTGACCAATCCGAAAAGTTTCTACTGCATCTGAAAGTAGAAACTAGCCCCATTATAACGGTATGAGTAGTTTTCCCCTAGACCGTTCTAGTTATTCGTTTCGAGTATCAGAACTGCGAAAATTTTGAGTTTCTCAAGCGTTTCTTACCCCAAAACTGCCATATCTCGCGAACGGATTGACCAATCCGAAAAGTTTCTATTGCATCTGAAAGTAGAAACTCGAGCCATTACAACGGTATGAGTAGTTTTCCCCTAGACCGTTCTAGTTATTCGTTTCGAGCATCAGAACTGCGAAAATTTGGAGTTTCTCAAGCGTTTCTTACCCCAAAACTGCCATATCTCGCGAACGGATTGACCAATCCGAAAAGTTTCTGTTGCATCTGAAAGTAGAAACTAGCCCCATTACAAATGTATGAGTAGTTTTCCGCTAGGCCGTTCTAGTTATTCGTTTCGAGCATCAGAACTGCGAAAATTTTGAGTTTCTCAAGCGTTTCTTACCCCAAAACTGCCATATCTCGCGAACGGATTGACCAATCCGAAAAGTTTCTATTGCATCTGAAAGTAGAAACTAGCCCCATTATAACGGTATGAGTAGTTTTCCCCTAGACCGTTCTAGTTATTCGTTTCGAGTATCAGAACTGCGAAAATTTGGAGTTTCTCAAGCGTTCCTTACCCCAAAACTGCCATATCGCGCGAACGGATTGACCAATCCGAAAAGTTTCTGTTGCATCTGAAAGTAGAAACTAGCCCCATTACAACGGTATGAGTAGTTTTCCCCTAGGCCGTTCTAGTTATTCGTTTCGAGCATCAGAACTGCGAAAATTTTGAGTTTCTGAAGCGTTTCTTACCCCAAAACTGCCATATCTCGCGAACGGATTGACCAATCCGAAAAGTTTCTATTGCATCTGAAAGTAGAAACTAGCCCCATTACAACGGTATGAGTAGTTTTCCCCTAGGCCGTTCTAGTTATTCGTTTCGAGCATCAGAACTGCGAAAATTTTGAGTTTCTCAAGCGTTTCTTACCCCAAAACTGCCATATCTCGCGAACGGATTGACCAATCCGAAAAGTTTCTATTGCATCTGAAAGTAGAAACTAGCCCCATTATAACGGTATGAGTAGTTTTCCCCTAGACCGTTCTAGTTATTCGTTTCGAGTATCAGAACTGCGAAAATTTGGAGTTTCTCAAGCGTTTCTTACCCCAAAACTGCCATATCTCGCGAACGGATTGACCAATCCGAAAAGTTTCTATTGCATCTGAAAGTAGAAACTAGCCCCATTATAACGGTATGAGTAGTTTTCCCCTAGACCGTTCTAGTTATTCGTTTCGAGTATCAGAACTGCGAAAATTTGGAGTTTCTCAAGCGTTTCTTAACTCAAAACTGCCATATCTCGCGAACGGATTGACCAATCCGAAAAGTTTCTGTTGCATCTGAAAGTAGAAACTAGCCCCATTACAACGGTATGAGTAGTTTTCCCCTAGGCCGTTCTAGTTATTCGTTTCGAGCATCAGAACTGCGAAAATTTTGAGTTTCTCAAGCGTTTCTTACCCCAAAACTGCCATATCTCGCGAACGGATTGACCAATCCGAAAAGTTTCTATTGCATCTGAAAGTAGAAACTAGCCCCATTATAACGGTATGAGTAGTTTTCCCCTAGGCCGTTCTAGTTATTCGTTTCGAGCATCAGAACTGCGAAAATTTTGAGTTTCTCAAGCGTTTCTTACCCCAAAACTGCCATATCTCGCGAACGGATTGACCAATCCGAAAAGATTCTATTGCATCTGAAAGTAGAAACTAGCCCCATTACAACGGTATGAGTAGTTTTCCCCTAGACCGTTCTAGTTATTCGTTTCGAGCATCAGAACTGCGAAAATTTGGAGTTTCTCAAGCGTTTCTTACCTCAAAACTGCCATATCTCGCGAACGGATTGACCAATCCGAAAAGTTTCTGTTGCATCTGAAAGTAGAAACTAGCCCCATTACAACGGTATGAGTAGTTTTCCCCTAGACCGTTCTAGTTATTCGTTTCGAGCATCAGAACTGCGAAAATTTGGAGTTTCTCAAGCGTTTCTTACCCCAAAACTGCCATATCTCGCGAACGGATTGACCAATCCGAAAAGTTTCTGTTGCATCTGAAAGTAGAAACTAGCCCCATTACAACGGTATGAGTAGTTTTCCCCTAGACCGTTCTAGTTATTCGTTTCGAGCATCAGAACTGCGAAAATTTGGAGTTTCTCAAGCGTTTCTTACCTCAAAACTGCCATATCTCGCGAACGGATTGACCAATCCGCAAAGTTTCTGTTGCATCTGAAAGTAGAAACTAGCCCCATTACAACTGTATGAGTAGTTTTCCCCTAGGCCGTTCTAGTTATTCGTTTCGAGCATCAGAACTGCGAAAATTTTGAGTTTCTCAAGCGTTTCTTACCCCAAAACTGCCATATCTCGCGAACGGATTGACCAATCCGAAAAGATTCTATTGCATCTGAAAGTAGAAACTAGCCCCATTACAACGGTATGAGTAGTTTTCCCCTAGACCGTTCTAGTTATTCGTTTCGAGCATCAGAACTGCGAAAATTTGGAGTTTCTCAAGCGTTTCTTACCTCAAAACTGCCATATCTCGCGAACGGATTGACCAATCCGAAAAGTTTCTGTTGCATCTGAAAGTAGAAACTAGCCCCATTACAACGGTATGAGTAGTTTTCCCCTAGACCGTTCTAGTTATTCGTTTCGAGCATCAGAACTGCGAAAATGTGGAGTTTCTCAAGCGTTTCTTATCCCAAAACTGCCATATCTCGCGAACGGATTGACCAATCCGAAAAGTTTCTGTTGCATCTGAAAGTAGAAACTAGCCCCATTACAACGGTATGAGTAGTTTTCCCCTAGACCGTTCTAGTTATTCGTTTCGAGCATCAGAACTGCGAAAATTTGGAGTTTCTCAAGCGTTTCTTACCTCAAAACTGCCATATCTCGCGAACGGATTGACCAATCCGCAAAGTTTCTGTTGCATCTGAAAGTAGAAACTAGCCCCATTACAACTGTATGAGTAGTTTTCCCCTAGGCCGTTCTAGTTATTCGTTTCGAGCATCAGAACTGCGAAAATTTTGAGTTTCTCAAGCGTTTCTTACCCCAAAACTGCCATATCTCGCGAACGGATTGACCAATCCGAAAAGATTCTATTGCATCTGAAAGTAGAAACTAGCCCCATTACAACGGTATGAGTAGTTTTCCCCTAGACCGTTCTAGTTATTCGTTTCGAGCATCAGAACTGCGAAAATTTGGAGTTTCTCAAGCGTTTCTTACCTCAAAACTGCCATATCTCGCGAACGGATTGACCAATCCGATAAGTTTCTATTGCATCTGAAAGTAGAAACTAGCCCCATTATAACGGTATGAGTAGTTTTCCCCTAGGCCGTTCTAGTTATTCGTTTCGAGCATCAGAACTGCGAAAATTTTGAGTTTCTCAAGCGTTTCTTACCCCAAAACTGCCATATCTCGCGAACGGATTGACCAATCCGAAAAGATTCTATTGCATCTGAAAGTAGAAACTAGCCCCATTACAACGGTATGAGTAGTTTTCCCCTAGACCGTTCTAGTTATTCGTTTCGAGCATCAGAACTGCGAAAATTTGGAGTTTCTCAAGCGTTTCTTACCTCAAAACTGCCATATCTCGCGAACGGATTGACCAATCCGAAAAGTTTCTGTTGCATCTGAAAGTAGAAACTAGCCCCATTACAACGGTATGAGTAGTTTTCCCCTAGACCGTTCTAGTTATTCGTTTCGAGCATCAGAACTGCGAAAATTTGGAGTTTCTCAAGCGTTTCTTACCCCAAAACTGCCATATCTCGCGAACGGATTGACCAATCCGAAAAGTTTCTGTTGCATCTGAAAGTAGAAACTAGCCCCATTACAACGGTATGAGTAGTTTTCCCCTAGACCGTTCTAGTTATTCGTTTCGAGCATCAGAACTGCGAAAATTTGGAGTTTCTCAAGCGTTTCTTACCTCAAAACTGCCATATCTCGCGAACGGATTGACCAATCCGAAAAGTTTCTGTTGCATCTGAAAGTAGAAACTAGCCCCATTACAACGGTATGAGTAGTTTTCCCCTAGACCGTTCTAGTTATTCGTTTCGAGCATCAGAACTGCGAAAATTTGGAGTTTCTCAAGCGTTTCTTACCCCAAAACTGCCATATCTCGCGAACGGATTGACCAATCCGAAAAGTTTCTGTTGCATCTGAAAGTAGAAACTAGCCCCATTACAACGGTATGAGTAGTTTTCCCCTAGACCGTTCTAGTTATTCGTTTCGAGCATCAGAACTGCGAAAATTTGGAGTTTCTCAAGCGTTTCTTACCTCAAAACTGCCATATCTCGCGAACGGATTGACCAATCCGCAAAGTTTCTGTTGCATCTGAAAGCAGAAACTAGCCCCATTACAACTGTATGAGTAGTTTTCCCCTAGGCCGTTCTAGTTATTCGTTTCGAGCATCAGAACTGCGAAAATTTTGAGTTTCTCAAGCGTTTCTTACCCCAAAACTGCCATATCTCGCGAACGGATTGACCAATCCGAAAAGTTTCTATTGCATCTGAAAGTAGAAACTAGCCCCATTATAACGGTATGAGTAGTTTTCCCCTAGACCGTTCTAGTTATTCGTTTCGAGTATCAGAACTGCGAAAATTTGGAGTTTCTCAAGCGTTTCTTACCCCAAAAATGCCATATCTCGCGAACGGATTGACCAATCCGAAAAGTTTCTGTTGCATCTGAAAGTAGAAACTAGCCCCATTACAACGGTATGAGTAGTTTTCCCCTAGGCCGTTCTAGTTATTCGTTTCGAGCATCAGAACTGCGAAAATTTTGAGTTTCTCAAGCGTTTCTTACCCCAAAACTGCCATATCTCGCGAACGGATTGACCAATCCGAAAAGTTTCTATTGCATCTGAAAGTAGAAACTAGCCCCATTATAACGGTATGAGTAGTTTTCCCCTAGACCGTTCTAGTTATTCGTTTCGAGTATCAGAACTGCGAAAATTTGGAGTTTCTCAAGCGTTTCTTAACTCAAAACTGCCATATCTCGCGAACGGATTGACCAATCCGAAAAGTTTCTGTTGCATCTGAAAGTAGAAACTAGCCCCATTACAACGGTATGAGTAGTTTTCCCCTAGACCGTTCTAGTTATTCGTTTCGAGCATCAGAACTGCGAAAATTTGGAGTTTCTCAAGCGTTTCTTACCTCAAAACTGCCATATCTCGCGAACGGATTGACCAATCCGCAAAGTTTCTGTTGCATCTGAAAGTAGAAACTAGCCCCATTACAACTGTATGAGTAGTTTTCCCCTAGGCCGTTCTAGTTATTCGTTTCGAGCATCAGAACTGCGAAAATTTTGAGTTTCTCAAGCGTTTCTTACCCCAAAACTGCCATATCTCGCGAACGGATTGACCAATCCGAAAAGTTTCTGTTGCATCTGAAAGTAGAAACTAGCCCCATTACAACGGTATGAGTAGTTTTCCCCTAGGCCGTTCTAGTTATTCGTTTCGAGCATCAGAACTGCGAAAATTTTGAGTTTCTCAAGCGTTTCTTACCCCAAAACTGCCATATCTCGCGAACGGATTGACCAATCCGAAAAGTTTCTATTGCATCTGAAAGTAGAAACTAGCCCCATTATAACGGTATGAGTAGTTTTCCCCTAGACCGTTCTAGTTATTCGTTTCGAGTATCAGAACTGCGAAAATTTGGAGTTTCTCAAGCGTTTCTTAACTGAAAACTGCCATATCTCGCGAACGGATTGACCAATCCGCAAAGTTTCTGTTGCATCTGAAAGTAGAAACTAGCCCCATTACAACGGTATGAGTAGTTTTCCCCTAGGGTGTTCTAGTTATTCGTTTCGAGCATCAGAACTGCGAAAATTTTGAGTTTCTCAAGCGTTTCTTACCCCAAAACTGCCATATCTCGCGAACGGATTGACCAATCCGAAAAGTTTCTATTGCATCTGAAAGTAGAAACTAGCCCCATTATAACGGTATGAGTAGTTTTCCCCTAGACCGTTCTAGTTATTCGTTTCGAGTATCAGAACTGCGAAAATTTGGAGTTTCTCAAGCGATTCTTACCCCAAAACTGCCATATCTCGCGAACGGATTGACCAATCCGAAAAGTTTCTGTTGCATCTGAAAGTAGAAACTAGCCCCATTACAACGGTATGAGTAGTTTTCCCCTAGGCCGTTCTAGTTATTCGTTTCGAGCATCAGAACTGCGAAAATTTTGAGTTTCTCAAGCGTTTCTTACCCCAAAACTGCCATATCTCGCGAACGGATTGACCAATCCGAAAAGTTTCTATTGCATCTGAAAGTAGAAACTAGCCCCATTATAACGGTATGAGTAGTTTTCCCCTAGACCGTTCTAGTTATTCGTTTCGAGTATCAGAACTGCGAAAATTTGGAGTTTCTCAAGCGTTTCTTAACTCAAAACTGCCATATCTCGCGAACGGATTGACCAATCCGCAAAGTTTCTGTTGCATCTGAAAGTAGAAACTAGCCCCATTACAACTGTATGAGTAGTTTTCCCCTAGGCCGTTCTAGTTATTCGTTTCGAGCATCAGAACTGCGAAAATTTTGAGTTTCTCAAGCGTTTCTTACCCCAAAACTGCCATATCTCGCGAACGGATTGACCAATCCGAAAAGTTTCTGTTGCATCTGAAAGTAGAAACTAGCCCCATTATAACGGTATGAGTAGTTTTCCCCTAGGCCGTTCTAGTTATTCGTTTCGAGCATCAGAACTGCGAAAATTTTGAGTTTCTCAAGCGTTTCTTACCCCAAAACTGCCATATCTCGCGAACGGATTGACCAATCCGAAAAGATTCTATTGCATCTGAAAGTAGAAACTAGCCCCATTACAACGGTATGAGTAGTTTTCCCCTAGACCGTTCTAGTTATTCGTTTCGAGCATCAGAACTGCGAAAATTTGGAGTTTCTCAAGCGTTTCTTACCTCAAAACTGCCATATCTCGCGAACGGATTGACCAATCCGAAAAGTTTCTGTTGCATCTGAAAGTAGAAACTAGCCCCATTACAACGGTATGAGTAGTTTTCCCCTAGACCGTTCTAGTTATTCGTTTCGAGCATCAGAACTGCGAAAATTTGGAGTTTCTCAAGCGTTTCTTACCCCAAAACTGCCATATCTCGCGAACGGATTGACCAATCCGAAAAGTTTCTGTTGCATCTGAAAGTAGAAACTAGCCCCATTACAACGGTATGAGTAGTTTTCCCCTAGACCGTTCTAGTTATTCGTTTCGAGCATCAGAACTGCGAAAATTTGGAGTTTCTCAAGCGTTTCTTACCTCAAAACTGCCATATCTCGCGAACGGATTGACCAATCCGAAAAGTTTCTGTTGCATCTGAAAGTAGAAACTAGCCCCATTACAACGGTATGAGTAGTTTTCCCCTAGACCGTTCTAGTTATTCGTTTCGAGCATCAGAACTGCGAAAATTTGGAGTTTCTCAAGCGTTTCTTACCCCAAAACTGCCATATCTCGCGAACGGATTGACCAATCCGAAAAGTTTCTGTTGCATCTGAAAGTAGAAACTAGCCCCATTACAACGGTATGAGTAGTTTTCCCCTAGACCGTTCTAGTTATTCGTTTCGAGCATCAGAACTGCGAAAATTTGGAGTTTCTCAAGCGTTTCTTACCTCAAAACTGCCATATCTCGCGAACGGATTGACCAATCCGCAAAGTTTCTGTTGCATCTGAAAGTAGAAACTAGCCCCATTACAACTGTATGAGTAGTTTTCCCCTAGGCCGTTCTAGTTATTCGTTTCGAGCATCAGAACTGCGAAAATTTTGAGTTTCTCAAGCGTTTCTTACCCCAAAACTGCCATATCTCGCGAACGGATTGACCAATCCGAAAAGTTTCTATTGCATCTGAAAGTAGAAACTAGCCCCATTATAACGGTATGAGTAGTTTTCCCCTAGACCGTTCTAGTTATTCGTTTCGAGTATCAGAACTGCGAAAATTTGGAGTTTCTCAAGCGTTTCTTACCCCAAAAATGCCATATCTCGCGAACGGATTGACCAATCCGAAAAGTTTCTGTTGCATCTGAAAGTAGAAACTAGCCCCATTACAACGGTATGAGTAGTTTTCCCCTAGGCCGTTCTAGTTATTCGTTTCGAGCATCAGAACTGCGAAAATTTTGAGTTTCTCAAGCGTTTCTTACCCCAAAACTGCCATATCTCGCGAACGGATTGACCAATCCGAAAAGTTTCTATTGCATCTGAAAGTAGAAACTAGCCCCATTATAACGGTATGAGTAGTTTTCCCCTAGACCGTTCTAGTTATTCGTTTCGAGTATCAGAACTGCGAAAATTTGGAGTTTCTCAAGCGTTTCTTAACTCAAAACTGCCATATCTCGCGAACGGATTGACCAATCCGCAAAGTTTCTGTTGCATCTGAAAGTAGAAACTAGCCCCATTACAACTGTATGAGTAGTTTTCCCCTAGGCCGTTCTAGTTATTCGTTTCGAGCATCAGAACTGCGAAAATTTTGAGTTTCTCAAGCGTTTCTTACCCCAAAACTGCCATATCTCGCGAACGGATTGACCAATCCGAAAAGTTTCTGTTGCATCTGAAAGTAGAAACTAGCCCCATTACAACGGTATGAGTAGTTTTCCCCTAGACCGTTCTAGTTATTCGTTTCGAGCATCAGAACTGCGAAAATTTGGAGTTTCTCAAGCGTTTCTTACCTCAAAACTGCCATATCTCGCGAACGGATTGACCAATCCGCAAAGTTTCTGTTGCATCTGAAAGTAGAAACTAGCCCCATTACAACTGTATGAGTAGTTTTCCCCTAGGCCGTTCTAGTTATTCGTTTCGAGCATCAGAACTGCGAAAATTTTGAGTTTCTCAAGCGTTTCTTACCCCAAAACTGCCATATCTCGCGAACGGATTGACCAATCCGAAAAGTTTCTATTGCATCTGAAAGTAGAAACTAGCCCCATTATAACGGTATGAGTAGTTTTCCCCTAGACCGTTCTAGTTATTCGTTTCGAGTATCAGAACTGCGAAAATTTGGAGTTTCTCAAGCGTTTCTTACCCCAAAAATGCCATATCTCGCGAACGGATTGACCAATCCGAAAAGTTTCTGTTGCATCTGAAAGTAGAAACTAGCCCCATTACAACTGTATGAGTAGTTTTCCCCTAGGCCGTTCTAGTTATTCGTTTCGAGCATCAGAACTGCGAAAATTTGGAGTTTCTCAAGCGTTTCTTACCTCAAAACTGCCATATCTCGCGAACGGATTGACCAATCCGAAAAGATTCTATTGCATCTGAAAGTAGAAACTAGCCCCATTACAACGGTATGAGTAGTTTTCCCCTAGACCGTTCTAGTTATTCGTTTCGAGTATCAGAACTGCGAAAATTTGGAGTTTCTCAAGCGTTTCTTACCCCAAAACTGCCATATCTCGCGAACGGATTGACCAATCCGAAAAGTTTCTGTTGCATCTGAAAGTAGAAACTAGCCCCATTCCAACGGTATGAGTAGTTTTCCCCTAGGCCGTTCTAGTTATTCGTTTCGAGCATCAGAACTGCGAAAATTTGGAGTTTCTCAAGCGTTTCTTACCTCAAAACTGCCATATCTCGCGAACGGATTGACCAATCCGAAAAGTTTCTGTTGCATCTGAAAGTAGAAACTCGCCCCATTACAACGGTATGAGTAGTTTTCCCCTAGGCCGTTCTTGTTATTCGTTTCGAGCATCAGAACTGCGAAAATTTGGAGTTTCTCAAGCGTTTCTTACCCCAAAACTGCCATATCTCGCGAACGGATTGACCGATCCGAAAAGTTTCTGTTGCATCTGAAAGTAGAAACTAGCCCCATTACAACGGTATGAGTGGTTTTCCACTAGACCGTTCTAGTTATTCGTTTTGAGCATCAGAACTGCGAAAATTTGGAGTTTCTCAAGCGTTTCTTACCTCAAAACTGCCATATCTCGCGAACGGATTGACCAATCCGAAAAGTTTCTGTTGCATCTGAAAGTAGAAACTCGCCCCATTACAACGGTATGAGTAGTTTTCCCCTAGGCCGTTCTTGTTATTCGTTTCGAGCATCAGAACTGCGAAAATTTGGAGTTTCTCAAGCGTTTCTTACCTCAAAACTGCCATATCTCGCGAACGGATTGACCAATCCGAAAAGTTCTGTTGCATCTGAAAGTAGAAACTAGCCCCATTACAACGGTATGAGTAGTTTTCCCCTAGGCCGTTCTAGTTATTCGTTTCGAGCATCAGAACTGCGAAAATTTTGAGTTTCTCAAGCGTTTCTTACCCCAAAACTGCCATATCTCGCGAACGGATTGACCAATCCGAAAAGTTTCTATTGCATCTGAAAGTAGAAACTAGCCCCATTATAACGGTATGAGTAGTTTTCCCCTAGACCGTTCTAGTTATTCGTTTCGAGTATCAGAACTGCGAAAATTTGGAGTTTCTCATGCATTTCTTACCCCAAAACTGCCATATCTCGCGAACGGATTGACCAATCCGAAAAGTTTCTGTTGCATCTGAAAGTAGAAACTAGCCCCATTACAACGGTATGAGTAGTTTTCCCCTAGGCCGTTCTAGTTATTCGTTTCGAGCATCAGAACTGCGAAAATTTTGAGTTTCTCAAGCGTTTCTTACCCCAAAACTGCCATATCTCGCGAACGGATTGACCAATCCGAAAAGATTCTATTGCATCTGAAAGTAGAAACTAGCCCCATTATAACGGTATGAGTAGTTTTCCCCTAGGCCGTTCTAGTTATTCGTTTCGAGCATCAGAACTGCGAAAATTTTGAGTTTCTCAAGCGTTTCTTACCTCAAAACTGCCATATCTCGCGAACGGATTGACCAATCCGAAAAGTTTCTGTTGCATCTGAAAGTAGAAACTCGCCCCATTACAACGGTATGAGTAGTTTTCCCCTAGGCCGTTCTTGTTATTCGTTTCGAGCATCAGAACTGCGAAAATTTGGAGTTTCTCAAGCGTTTCTTACCTCAAAACTGCCATATCTCGCGAACGGATTGACCAATCCGAAAAGTTCTGTTGCATCTGAAGGTAGAAACTAGCCCCATTACAACGGTATGAGTAGTTTTCCCCTAGGCCGTTCTAGTTATTCGTTTCGAGCATCAGAACTGCGAAAATTTTGAGTTTCTCAAGCGTTTCTTACCTCAAAACTGCCATATCTCGCGAACGGATTGACCAATCCGAAAAGTTTCTGTTGCATCTGAAAGTAGAAACTAGCCCCATTACAACGGTATGAGTAGTTTTCCCCTAGACCGTTCTAGTTATTCGTTTCGAGCATCAGAACTGCGAAAATTTGGAGTTTCTCAAGCGTTTCTTACCCCAAAACTGCCATATCTCGCGAACGGATTGACCAATCCGAAAAGTTTCTGTTGCATCTGAAAGTAGAAACTAGCCCCATTACAACGGTATGAGTAGTTTTCCCCTAGACCGTTCTAGTTATTCGTTTCGAGCATCAGAACTGCGAAAATTTTGAGTTTCTCAAGCGTTTCTTACCTCAAAACTGCCATATCTCGCGAACGGATTGACCAATCCGCAAAGTTTCTGTTGCATCTGAAAGTAGAAACTAGCCCCATTACAACTGTATGAGTAGTTTTCCCCTAGGCCGTTCTAGTTATTCGTTTCGAGCATCAGAACTGCGAAAATTTTGAGTTTCTCAAGCGTTTCTTACCCCAAAACTGCCATATCTCGCGAACGGATTGACCAATCCGAAAAGTTTCTATTGCATCTGAAAGTAGAAACTAGCCCCATTATAACGGTATGAGTAGTTTTCCCCTAGACCGTTCTAGTTATTCGTTTCGAGTATCAGAACTGCGAAAATTTGGAGTTTCTCAAGCGTTTCTTACCCCAAAAATGCCATATCTCGCGAACGGATTGACCAATCCGAAAAGTTTCTGTTGCATCTGAAAGTAGAAACTAGCCCCATTACAACGGTATGAGTAGTTTCCCCCTAGGCCGTTCTAGTTATTCGTTTCGAGCATCAGAACTGCGAAAATTTTGAGTTTCTCAAGCGTTTCTTACCCCAAAACTGCCATATCTCGCGAACGGATTGACCAATCCGAAAAGTTTCTATTGCATCTGAAAGTAGAAACTAGCCCCATTATAACGGTATGAGTAGTTTTCCCCTAGACCGTTCTAGTTATTCGTTTCGAGTATCAGAACTGCGAAAATTTGGAGTTTCTCAAGCGTTTCTTAACTCAAAACTGCCATATCTCGCGAACGGATTGACCAATCCGCAAAGTTTCTGTTGCATCTGAAAGTAGAAACTAGCCCCATTACAACTGTATGAGTAGTTTTCCCCTAGGCCGTTCTAGTTATTCGTTTCGAGCATCAGAACTGCGAAAATTTGGAGTTTCTCAAGCGTTTCTTACCCCAAAACTGCCATATCTCGCGAACGGATTGACCAATCCGAAAAGTTTCTGTTGCATCTGAAAGTAGAAACTAGCCCCATTACAACGGTATGAGTAGTTTTCCCCTAGACCGTTCTAGTTATTCGTTTCGAGCATCAGAACTGCGAAAATTTGGAGTTTCTCAAGCGTTTCTTACCTCAAAACTGCCATATCTCGCGAACGGATTGACCAATCCGCAAAGTTTCTGTTGCATCTGAAAGTAGAAACTAGCCCCATTACAACTGTATGAGTAGTTTTCCCCTAGGCCGTTCTAGTTATTCGTTTCGAGCATCAGAACTGCGAAAATTTTGAGTTTCTCAAGCGTTTCTTACCCCAAAACTGCCATATCTCGCGAACGGATTGACCAATCCGAAAAGTTTCTATTGCATCTGAAAGTAGAAACTAGCCCCATTATAACGGTATGAGTAGTTTTCCCCTAGACCGTTCTAGTTATTCGTTTCGAGTATCAGAACTGCGAAAATTTGGAGTTTCTCAAGCGTTTCTTACCCCAAAAATGCCATATCTCGCGAACGGATTGACCAATCCGAAAAGTTTCTGTTGCATCTGAAAGTAGAAACTAGCCCCATTACAACTGTATGAGTAGTTTTCCCCTAGGCCGTTCTAGTTATTCGTTTCGAGCATCAGAACTGCGAAAATTTGGAGTTTCTCAAGCGTTTCTTACCTCAAAACTGCCATATCTCGCGAACGGATTGACCAATCCGAAAAGATTCTATTGCATCTGAAAGTAGAAACTAGCCCCATTACAACGGTATGAGTAGTTTTCCCCTAGACCGTTCTAGTTATTCGTTTCGAGTATCAGAACTGCGAAAATTTGGAGTTTCTCAAGCGTTTCTTACCCCAAAACTGCCATATCTCGCGAACGGATTGACCAATCCGAAAAGTTTCTGTTGCATCTGAAAGTAGAAACTAGCCCCATTACAACGGTATGAGTGGTTTTCCACTAGACCGTTCTAGTTATTCGTTTTGAGCATCAGAACTGCGAAAATTTGGAGTTTCTCAAGCGTTTCTTACCTCAAAACTGCCATATCTCGCGAACGGATTGACCAATCCGAAAAGTTTCTGTTGCATCTGAAAGTAGAAACTCGCCCCATTACAACGGTATGAGTAGTTTTCCCCTAGGCCGTTCTTGTTATTCGTTTCGAGCATCAGAACTGCGAAAATTTGGAGTTTCTCAAGCGTTTCTTACCTCAAAACTGCCATATCTCGCGAACGGATTGACCAATCCGAAAAGTTCTGTTGCATCTGAAAGTAGAAACTAGCCCCATTACAACGGTATGAGTAGTTTTCCCCTAGGCCGTTCTAGTTATTCGTTTCGAGCATCAGAACTGCGAAAATTTTGAGTTTCTCAAGCGTTTCTTACCCCAAAACTGCCATATCTCGCGAACGGATTGACCAATCCGAAAAGTTTCTATTGCATCTGAAAGTAGAAACTAGCCCCATTATAACGGTATGAGTAGTTTTCCCCTAGACCGTTCTAGTTATTCGTTTCGAGTATCAGAACTGCGAAAATTTGGAGTTTCTCATGCATTTCTTACCCCAAAACTGCCATATCTCGCGAACGGATTGACCAATCCGAAAAGTTTCTGTTGCATCTGAAAGTAGAAACTAGCCCCATTACAACGGTATGAGTAGTTTTCCCCTAGGCCGTTCTAGTTATTCGTTTCGAGCATCAGAACTGCGAAAATTTTGAGTTTCTCAAGCGTTTCTTACCCCAAAACTGCCATATCTCGCGAACGGATTGACCAATCCGAAAAGATTCTATTGCATCTGAAAGTAGAAACTAGCCCCATTATAACGGTATGAGTAGTTTTCCCCTAGGCCGTTCTAGTTATTCGTTTCGAGCATCAGAACTGCGAAAATTTTGAGTTTCTCAAGCGTTTCTTACCTCAAAACTGCCATATCTCGCGAACGGATTGACCAATCCGAAAAGTTTCTGTTGCATCTGAAAGTAGAAACTCGCCCCATTACAACGGTATGAGTAGTTTTCCCCTAGGCCGTTCTTGTTATTCGTTTCGAGCATCAGAACTGCGAAAATTTGGAGTTTCTCAAGCGTTTCTTACCTCAAAACTGCCATATCTCGCGAACGGATTGACCAATCCGAAAAGTTCTGTTGCATCTGAAGGTAGAAACTAGCCCCATTACAACGGTATGAGTAGTTTTCCCCTAGGCCGTTCTAGTTATTCGTTTCGAGCATCAGAACTGCGAAAATTTTGAGTTTCTCAAGCGTTTCTTACCTCAAAACTGCCATATCTCGCGAACGGATTGACCAATCCGAAAAGTTTCTGTTGCATCTGAAAGTAGAAACTAGCCCCATTACAACGGTATGAGTAGTTTTCCCCTAGACCGTTCTAGTTATTCGTTTCGAGCATCAGAACTGCGAAAATTTGGAGTTTCTCAAGCGTTTCTTACCCCAAAACTGCCATATCTCGCGAACGGATTGACCAATCCGAAAAGTTTCTGTTGCATCTGAAAGTAGAAACTAGCCCCATTACAACGGTATGAGTAGTTTTCCCCTAGACCGTTCTAGTTATTCGTTTCGAGCATCAGAACTGCGAAAATTTTGAGTTTCTCAAGCGTTTCTTACCTCAAAACTGCCATATCTCGCGAACGGATTGACCAATCCGCAAAGTTTCTGTTGCATCTGAAAGTAGAAACTAGCCCCATTACAACTGTATGAGTAGTTTTCCCCTAGGCCGTTCTAGTTATTCGTTTCGAGCATCAGAACTGCGAAAATTTTGAGTTTCTCAAGCGTTTCTTACCCCAAAACTGCCATATCTCGCGAACGGATTGACCAATCCGAAAAGTTTCTATTGCATCTGAAAGTAGAAACTAGCCCCATTATAACGGTATGAGTAGTTTTCCCCTAGACCGTTCTAGTTATTCGTTTCGAGTATCAGAACTGCGAAAATTTGGAGTTTCTCAAGCGTTTCTTACCCCAAAAATGCCATATCTCGCGAACGGATTGACCAATCCGAAAAGTTTCTGTTGCATCTGAAAGTAGAAACTAGCCCCATTACAACGGTATGAGTAGTTTCCCCCTAGGCCGTTCTAGTTATTCGTTTCGAGCATCAGAACTGCGAAAATTTTGAGTTTCTCAAGCGTTTCTTACCCCAAAACTGCCATATCTCGCGAACGGATTGACCAATCCGAAAAGTTTCTATTGCATCTGAAAGTAGAAACTAGCCCCATTATAACGGTATGAGTAGTTTTCCCCTAGACCGTTCTAGTTATTCGTTTCGAGTATCAGAACTGCGAAAATTTGGAGTTTCTCAAGCGTTTCTTAACTCAAAACTGCCATATCTCGCGAACGGATTGACCAATCCGCAAAGTTTCTGTTGCATCTGAAAGTAGAAACTAGCCCCATTACAACTGTATGAGTAGTTTTCCCCTAGGCCGTTCTAGTTATTCGTTTCGAGCATCAGAACTGCGAAAATTTGGAGTTTCTCAAGCGTTTCTTACCCCAAAACTGCCATATCTCGCGAACGGATTGACCAATCCGAAAAGTTTCTGTTGCATCTGAAAGTAGAAACTAGCCCCATTACAACGGTATGAGTAGTTTTCCCCTAGACCGTTCTAGTTATTCGTTTCGAGCATCAGAACTGCGAAAATTTGGAGTTTCTCAAGCGTTTCTTACCTCAAAACTGCCATATCTCGCGAACGGATTGACCAATCCGCAAAGTTTCTGTTGCATCTGAAAGTAGAAACTAGCCCCATTACAACTGTATGAGTAGTTTTCCCCTAGGCCGTTCTAGTTATTCGTTTCGAGCATCAGAACTGCGAAAATTTTGAGTTTCTCAAGCGTTTCTTACCCCAAAACTGCCATATCTCGCGAACGGATTGACCAATCCGAAAAGTTTCTATTGCATCTGAAAGTAGAAACTAGCCCCATTATAACGGTATGAGTAGTTTTCCCCTAGACCGTTCTAGTTATTCGTTTCGAGTATCAGAACTGCGAAAATTTGGAGTTTCTCAAGCGTTTCTTACCCCAAAAATGCCATATCTCGCGAACGGATTGACCAATCCGAAAAGTTTCTGTTGCATCTGAAAGTAGAAACTAGCCCCATTACAACTGTATGAGTAGTTTTCCCCTAGGCCGTTCTAGTTATTCGTTTCGAGCATCAGAACTGCGAAAATTTGGAGTTTCTCAAGCGTTTCTTACCTCAAAACTGCCATATCTCGCGAACGGATTGACCAATCCGAAAAGATTCTATTGCATCTGAAAGTAGAAACTAGCCCCATTACAACGGTATGAGTAGTTTTCCCCTAGACCGTTCTAGTTATTCGTTTCGAGTATCAGAACTGCGAAAATTTGGAGTTTCTCAAGCGTTTCTTACCCCAAAACTGCCATATCTCGCGAACGGATTGACCAATCCGAAAAGTTTCTGTTGCATCTGAAAGTAGAAACTAGCCCCATTCCAACGGTATGAGTAGTTTTCCCCTAGGCCGTTCTAGTTATTCGTTTCGAGCATCAGAACTGCGAAAATTTGGAGTTTCTCAAGCGTTTCTTACCTCAAAACTGCCATATCTCGCGAACGGATTGACCAATCCGAAAAGTTTCTGTTGCATCTGAAAGTAGAAACTCGCCCCATTACAACGGTATGAGTAGTTTTCCCCTAGGCCGTTCTTGTTATTCGTTTCGAGCATCAGAACTGCGAAAATTTGGAGTTTCTCAAGCGTTTCTTACCCCAAAACTGCCATATCTCGCGAACGGATTGACCGATCCGAAAAGTTTCTGTTGCATCTGAAAGTAGAAACTAGCCCCATTACAACGGTATGAGTGGTTTTCCACTAGACCGTTCTAGTTATTCGTTTTGAGCATCAGAACTGCGAAAATTTGGAGTTTCTCAAGCGTTTCTTACCTCAAAACTGCCATATCTCGCGAACGGATTGACCAATCCGAAAAGTTTCTGTTGCATCTGAAAGTAGAAACTCGCCCCATTACAACGGTATGAGTAGTTTTCCCCTAGGCCGTTCTTGTTATTCGTTTCGAGCATCAGAACTGCGAAAATTTGGAGTTTCTCAAGCGTTTCTTACCTCAAAACTGCCATATCTCGCGAACGGATTGACCAATCCGAAAAGTTCTGTTGCATCTGAAAGTAGAAACTAGCCCCATTACAACGGTATGAGTAGTTTTCCCCTAGGCCGTTCTAGTTATTCGTTTCGAGCATCAGAACTGCGAAAATTTTGAGTTTCTCAAGCGTTTCTTACCTCAAAACTGCCATATCTCGCGAACGGATTGACCAATCCGAAAAGTTTCTGTTGCATCTGAAAGTAGAAACTCGCCCCATTACAACGGTATGAGTAGTTTTCCCCTAGGCCGTTCTTGTTATTCGTTTCGAGCATCAGAACTGCGAAAATTTGGAGTTTCTCAAGCGTTTCTTACCTCAAAACTGCCATATCTCGCGAACGGATTGACCAATCCGAAAAGTTCTGTTGCATCTGAAGGTAGAAACTAGCCCCATTACAACGGTATGAGTAGTTTTCCCCTAGGCCGTTCTAGTTATTCGTTTCGAGCATCAGAACTGCGAAAATTTTGAGTTTCTCAAGCGTTTCTTACCTCAAAACTGCCATATCTCGCGAACGGATTGACCAATCCGAAAAGTTTCTGTTGCATCTGAAAGTAGAAACTAGCCCCATTACAACGGTATGAGTAGTTTTCCCCTAGACCGTTCTAGTTATTCGTTTCGAGCATCAGAACTGCGAAAATTTGGAGTTTCTCAAGCGTTTCTTACCCCAAAACTGCCATATCTCGCGAACGGATTGACCAATCCGAAAAGTTTCTGTTGCATCTGAAAGTAGAAACTAGCCCCATTACAACGGTATGAGTAGTTTTCCCCTAGACCGTTCTAGTTATTCGTTTCGAGCATCAGAACTGCGAAAATTTTGAGTTTCTCAAGCGTTTCTTACCTCAAAACTGCCATATCTCGCGAACGGATTGACCAATCCGCAAAGTTTCTGTTGCATCTGAAAGTAGAAACTAGCCCCATTACAACTGTATGAGTAGTTTTCCCCTAGGCCGTTCTAGTTATTCGTTTCGAGCATCAGAACTGCGAAAATTTTGAGTTTCTCAAGCGTTTCTTACCCCAAAACTGCCATATCTCGCGAACGGATTGACCAATCCGAAAAGTTTCTATTGCATCTGAAAGTAGAAACTAGCCCCATTATAACGGTATGAGTAGTTTTCCCCTAGACCGTTCTAGTTATTCGTTTCGAGTATCAGAACTGCGAAAATTTGGAGTTTCTCAAGCGTTTCTTACCCCAAAAATGCCATATCTCGCGAACGGATTGACCAATCCGAAAAGTTTCTGTTGCATCTGAAAGTAGAAACTAGCCCCATTACAACGGTATGAGTAGTTTCCCCCTAGGCCGTTCTAGTTATTCGTTTCGAGCATCAGAACTGCGAAAATTTTGAGTTTCTCAAGCGTTTCTTACCCCAAAACTGCCATATCTCGCGAACGGATTGACCAATCCGAAAAGTTTCTATTGCATCTGAAAGTAGAAACTAGCCCCATTATAACGGTATGAGTAGTTTTCCCCTAGACCGTTCTAGTTATTCGTTTCGAGTATCAGAACTGCGAAAATTTGGAGTTTCTCAAGCGTTTCTTAACTCAAAACTGCCATATCTCGCGAACGGATTGACCAATCCGCAAAGTTTCTGTTGCATCTGAAAGTAGAAACTAGCCCCATTACAACTGTATGAGTAGTTTTCCCCTAGGCCGTTCTAGTTATTCGTTTCGAGCATCAGAACTGCGAAAATTTGGAGTTTCTCAAGCGTTTCTTACCCCAAAACTGCCATATCTCGCGAACGGATTGACCAATCCGAAAAGTTTCTGTTGCATCTGAAAGTAGAAACTAGCCCCATTACAACGGTATGAGTAGTTTTCCCCTAGACCGTTCTAGTTATTCGTTTCGAGCATCAGAACTGCGAAAATTTGGAGTTTCTCAAGCGTTTCTTACCCCAAAACTGCCATATCTCGCGAACGGATTGACCAATCCGAAAAGTTTCTGTTGCATCTGAAAGTAGAAACTAGCCCAATTACAACGGTATGAGTAGTTTTCCCCTAGACCGTTCTAGTTATTCGTTTCGAGCATCAGAACTGCGAAAATTTTGAGTTTCTCAAGCGTTTCTTACCCCAAAACTGCCATATCTCGCGAACGGATTGACCAATCCGAAAAGTTTCTATTGCATCTGAAAGTAGAAACTAGTCCCATTATAACGGTATGAGTAGTTTTCCCCTAGACCGTTCTAGTTATTCGTTTCGAGTATCAGAACTGCGAAAATTTGGAGTTTCTCAAGCGTTTCTTACCTCAAAACTGCCATATCTCGCGAACGGATTGACCAATCCGTAAAGTTTCTGTTGCATCTGAAAGTAGAAACTAGCCCCATTACAACGGTATGAGTAGTTTTCCCCTAGACCGTTCTAGTTATTCGTTTCGAGCATCAGAACTGCGAAAATTTGGAGTTTCTAAAGCGTTTCTTACCTCAAAACTGCCATATCTCGCGAACGGATTGACCAATCCGCAAAGTTTCTGTTGCATCTGAAAGTAGAAACTAGCCCCATTACAACTGTATGAGTAGTTTTCCCCTAGGCCGTTCTAGTTATTCGTTTCGAGCATCAGAACTGCGAAAATTTTGAGTTTCTCAAGCGTTTCTTACCCCAAAACTGCCATATCTCGCGAACGGATTGACCAATCCGAAAAGTTTCTATTGCATCTGAAAGTAGAAACTAGCCCCATTATAACGGTATGAGTAGTTTTCCCCTAGACCGTTCTAGTTATTCGTTTCGAGTATCAGAACTGCGAAAATTTGGAGTTTCTCAAGCGTTTCTTACCCCAAAACTGCCATATCTCGCGAACGGATTGACCAATCCGAAAAGTTTCTGTTGCATCTGAAAGTAGAAACTAGCCCCATTACAACGGTATGAGTAGTTTTCCCCTAGGCCGTTCTAGTTATTCGTTTCGAGCATCAGAACTGCGAAAATTTTGAGTTTCTCAAGCGTTTCTTACCCCAAAACTGCCATATCTCGCGAACGGATTGACCAATCCGAAAAGTTTCTATTGCATCTGAAAGTAGAAACTAGCCCCATTATAACGGTATGAGTAGTTTTCCCCTAGACCGTTCTAGTTATTCGTTTCGAGTATCAGAACTGCGAAAATTTGGAGTTTCTCAAGCGTTTCTTACCCCAAAACTGCCATATCTCGCGAACGGATTGACCAATCCGAAAAGTTTCTGTTGCATCTGAAAGTAGAAACTAGCCCCATTACAACGGTATGAGTAGTTTTCCCCTAGGCCGTTCTAGTTATTCGTTTCGAGCATCAGAACTGCGAAAATTTTGAGTTTCTCAAGCGTTTCTTACCCCAAAACTGCCATATCTCGCGAACGGATTGACCAATCCGAAAAGTTTCTATTGCATCTGAAAGTAGAAACTAGCCCCATTATAACGGTATGAGTAGTTTTCCCCTAGACCGTTCTAGTTATTCGTTTCGAGTATCAGAACTGCGAAAATTTGGAGTTTCTCAAGCGTTTCTTACCCCAAAACTGCCATATCTCGCGAACGGATTGACCAATCCGAAAAGTTTCTGTTGCATCTGAAAGTAGAAACTAGCCCCATTACAACGGTATGAGTAGTTTTCCACTAGACCGTTCTAGTTATTCGGTTTGAGCATCAGAACTGCGAAAATTTGGAGTTTCTCAAGCGTTTCTTACCTCAAAACTGCCATATCTCGCGAACGGATTGACCAATCCGAAAAGTTTCTGTTGCATCTGAAAGTAGAAACTAGCCCCATTATAACGGTATGAGTAGTTTTCCCCTAGACCGTTCTAGTTATTCGTTTCGAGTATCAGAACTGCGAAAATTTGGAGTTTCTCAAGCGTTTCTTACCTCAAAACTGCCATATCTCGCGAACGGATTGACCAATCCGTAAAGTTTCTGTTGCATCTGAAAGTAGAAACTAGCCCCATTACAACGGTATGAGTAGTTTTCCCCTAGACCGTTCTAGTTATTCGTTTCGAGCATCAGAACTGCGAAAATTTGGAGTTTCTCAAGCGTTTCTTACCTCAAAACTGCCATATCTCGCGAACGGATTGACCAATCCGCAAAGTTTCTGTTGCATCTGAAAGTAGAAACTAGCCCCATTACAACTGTATGAGTAGTTTTCCCCTAGGCCGTTCTAGTTATTCGTTTCGAGCATCAGAACTGCGAAAATTTTGAGTTTCTCAAGCGTTTCTTACCCCAAAACTGCCATATCTCGCGAACGGATTGACCAATCCGAAAAGATTCTATTGCATCTGAAAGTAGAAACTAGCCCCATTATAACGGTATGAGTAGTTTTCCCCTAGACCGTTCTAGTTATTCGTTTCGAGTATCAGAACTGCGAAAATTTGGAGTTTCTCAAGCGTTTCTTACCCCAAAAATGCCATATCTCGCGAACGGATTGACCAATCCGAAAAGTTTCTGTTGCATCTGAAAGTAGAAACTAGCCCCATTACAACGGTATGAGTAGTTTCCCCCTAGGCCGTTCTAGTTATTCGTTTCGAGTATCAGAACTGCGAAAATTTGGAGTTTCTCAAGCGTTTCTTACCTCAAAACTGCCATATCTCGCGAACGGATTGACCAATCCGTAAAGTTTCTGTTGCATCTGAAAGTAGAAACTAGCCCCATTACAACGGTATGAGTAGTTTTCCCCTAGACCGTTCTAGTTATTCGTTTCGAGCATCAGAACTGCGAAAATTTGGAGTTTCTAAAGCGTTTCTTACCTCAAAACTGCCATATCTCGCGAACGGATTGACCAATCCGAAAAGTTTCTGTTGCATCTGAAAGTAGAAACTAGCCCCATTACAACGGTATGAGTAGTTTTCCACTAGACCGTTCTAGTTATTCGGTTTGAGCATCAGAACTGCGAAAATTTGGAGTTTCTCAAGCGTTTCTTACCTCAAAACTGCCATATCTCGCGAACGGATTGACCAATCCGAAAAGTTTCTGTTGCATCTGAAAGTAGAAACTAGCCCCATTATAACGGTATGAGTAGTTTTCCCCTAGACCGTTCTAGTTATTCGTTTCGAGTATCAGAACTGCGAAAATTTGGAGTTTCTCAAGCGTTTCTTACCTCAAAACTGCCATATCTCGCGAACGGATTGACCAATCCGTAAAGTTTCTGTTGCATCTGAAAGTAGAAACTAGCCCCATTACAACGGTATGAGTAGTTTTCCCCTAGACCGTTCTAGTTATTCGTTTCGAGCATCAGAACTGCGAAAATTTGGAGTTTCTCAAGCGTTTCTTACCTCAAAACTGCCATATCTCGCGAACGGATTGACCAATCCGCAAAGTTTCTGTTGCATCTGAAAGTAGAAACTAGCCCCATTACAACTGTATGAGTAGTTTTCCCCTAGGCCGTTCTAGTTATTCGTTTCGAGCATCAGAACTGCGAAAATTTTGAGTTTCTCAAGCGTTTCTTACCCCAAAACTGCCATATCTCGCGAACGGATTGACCAATCCGAAAAGATTCTATTGCATCTGAAAGTAGAAACTAGCCCCATTACAACGGTATGAGTAGTTTTCCCCTAGACCGTTCTAGTTATTCGTTTCGAGTATCAGAACTGCGAAAATTTGGAGTTTCTCAAGTGTTTCTTACCCCAAAACTGCCATATCTCGCGAACGGATTGACCAATCCGAAAAGTTTCTGTTGCATCTGAAAGTAGAAACTAGCCCCATTACAACGGTATGAGTAGTTTTCCCCTAGGCCGTTCTAGTTATTCGTTTCGAGCATCAGAACTGCGAAAATTTTGAGTTTCTCAAGCGTTTCTTACCCCAAAACTGCCATATCTCGCGAACGGATTGACCAATCCGAAAAGTTTCTATTGCATCTGAAAGTAGAAACTAGCCCCATTATAACGGTATGAGTAGTTTTCCCCTAGACCGTTCTAGTTATTCGTTTCGAGTATCAGAACTGCGAAAATTTGGAGTTTCTCAAGCGTTTCTTACCCCAAAACTGCCATATCTCGCGAACGGATTGACCAATCCGAAAAGTTTCTGTTGCATCTGAAAGTAGAAACTAGCCCCATTACAACGGTATGAGTAGTTTTCCCCTAGGCCGTTCTAGTTACTCGTTTCGAGCATCAGAACTGCGAAAATTTTGAGTTTCTCAAGCGTTTCTTACCCCAAAACTGCCATATCTCGCGAACGGATTGACCAATCCGAAAAGTTTCTCTTGCATCTGAAAGTAGAAACTAGCCCCATTATAACGGTATGAGTAGTTTTCCCCTAGACCGTTCTAGTTATTCGTTTCGAGTATCAGAACTGCGAAAATTTGGAGTTTTTCAAGCGTTTCTTACCCCGAAACTGCCATATCTCGCGAACGGATTGACCAATCCGAAAAGTTTCTGTTGCATCTGAAAGTAGAAACTAGCCCCATTACAACGGTATGAGTAGTTTTCCCCTAGGCCGTTCTAGTTATTCGTTTCGAGCATCAGAACTGCGAAAATTTTGAGTTTCTCAAGCGTTTCTTACCCCAAAACTGCCATATCTCGCGAACGGATTGACCAATCCGAAAAGTTTCTATTGCATCTGAAAGTAGAAACTAGCCCGATTATAACGGTATGAGTAGTTTTCCCCTAGACCGTTCTAGTTATTCGTTTCGAGTATCAGAACTGCGAAAATTTGGAGTTTCTCAAGCGTTTCTTACCCCAAAACTGCCATATCTCGCGAACGGATTGACCAATCCGAAAAGTTTCTATTGCATCTGAAAGTAGAAACTAGCCCCATTATAACGGTATGAGTAGTTTTCCCCTAGACCGTTCTAGTTATTCGTTTCGAGTATCAGAACTGCGAAAATTTGGAGTTTCTCAAGCGTTTCTTACTTCAAAACTGCCATATCTCGCGAACGGATTGACCAATCCGAAAAGTTTCTGTTGCATCTGAAAGTAGAAACTAGCCCCATTACAACGGTATGAGTAGTTTTCCCCTAGACCGTTCTAGTTATTCGTTTTGAGCATCAGAACTGCGAAAATTTGGAGTTTCTCAAGCGTTTCCTACCTCAAAACTGCCATATCTCGCGAACGGATTGACCAATCCGCAAAGTTTCTGTTGCATCTGAAAGTAGAAACTCGCCCCATTACAACGGTATGAGTAGTTTTCCACTAGACCGTTCTAGTTATTCGTTTTGAGCATCAGAACTGCGAAAATTTGGAGTTTCTCAAGCGTTTCTTACCTCAAAACTGCCATATCTCGCGAACGGATTGACCAATCCGAAAAGTTTCTGTTGCATCTGAATGTAGAAACTCGCCCCATTACAACGGTATGAGTAGTTTTCCCCTAGGCCGTTCTTGTTATTCGTTTCGAGCATCAGAACTGCGAAAATTTGGAGTTTCTCAAGCGTTTCTTACCCCAAAACTGCCATATCTCGCGAACGGATTGACCAATCCGAAAAGTTTCTGTTGCATCTGAAAGTAGAAACTAGCCCCATTACAACGGTATGAGTAGTTTTCCACTAGACCGTTCTAGTTATTCGTTTTGAGCATCAGAACTGCGAAAATTTGGAGTTTCTCAAGCGTTTCTTACCTCAAAACTGCCATATCTCGCGAACGGATTGACCAATCCGAAAAGTTTCTGCTGCATCTGAAAGTAGAAACTAGCCCCATTATAACGGTATGAGTAGTTCTCCCCTAGACCGTTCTAGTTATTCGTTTCGAGTATCAGAACTGCGAAAATTTGGAGTTTCTCAAGCGTTTCTTACCTCAAAACTGCCATATCTCGCGAACGGATTGACCAATCCGTAAAGTTTCTGTTGCATCTAAAAGTAGAAACTAGCCCCATTACAACGGTATGAGTAGTTTTCCCCTAGACCGTTCTAGTTATTCGTTTCGAGCATCAGAACTGCGAAAATTTGGAGTTTCTCAAGCGTTTCTTACCTCAAAACTGCCATATCTCGCGAACGGATTGACCAATCCGCAAAGTTTCTGTTGCATCTGAAAGTAGAAACTAGCCCCATTACAACTGTATGAGTAGTTTTCCCCTAGGCCGTTCTAGTTATTCGTTTCGAGCATCAGAACTGCGAAAATTTTGAGTTTCTCAAGCGTTTCTTACCCCAAAACTGCCATATCTCGCGAACGGATTGACCAATCCGAAAAGTTTCTACTGCATCTGAAAGTAGAAACTAGCCCCATTATAACGGTATGAGTAGTTTTCCCCTAGACCGTTCTAGTTATACGTTTCGAGTATCAGAACTGCGAAAATTTGGAGTTTCTCAAGCGTTTCTTACCCCAAAACTGCCATATCTCGCGAACGGATTGACCAATCCGAAAAGTTTCTGTTGCATCTGAAAGTAGAAACTAGCCCCATTACAACGGTATGAGTAGTTTTCCCCTAGGCCGTTCTAGTTATTCGTTTCGAGCATCAGAACTGCGAAAATTTGGAGTTTCTCAAGCGTTTCTTACCCCAAAACTGCCATATCTCGCGAACGGATTGACCAATCCGAAAAGTTTCTGTTGCATCTGAAAGTAGAAACTAGCCCCATTACAACGGTATGAGTAGTTTTCCACTAGACCGTTCTAGTTATTCGTTTTGAGCATCAGAACTGCGAAAATTTGGAGTTTCTCAAGCGTTTCTTACCTCAAAACTGCCATATCTCGCGAACGGATTGACCAATCCGAAAAGTTTCTGTTGCATCTGAAAGTAGAAACTAGCCCCATTATAACGGTATGAGTAGTTTTCCCCTAGACCGTTCTAGTTATTCGTTTCGAGTATCAGAACTGCGAAAATTTGGAGTTTCTCAAGCGTTTCTTACCTCAAAACTGCCATATCTCGCGAACGGATTGACCAATCCGTAAAGATTCTGTTGCATCTGAAAGTAGAAACTAGCCCCATTACAACGGTATGAGTAGTTTTCCCCTAGACCGTTCTAGTTATTCGTTTCGAGCATCAGAACTGCGAAAATTTGGAGTTTCTCAAGCGTTTCTTACCTCAAAACTGCGATATCTCGCGAACGGATTGACCAATCCGCAAAGTTTCTGTTGCATCTGAAAGTAGAAACTAGCCCCATTACAACTGTATGAGTAGTTTTGCCCTAGGCCGTTCTAGTTATTCGTTTCGAGCATCAGAACTGCGAAAATTTTGAGTTTCTCAAGCGTTTCTTACCCCAAAACTGCCATATCTAGCGAACGGATTGACCAATCCGAAAAGTTTCTACTGCATCTGAAAGTAGAAACTAGCCCCATTATAACGGTATGAGTAGTTTTCCCCTAGACCGTTCTAGTTATTCGTTTCGAGTATCAGAACTGCGAAAATTTGGAGTTTCTCAAGCGTTTCTTACCCCAAAACTGCCATATCTCGCGAACGGATTGACCAATCCGAAAAGTTTCTGTTGCATCTGAAAGTAGAAACTAGCCCCATTACAACGGTATGAGTAGTTTTCCCCTAGACCGTTCTAGTTATTCGTTTCGAGCATCAGAACTGCGAAAATTTGGAGTTTCTCAAGCGTTTCTTACCTCAAAACTGCCATATCTCGCGAACGGATTGACCAATCCGAAAAGTTTCTGTTGCATCTGAAAGTAGAAACTCGCCCCATTACAACGGTATGAGTAGTTTTCCCCTAGGCCGTTCTAGTTATTCGTTTCGAGCATCAGAACTGCGAAAATTTGGAGTTTCTCAAGCGTTTCTTACCTCAAAACTGCCATATCTCGCGAACGGATTGACCAATCCGCAAAGTTTCTGTTGCATCTGAAAGTAGAAACTAGCCCCATTACAACTGTATGAGTAGTTTTCCCCTAGGCCGTTCTAGTTATTCGTTTCGAGCATCAGAACTGCGAAAATTTTGAGTTTCTCAAGCGTTTCTTACCCCAAAACTGCCATATCTCGCGAACGGATTGACCAATCCGAAAAGTTTCTACTGCATCTGAAAGTAGAAACTAGCCCCATTATAACGGTATGAGTAGTTTTCCCCTAGACCGTTCTAGTTATTCGTTTCGAGCATCAGAACTGCGAAAATTTGGAGTTTCTCAAGCGTTTCTTACCTCAAAACTGCCATATCTCGCGAACGGATTGACCAATCCGAAAAGATTCTGTTGCATCTGAAAGTAGAAACTAGCCCCATTACAACGGTATGAGTAGTTTTCCCCTAGACCGTTCTAGTTATTCGTTTCGAGTATCAGAACTGCGAAAATTTGGAGTTTCTCAAGCGTTTCTTACCCCAAAACTGCCATATCTCGCGAACGGATTGACCAATCCGAAAAGTTTCTGTTGCATCTGAAAGTAGAAACTAGCCCCATTACAACGGTATGAGTAGTTTTCCCCTAGGCCGTTCTAGTTATTCGTTTCGAGCATCAGAACTGCGAAAATTTTGAGTTTCTCAAGCGTTTCTTACCCCAAAACTGCCATATCTCGCGAACGGATTGACCAATCCGAAAAGTTTCTATTGCATCTGAAAGTAGAAACTAGCCCCATTATAACGGTATGAGTAGTTTTCCCCTAGACCGTTCTAGTTATTCGTTTTGAGCATCAGAACTGCGAAAATTTGGAGTTTCTCAAGCGTTTCCTACCTCAAAACTGCCATATCTCGCGAACGGATTGACCAATCCGCAAAGTTTCTGTTGCATCTGAAAGTAGAAACTCGCCCCATTACAACGGTATGAGTAGTTTTCCACTAGACCGTTCTAGTTATTCGTTTTGAGCATCAGAACTGCGAAAATTTGGAGTTTCTCAAGCGTTTCTTACCTCAAAACTGCCATATCTCGCGAACGGATTGACCAATCCGAAAAGTTTCTGTTGCATCTGAATGTAGAAACTCGCCCCATTACAACGGTATGAGTAGTTTTCCCCTAGGCCGTTCTTGTTATTCGTTTCGAGCATCAGAACTGCGAAAATTTGGAGTTTCTCAAGCGTTTCTTACCCCAAAACTGCCATATCTCGCGAACGGATTGACCAATCCGAAAAGTTTCTGTTGCATCTGAAAGTAGAAACTAGCCCCATTACAACGGTATGAGTAGTTTTCCACTAGACCGTTCTAGTTATTCGTTTTGAGCATCAGAACTGCGAAAATTTGGAGTTTCTCAAGCGTTTCTTACCTCAAAACTGCCATATCTCGCGAACGGATTGACCAATCCGAAAAGTTTCTGTTGCATCTGAAAGTAGAAACTAGCCCCATTATAACGGTATGAGTAGTTTTCCCCTAGACCGTTCTAGTTATTCGTTTCGAGTATCAGAACTGCGAAAATTTGGAGTTTCTCAAGCGTTTCTTACCTCAAAACTGCCATATCTCGCGAACGGATTGACCAATCCGTAAAGATTCTGTTGCATCTGAAAGTAGAAACTAGCCCCATTACAACGGTATGAGTAGTTTTCCCCTAGACCGTTCTAGTTATTCGTTTCGAGCATCAGAACTGCGAAAATTTGGAGTTTCTCAAGCGTTTCTTACCTCAAAACTGCGATATCTCGCGAACGGATTGACCAATCCGCAAAGTTTCTGTTGCATCTGAAAGTAGAAACTAGCCCCATTACAACTGTATGAGTAGTTTTCCCCTAGGCCGTTCTAGTTATTCGTTTCGAGCATCAGAACTGCGAAAATTTTGAGTTTCTCAAGCGTTTCTTACCCCAAAACTGCCATATCTCGCGAACGGATTGACCAATCCGAAAAGTTTCTACTGCATCTGAAAGTAGAAACTAGCCCCATTATAACGGTATGAGTAGTTTTCCCCTAGACCGTTCTAGTTATTCGTTTCGAGTATCAGAACTGCGAAAATTTGGAGTTTCTCAAGCGTTTCTTACCCCAAAACTGCCATATCTCGCGAACGGATTGACCAATCCGAAAAGTTTCTGTTGCATCTGAAAGTAGAAACTAGCCCCATTACAACGGTATGAGTAGTGTTCCCCTAGGCCGTTCTAGTTATTCGTTTCGCGCATCAGAACTGCGAAAATTTTGAGTTTCTCAAGCGTTTCTTACCCCAAAACTGCCATATCTCGCGAACGGATTGACCAATCCGAAAAGTTTCTATTGCATCTGAAAGTAGAAACTAGCCCCATTATAACGGTATGAGTAGTTTTCCCCTAGACCGTTCTAGTTATTCGTTTCGAGTATCAGAACTGCGAAAATTTGGAGTTTCTCAAGCGTTTCTTACCCCAAAACTGCCATATCTCGCGAACGGATTGACCAATCCGCAAAGTTTCTGTTGCATCTGAAAGTAGAAACTCGCCCCATTACAACGGTATGAGTAGTTTTCCACTAGACCGTTCTAGTTATTCGTTTTGAGCATCAGAACTGCGAAAATTTGGAGTTTCTCAAGCGTTTCTTACCTCAAAACTGCCATATCTCGCGAACGGATTGACCAATCCGAAAAGTTTCTGTTGCATCTGAATGTAGAAACTCGCCCCATTACAACGGTATGAGTAGTTTTCCCCTAGGCCGTTCTTGTTATTCGTTTCGAGCATCAGAACTGCGAAAATTTGGAGTTTCTCAAGCGTTTCTTACCCCAAAACTGCCATATCTCGCGAACGGATTGACCAATCCGAAAAGTTTCTGTTGCATCTGAAAGTAGAAACTAGCCCCATTACAACGGTATGAGTAGTTTTCCACTAGACCGTTCTAGTTATTCGTTTTGAGCATCAGAACTGCGAAAATTTGGAGTTTCTCAAGCGTTTCTTACCTCAAAACTGCCATATCTCGCGAACGGATTGACCAATCCGAAAAGTTTCTGTTGCATCTGAAAGTAGAAACTAGCCCCATTATAACGGTATGAGTAGTTTTCCCCTAGACCGTTCTAGTTATTCGTTTCGAGTATCAGAACTGCGAAAATTTGGAGTTTCTCAAGCGTTTCTTACCTCAAAACTGCCATATCTCGCGAACGGATTGACCAATCCGTAAAGATTCTGTTGCATCTGAAAGTAGAAACTAGCCCCATTACAACGGTATGAGTAGTTTTCCCCTAGACCGTTCTAGTTATTCGTTTCGAGCATCAGAACTGCGAAAATTTGGAGTTTCTCAAGCGTTTCTTACCTCAAAACTGCGATATCTCGCGAACGGATTGACCAATCCGCAAAGTTTCTGTTGCATCTGAAAGTAGAAACTAGCCCCATTACAACTGTATGAGTAGTTTTCCCCTAGGCCGTTCTAGTTATTCGTTTCGAGCATCAGAACTGCGAAAATTTTGAGTTTCTCAAGCGTTTCTTACCCCAAAACTGCCATATCTCGCGAACGGATTGACCAATCCGAAAAGTTTCTACTGCATCTGAAAGTAGAAACTAGCCCCATTATAACGGTATGAGTAGTTTTCCCCTAGACCGTTCTAGTTATTCGTTTCGAGTATCAGAACTGCGAAAATTTGGAGTTTCTCAAGCGTTTCTTACCCCAAAACTGCCATATCTCGCGAACGGATTGACCAATCCGAAAAGTTTCTGTTGCATCTGAAAGTAGAAACTAGCCCCATTACAACGGTATGAGTAGTGTTCCCCTAGGCCGTTCTAGTTATTCGTTTCGCGCATCAGAACTGCGAAAATTTTGAGTTTCTCAAGCGTTTCTTACCCCAAAACTGCCATATCTCGCGAACGGATTGACCAATCCGAAAAGTTTCTATTGCATCTGAAAGTAGAAACTAGCCCCATTATAACGGTATGAGTAGTTTTCCCCTAGACCGTTCTAGTTATTCGTTTCGAGTATCAGAACTGCGAAAATTTGGAGTTTCTCAAGCGTTTCTTACCCCAAAACTGCCATATCTCGCGAACGGATTGACCAATCCGAAAAGTTTCTGTTGCATCTGAAAGTAGAAACTAGCCCCATTACAACGGTATGAGTAGTTTTCCCCTAGACCGTTCTAGTTATTCGTTTCGAGCATCAGAACTGCGAAAATTTGGAGTTTCTCAAGCGTTTCTTACCTCAAAACTGCCATATCTCGCGAACGGATTGACCAATCCGAAAAGTTTCTGTTGCATCTGAAAGTAGAAACTCGCCCCATTACAACGGTATGAGTAGTTTTCCCCTAGGCCGTTCTAGTTATTCGTTTCGAGCATCAGAACTGCGAAAATTTGGAGTTTCTCAAGCGTTTCTTACCTCAAAACTGCCATATCTCGCGAACGGATTGACCAATCCGCAAAGTTTCTGTTGCATCTGAAAGTAGAAACTAGCCCCATTACAACTGTATGAGTAGTTTTCCCCTAGGCCGTTCTAGTTATTCGTTTCGAGCATCAGAACTGCGAAAATTTGGAGTTTCTCAAGCGTTTCTTACCCCAAAACTGCCATATCTCGCGAACGGATTGACCAATCCGAAAAGTTTCTATTGCATCTGAAAGTAGAAACTAGCCCCATTATAACGGTATGAGTAGTTTTCCCCTAGACCGTTCTAGTTATTCGTTTTGAGCATCAGAACTGCGAAAATTTGGAGTTTCTCAAGCGTTTCCTACCTCAAAACTGCCATATCTCGCGAACGGATTGACCAATCCGCAAAGTTTCTGTTGCATCTGAAAGTAGAAACTCGCCCCATTACAACGGTATGAGTAGTTTTCCACTAGACCGTTCTAGTTATTCGTTTTGAGCATCAGAACTGCGAAAATTTGGAGTTTCTCAAGCGTTTCTTACCTCAAAACTGCCATATCTCGCGAACGGATTGACCAATCCGCAAAGTTTCTGTTGCATCTGAAAGTAGAAACTAGCCCCATTACAACTGTATGAGTAGTTTTCCCCTAGGCCGTTCTAGTTATTCGTTTCGAGCATCAGAACTGCGAAAATTTTGAGTTTCTCAAGCGTTTCTTACCCCAAAACTGCCATATCTCGCGAACGGATTGACCAATCCGAAAAGTTTCTACTGCATCTGGAAGTAGAAACTAGCCCCATTATAACGGTATGAGTAGTTTTCCCCTAGACCGTTCTAGTTATTCGTTTCGAGTATCAGAACTGCGAAAATTTGGAGTTTCTCAAGCGTTTCTTACCCCAAAACTGCCATATCTCGCGAACGGATTGACCAATCCGAAAAGTTTCTGTTGCATCTGAAAGTAGAAACTAGCCCCATTACAACGGTATGAGTAGTGTTCCCCTAGGCCGTTCTAGTTATTCGTTTCGAGCATCAGAACTGCGAAAATTTTGAGTTTCTCAAGCGTTTCTTACCCCAAAACTGCCATATCTCGCGAACGGATTGACCAATCCGAAAAGTTTCTATTGCATCTGAAAGTAGAAACTAGCCCCATTATAACGGTATGAGTAGTTTTCCCCTAGACCGTTCTAGTTATTCGTTTCGAGTATCAGAACTGCGAAAATTTGGAGTTTCTCAAGCGTTTCTTACCCCAAAACTGCCATATCTCGCGAACGGATTGACCAATCCGAAAAGTTTCTGTTGCATCTGAAAGTAGAAACTAGCCCCATTACAACGGTATGAGTAGTTTTCCCCTAGACCGTTCTAGTTATTCGTTTTGAGCATCAGAACTGCGAAAATTTGGAGTTTCTCAAGCGTTTCCTACCTCAAAACTGCCATATCTCGCGAACGGATTGACCAATCCGCAAAGTTTCTGTTGCATCTGAAAGTAGAAACTCGCCCCATTACAACGGTATGAGTAGTTTTCCACTAGACCGTTCTAGTTATTCGTTTTGAGCATCAGAACTGCGAAAATTTGGAGTTTCTCAAGCGTTTCTTACCTCAAAACTGCCATATCTCGCGAACGGATTGACCAATCCGAAAAGTTTCTGTTGCATCTGAATGTAGAAACTCGCCCCATTACAACGGTATGAGTAGTTTTCCCCTAGGCCGTTCTTGTTATTCGTTTCGAGCATCAGAACTGCGAAAATTTGGAGTTTCTCAAGCGTTTCTTACCCCAAAACTGCCATATCTCGCGAACGGATTGACCAATCCGAAAAGTTTCTGTTGCATCTGAAAGTAGAAACTAGCCCCATTACAACGGTATGAGTAGTTTTCCACTAGACCGTTCTAGTTATTCGTTTTGAGCATCAGAACTGCGAAAATTTGGAGTTTCTCAAGCGTTTCTTACCTCAAAACTGCCATATCTCGCGAACGGATTGACCAATCCGAAAAGTTTCTGTTGCATCTGAAAGTAGAAACTAGCCCCATTATAACGGTATGAGTAGTTTTCCCCTAGACCGTTCTAGTTATTCGTTTCGAGTATCAGAACTGCGAAAATTTGGAGTTTCTCAAGCGTTTCTTACCTCAAAACTGCCATATCTCGCGAACGGATTGACCAATCCGTAAAGATTCTGTTGCATCTGAAAGTAGAAACTAGCCCCATTACAACGGTATGAGTAGTTTTCCCCTAGACCGTTCTAGTTATTCGTTTCGAGCATCAGAACTGCGAAAATTTGGAGTTTCTCAAGCGTTTCTTACCTCAAAACTGCGATATCTCGCGAACGGATTGACCAATCCGCAAAGTTTCTGTTGCATCTGAAAGTAGAAACTAGCCCCATTACAACTGTATGAGTAGTTTTCCCCTAGGCCGTTCTAGTTATTCGTTTCGAGCATCAGAACTGCGAAAATTTTGAGTTTCTCAAGCGTTTCTTACCCCAAAACTGCCATATCTCGCGAACGGATTGACCAATCCGAAAAGTTTCTACTGCATCTGAAAGTAGAAACTAGCCCCATTATAACGGTATGAGTAGTTTTCCCCTAGACCGTTCTAGTTATTCGTTTCGAGTATCAGAACTGCGAAAATTTGGAGTTTCTCAAGCGTTTCTTACCCCAAAACTGCCATATCTCGCGAACGGATTGACCAATCCGAAAAGTTTCTGTTGCATCTGAAAGTAGAAACTAGCCCCATTACAACGGTATGAGTAGTGTTCCCCTAGGCCGTTCTAGTTATTCGTTTCGCGCATCAGAACTGCGAAAATTTTGAGTTTCTCAAGCGTTTCTTACCCCAAAACTGCCATATCTCGCGAACGGATTGACCAATCCGAAAAGTTTCTATTGCATCTGAAAGTAGAAACTAGCCCCATTATAACGGTATGAGTAGTTTTCCCCTAGACCGTTCTAGTTATTCGTTTCGAGTATCAGAACTGCGAAAATTTGGAGTTTCTCAAGCGTTTCTTACCCCAAAACTGCCATATCTCGCGAACGGATTGACCAATCCGAAAAGTTTCTGTTGCATCTGAAAGTAGAAACTAGCCCCATTACAACGGTATGAGTAGTTTTCCCCTAGACCGTTCTAGTTATTCGTTTCGAGCATCAGAACTGCGAAAATTTGGAGTTTCTCAAGCGTTTCTTACCTCAAAACTGCCATATCTCGCGAACGGATTGACCAATCCGAAAAGTTTCTGTTGCATCTGAAAGTAGAAACTCGCCCCATTACAACGGTATGAGTAGTTTTCCCCTAGGCCGTTCTAGTTATTCGTTTCGAGCATCAGAACTGCGAAAATTTGGAGTTTCTCAAGCGTTTCTTACCTCAAAACTGCCATATCTCGCGAACGGATTGACCAATCCGCAAAGTTTCTGTTGCATCTGAAAGTAGAAACTAGCCCCATTACAACTGTATGAGTAGTTTTCCCCTAGGCCGTTCTAGTTATTCGTTTCGAGCATCAGAACTGCGAAAATTTGGAGTTTCTCAAGCGTTTCTTACCCCAAAACTGCCATATCTCGCGAACGGATTGACCAATCCGAAAAGTTTCTATTGCATCTGAAAGTAGAAACTAGCCCCATTATAACGGTATGAGTAGTTTTCCCCTAGACCGTTCTAGTTATTCGTTTTGAGCATCAGAACTGCGAAAATTTGGAGTTTCTCAAGCGTTTCTTACCCCAAAACTGCCATATCTCGCGAACGGATTGACCAATCCGAAAAGTTTCTACTGCATCTGGAAGTAGAAACTAGCCCCATTATAACGGTATGAGTAGTTTTCCCCTAGACCGTTCTAGTTATTCGTTTCGAGTATCAGAACTGCGAAAATTTGGAGTTTCTCAAGCGTTTCTTACCCCAAAACTGCCATATCTCGCGAACGGATTGACCAATCCGAAAAGTTTCTGTTGCATCTGAAAGTAGAAACTAGCCCCATTACAACGGTATGAGTAGTGTTCCCCTAGGCCGTTCTAGTTATTCGTTTCGAGCATCAGAACTGCGAAAATTTTGAGTTTCTCAAGCGTTTCTTACCCCAAAACTGCCATATCTCGCGAACGGATTGACCAATCCGAAAAGTTTCTATTGCATCTGAAAGTAGAAACTAGCCCCATTATAACGGTATGAGTAGTTTTCCCCTAGACCGTTCTAGTTATTCGTTTCGAGTATCAGAACTGCGAAAATTTGGAGTTTCTCAAGCGTTTCTTACCCCAAAACTGCCATATCTCGCGAACGGATTGACCAATCCGAAAAGTTTCTGTTGCATCTGAAAGTAGAAACTAGCCCCATTACAACGGTATGAGTAGTTTTCCCCTAGACCGTTCTAGTTATTCGTTTTGAGCATCAGAACTGCGAAAATTTGGAGTTTCTCAAGCGTTTCCTACCTCAAAACTGCCATATCTCGCGAACGGATTGACCAATCCGCAAAGTTTCTGTTGCATCTGAAAGTAGAAACTCGCCCCATTACAACGGTATGAGTAGTTTTCCACTAGACCGTTCTAGTTATTCGTTTTGAGCATCAGAACTGCGAAAATTTGGAGTTTCTCAAGCGTTTCTTACCTCAAAACTGCCATATCTCGCGAACGGATTGACCAATCCGAAAAGTTTCTGTTGCATCTGAAAGTAGAAACTAGCCCCATTACAACGGTATGAGTAGTTTTCCACTAGACCGTTCTAGTTATTCGTTTTGAGCATCAGAACTGCGAAAATTTGGAGTTTCTCAAGCGTTTCTTACCTCAAAACTGCCATATCTCGCGAACGGATTGACCAATCCGAAAAGTTTCTGTTGCATCTGAAAGTAGAAACTAGCCCCATTATAACGGTATGAGTAGTTTTCCCCTAGACCGTTCTAGTTATTCGTTTCGAGTATCAGAACTGCGAAAATTTGGAGTTTCTCAAGCGTTTCTTACCTCAAAACTGCCATATCTCGCGAACGGATTGACCAATCCGTAAAGATTCTGTTGCATCTGAAAGTAGAAACTAGCCCCATTACAACGGTATGAGTAGTTTTCCCCTAGACCGTTCTAGTTATTCGTTTCGAGCATCAGAACTGCGAAAATTTGGAGTTTCTCAAGCGTTTCTTACCTCAAAACTGCGATATCTCGCGAACGGATTGACCAATCCGCAAAGTTTCTGTTGCATCTGAAAGTAGAAACTAGCCCCATTACAACTGTATGAGTAGTTTTCCCCTAGGCCGTTCTAGTTATTCGTTTCGAGCATCAGAACTGCGAAAATTTTGAGTTTCTCAAGCGTTTCTTACCCCAAAACTGCCATATCTCGCGAACGGATTGACCAATCCGAAAAGTTTCTACTGCATCTGAAAGTAGAAACTAGCCCCATTATAACGGTATGAGTAGTTTTCCCCTAGACCGTTCTAGTTATTCGTTTCGAGTATCAGAACTGCGAAAATTTGGAGTTTCTCAAGCGTTTCTTACCCCAAAACTGCCATATCTCGCGAACGGATTGACCAATCCGAAAAGTTTCTGTTGCATCTGAAAGTAGAAACTAGCCCCATTACAACGGTATGAGTAGTGTTCCCCTAGGCCGTTCTAGTTATTCGTTTCGCGCATCAGAACTGCGAAAATTTTGAGTTTCTCAAGCGTTTCTTACCCCAAAACTGCCATATCTCGCGAACGGATTGACCAATCCGAAAAGTTTCTATTGCATCTGAAAGTAGAAACTAGCCCCATTATAACGGTATGAGTAGTTTTCCCCTAGACCGTTCTAGTTATTCGTTTCGAGTATCAGAACTGCGAAAATTTGGAGTTTCTCAAGCGTTTCTTACCCCAAAACTGCCATATCTCGCGAACGGATTGACCAATCCGAAAAGTTTCTGTTGCATCTGAAAGTAGAAACTAGCCCCATTACAACGGTATGAGTAGTTTTCCCCTAGACCGTTCTAGTTATTCGTTTCGAGCATCAGAACTGCGAAAATTTGGAGTTTCTCAAGCGTTTCTTACCTCAAAACTGCCATATCTCGCGAACGGATTGACCAATCCGAAAAGTTTCTGTTGCATCTGAAAGTAGAAACTCGCCCCATTACAACGGTATGAGTAGTTTTCCCCTAGGCCGTTCTAGTTATTCGTTTCGAGCATCAGAACTGCGAAAATTTGGAGTTTCTCAAGCGTTTCTTACCTCAAAACTGCCATATCTCGCGAACGGATTGACCAATCCGCAAAGTTTCTGTTGCATCTGAAAGTAGAAACTAGCCCCATTACAACTGTATGAGTAGTTTTCCCCTAGGCCGTTCTAGTTATTCGTTTCGAGCATCAGAACTGCGAAAATTTGGAGTTTCTCAAGCGTTTCTTACCCCAAAACTGCCATATCTCGCGAACGGATTGACCAATCCGAAAAGTTTCTATTGCATCTGAAAGTAGAAACTAGCCCCATTATAACGGTATGAGTAGTTTTCCCCTAGACCGTTCTAGTTATTCGTTTTGAGCATCAGAACTGCGAAAATTTGGAGTTTCTCAAGCGTTTCTTACCCCAAAACTGCCATATCTCGCGAACGGATTGACCAATCCGAAAAGTTTCTGTTGCATCTGAAAGTAGAAACTAGCCCCATTACAACGGTATGAGTAGTTTTCCACTAGACCGTTCTAGTTATTCGTTTTTGAGCATCAGAACTGCGAAAATTTGGAGATTCTCAAGCGTTTCTTACCTCAAAACTGCCATATCTCGCGAACGGATTGACCAATCCGAAAAGTTTCTGTTGCATCTGAAAGTAGAAACTAGCCCCATTATAACGGTATGAGTAGTTTTCCCCTAGACCGTTCTAGTTATTCGTTTTTGAGCATCAGAACTGCGAAAATTTGGAGTTTCTCAAGCGTTTCCTACATCAAAACTGCCATATCTCGCGAACGGATTGACCAATCCGCAAAGTTTCTGTTGCATCTGAAAGTAGAAACTAGCCCCATTACAACGGTATGAGTAGTTTTCCCCTAGACCGTTCTAGTTATTCGTTTCGAGCATCAGAACTGCGAAAATTTGGAGTTTCTCAAGCGTTTCTTACCTCAAAACTGCGATATCTCGCGAACGGATTGACCAATCCGCAAAGTTTCTGTTGCATCTGAAAGTAGAAACTAGCCCCATTACAACTGTATGAGTAGTTTTCCCCTAGGCCGTTCTAGTTATTCGTTTCGAGCATCAGAACTGCGAAAATTTTGAGTTTCTCAAGCGTTTCTTACCCCAAAACTGCCATATCTCGCGAACGGATTGACCAATCCGAAAAGTTTCTACTGCATCTGAAAGTAGAAACTAGCCCCATTATAACGGTATGAGTAGTTTTCCCCTAGACCGTTCTAGTTATTCGTTTCGAGTATCAGAACTGCGAAAATTTGGAGTTTCTCAAGCGTTTCTTACCCCAAAACTGCCATATCTCGCGAACGGATTGACCA